>NC_137260.1:47150502-47750502 GCF_053477335.1 Acartia tonsa
AATATACTTATATGATATAGATCAAACAGCCTAACCAGCCATTTATTCTTAGCTTAAAGCAATATAATACCGCGCGTGGGTCTTTGTTGAACTGCCACAGGTTCAGCCAAATTTGTATTATACTTGTGGGAATAAAAGGAAAAGCATTCTACACTGACGAGCCGACGCTGAGAATGTCTATGTGTATTGCAGTAAAAGTAGGATTTAAGTAGTACTCATAGAAGAGCGATCTCCATGCTATAATATTGGACAAGCGCCCCATTCGCACTACCAAAAGCGATGTGGTTTTCCTTTACAGTGGAGCTTCATATTGGTCTAGGGGCACAATTGTTATAAGTATACAAACAATCATAATACTTTTGATCCATTTAAAACTGAATACTTTTAATTCAAAAACCATTTTCATTCGTTAATTTATTTCTCCAAATGACCTTATTCTAAAATCCAAATGCTCTTTTTCTCTTTAAATCAGCATCAATCCATAAAATAGCTGATAATATGGTTACTTATCCTTTATCCCTGGTAAGTAAAGATGGATTGAGTGTCAAGGGTTCAGTTATGTTACTATGTATACTACAAATATTACACAACCTTTTATATCATTATCCATATACAACCATATACACATTCTTATGCAAGTGATGAAGGGCTTTACACTTAACCAAGCAAATATTTTACTGGAAAAATTTTTTTTTTTACTATTTTTCGCTTTTTTGTAATCTAAAAATAAAAATAAGCAACCCAAGGTTTTTAATAATTAAGTCCCTGATGATATCTTAAGTTGGTGGTTTTATTTTTTAATTTTTATTTTAAGAAATATTCTAAAATAAATATTGTGACTCTTTTTTCAATCTTTTTTCAATGGTACTATTAAGTTTTATTAATTACGAAGTAGCGGGTTTCGTTATATTCTCACAGTAGCTTTTCTCCTATTCCTATCCCCTGCGGGCCTATTTCCTAACCCTGCAGGGCAATCATTAACATGTATCCTAAAACATAAAATAATCTATCAAAAGCTATTCTAAAATACGACGAAACCCGCTAATTCGTTTTCTTTCCATCATCCAAAATTATCCCTCTTTTGCTTACCTATGAACCAAATAAGCCAGGCCCAGAATTGAAGAATGTATAGTGCTGTTACCATGGGTACTGTTAAACACTGGGTATCTGGTCAATAATGTTTCAGATACCTAAATCAAAATCAAAATTGGGCAATTAAAATTTTTACCTGTATTTGAATCATAACTTACTAAATCAGTAGCTTGAATATAAATAGATGTATGGACAGACATAGCAATTACAAGCGTCGTATCGTTGATTTGTAATCATTACTGCACGTATATATTGATTTTTAGTATAATTAAAATTTCGTATTTCTAAATAATTATCAATTAAAGCTACCCTTAAATTGGTGAATTAAAATTATTGGTGAAAATGTTTTGACACATATATTTGTCCAATTATGACCGAACGATGAAAACATAAGGTTCTTTGAAAATAAAAATAAATCAGTTAAGAAATAATTAATTGGATTTTTCTAAAAATATTTGATCTTACCGGCATTCTGTTGATGTACCAAGTTAGATTCACAGGCGGGTTAGATTGGGCAGTACAATTCACTCCTAGGCTGTCGCCTTCATGATATCTTAAAAAACAAGAATGTTAAAATTCATAAAATCAAAGATCTGTATATCAGACAGTCAGACAAACGAGCATTATTAAAAAATGAGGAGCAGTGCTTTTTTATATTTGTAAAAAGGCTAAAATATGAAATGCTTTAAATGGACATACACAAATTCTTGTTTAGATTAAAGAGTTGATACGCTTTCTAAACCATACCTAACTGTTATTGCAAAATTTAAACCAATAGAACGATTCTATTATTCTTAAATTAATGATCATAGCTATCTATTAAGAACAGATCGACACTTTTAAAAACATAAATAACATAGATATGAAGAAACCTTTCTGCTAAACAAGAAAAAGGAAAAAATTAACAAATCAACGAAAATTATAATGAAAGATGATAGAGAATAAATTTAAAATGAAATCATATGATTGTATATATATTGTTTCTTTCTGACCAGCATTCAACCAAGATATAGTTGGGCAGGTCAAAAGTACGCGTTATAAGTTAGAAAATCTGATAATAAATATTACGCCATTTCTGAGTTAAAGCCTAGTTTTATTTCCCTACTTTTCATGTTTGGGGAGGGAGGGAAGGTTTTTTTAAGTGCCTAGTCTTGCACAGAATACCCAACACCCCTCCCCTTAGTTTTTCGTTTTTTAGTTAGGTCATTCTAGGTTACATAGTATGAACTAGATGAACCATTACTGTGTAGTCCTGGAGGGTGAGACATAGTGAAAAAAAAACTACCCCGGAACCCCCCCCCCCTCCAAAAAAAAATATTTTCAATTTTATTTTAAGTATAAGCTGGGGGAGGGGGGGTTAAGTACTTTGAAGAAAAGCACCTATTAATGTGTACTGTGTAAATAAGATGTCATGCTATCTATATGAAGTAAAGGAAATTAGAAATTATTCGCCTTAAATTAAGTATGAAATTATTTAAATGTTTCCTAAAAAAAACACATAAACACTAGGAAGAAAATCGAAAATGGACATTTTCTCCGCTGCCCAACTGAAATCTATACACGGTTTCAATAAATTGTCTGTTTATAAATTGAATATTGATGTATCAATGTACATATTTGCAATTTGAATGGTTGCTTTCAATACAATGGAAAGGAATGCATCATACTTCCCCTATTCGTATCACCGCTCTCTCCTTCTTTATACCCGGAGTACCATTGTTTCTATCCTTATTGGTGTGGTTATGATTAACCCAAATGTTGGTTTTGTTTTTTTGAAAAAAATTAGAAGTGATTTATTAAAAGTTGGTTCTAACAATTTTATAGTAAAGTTTAAATAAGTTGTAAAAATTAAAATTAGAAATGGCAAGCTTATGACAATCAGATTTTTTCAGATTCTTTACTTTTAAACTTATCATAATATTTAATATTTATGTTATAGGAACAATCAAGGCATTTTGTATCCCATTATAAGATTGAAAGATATATGTATCGAATATGCATTAACATAATAAAACCAGACCATACCCAAACAAACAATCATATTTATGTCTTTTCATAATATATCAAACAAGGACATTTATATTAGAAACAAGGAGTATAATTCATTTAATAAAATATGAACATCTTTTGCTTGATAAAAATCTTGGATCATGGAAAAAAACATTTTTTGGGGTTGTAGAAAAACATTTTTTGGTTATTTTTGGTTTGATTAGATTAAGTAAATGTTAATGATTGCCCGTCAGGGTTAAGAAATAGGCTCCGTAGGGTTAGAGTCCCCCGCAGGCGCTAGAAATAGGAAAAAAGCTACTGTGAAAATACGACGAACGTTTTCTTTCCATGATCCTACAAATGAACAATAAGCGTAGGATGCCTATGCTAATTTTTATTATGTAATAATGGTAGTTTACTAAGTAATAATAACAAAGTTAGGTATTAAATAGCTGATTTATTGATTTATTTACAAGAAGAGGAAGTTAAGAGTAGAGAAGAAAACTTTACTATCTGGACTTCTAATTTAGATCTGGACAGGCTAGCATTTTAGACAGACAGACTACAAGAAAGACAGGCAGACAGAAGGACAGACAAGAACACTTTTAAAAGTAGCTTCGCAGCTAAAGAAAATTAGTTAGGAGAATGGAAAGATTTTCCAGTATGACTTCGAAACCGATTACTATCCGCTGGATTGAACCGTGTTTTGAGCCATACTGAAAAATCATGCATCGTATCGTATTAAAGACAATTTTCTCAGGGCCAAAAAAATGCAATTAATCTTATAATTTCTTATTTACTATTAGCGGAAAGCTGTCTATAATGCGATGCGATAATAAATAAATATCAAAGTTTTACCTTTTCCTGGCTCCTCTAATCTTAGGTCCTTTGTCTGGTAGGGCAATGACCAGCATGTCCTGGTACTGGGTATCTGTTGGGAAGAAGGGGGCTTCACCTGACACCTCACATCTGTACCTCCCTTAAACAATTTGTCATATTGATTCTTTGTAAATAAAAGTTAAGTTTCTAATTAAAAAACTTTGCAATTAAAAAAGTAGCCGGATGTAAGTAAGAATGTCAATTAAGAAATCCTTAACGGCTGGATCTATTATTCCCCATTTTTTAGTTAAGTTTTTGTTTCTGGTGTGTATGTATATTTCTGGGCCCCGTCTAATAATTTTAAAAATGTTTTCTACCTGTACTTTCCAAAGTCAGATTTCTTAGATAAACCGTGTTTGCTGTTGATCTTGTAACCTAACAATTACACTATAAATATAATTTGTTTTATCAGTAAATATGTTAAGGGGGGGGGGGAAGGACGGTTCAACACATCCCTTAAAATTAAAATTTGGAATATTTGCCTTTCCCTCTTTTTTATCCCCTCTATGATTACAACCCCCCTAGCCACTGGTTTTGTTCAAGTATCTAGTACTTTTATATCTTTCTAGAATGTTTAAATATACAAATAAATATTCAATTTTAATCTAACTTGATTCTATTTTCCGTAGAATTGAAGATGAATTTCTAGCTTATTATGATGTTATTGTGCTAAAGACCTATCGTTTAAATCCTGAAGCTTGTATGGTGACTATAAAAATGACGTCAACTGGAATGCAATTGCTAAGTTAGTCTGTGTTTTGCCCTATTATTAGTCATTTGTATTGTATAACGTCTTTTTATGGGCACTATCAAGATCTTCGTAAATCCTGTCCTATTAACAAATTATTGTCAAACGTATGTTTAAAGTCAAATTGACTAAAATTGTAACTTTACCCCTGACTTAATTATTAGGTAATTGCTGGGTATCAGTATAATTTACAGCCCTATGTCCCCTTCCTCCCTATAAAAATTTTAAATAAAAAAAGCTAGAATTTATAATCAAAATAAAACTTTTCAATTTTTAGTTTTACAATTTAATTGTTGTACACGAAATTATGCTTAAATTTTGCATGCCACATAACTTTAAAATCCTAGTTTGATATTATGCCACAACCAAAACAAATGATCGTGTATCTCGCTGTTGGCAAGTTTCAAAAACTTTAAAAAGTTAAGCGTATGCTTTAATTTAATTTGTGTTTGTGTGTGACAGTCAGCAGTTATCATACTTTTCATTTATTTTCATGTTCTACATATGTACTTCAGTTGGGCAACTACAAGTATTTCTTTCTCTTTAAAATATAAAATTTTAGTTTCCCCAAAATTGCTAATGTTAATTACTACATCAAAAGAACATTTGAGATATTTTAGAACAAATTAGCTTCTGATTTTTCTCCATTTATAAACGTGAATCAATTACCAAAAATTTGAAAAGCAAAGGAAAAATACACAAAAATACTGTAAAAAGAAATTAGATTGGACTCAATGTAAAAATATTATTGTTTGAATAAGAATCCTCTAAATTGAAACCAATTCAATATTTTATACTTTTCATCATTTTGTACATTTTCTCGTGTTACTTTGAATTATTTTTATTAATATCATCAATAAAATAAGATTTATTAAGATAAACCTATTAATAGTGTCTAACTTTTTATCTTTGTGACGTAACAAAAATCCATCTCTTTTTTAGGGGTTTTCTTTCCCACCTCCCCTCTCATCCTTTGATTTTTGTTACGTCACAAAGATAAAAAGTTAGACACTATTACTAGGTTCATTAAGATGCATGAATTTATTGGAAAAAATGTAATAATATTTTTTTGATAAATGGCGCTTTCCCAGTCTTTATTTTCAAATTTTTGTTTAGTGGACAAAGTCAAAATTTGACTTATAAAGCAGTCTTTTCATGAATGAATTAAGCTAAAAGTACTTACATCTACATCAATTCCCATGGATCTATGCACAGTTACAGGATGTTCTATCTCACCAGGTAGAAAACTGAAGAAAGTATTATATTTCAGATTACAAATTTTGGATCTAGTCCTGTATACTATAAAATGCTGCTGGTAACGAACCTTTTCTGGTTCAAATGGCATAATTTTCTTGGTTAGCGACAACCTGCAAATGTTCCATGGCAACTAATAAAGGTTTCAAGTCACTAGGAGTCTTTACCCTTAAAACCTGTTTCACTAAATCTGATCTATCTGATCCAAAATATAAATTAGACAAACAGACAGTAAATAAAATACAAAAGGTATTACAATTTATAGGTAAGCTTCTCTTTTCAATACAATCTTAAATGAAATTTTCAAACATTATTAAAATCTACTTTATAAATCTGTCAAACACAAAAGATTTTTGGTGTATTTTTATGAAAATTTAAATTTATCAAATGTACTGTACAATCAATTACTTTTTAAAAAAGGGAAATGCAAATCTTTCTAATATCTTGGAGGTTTATAAAAATGTTCAGATATAAAAGCATCTTTATTGTTCATCTGTTAGGTTGCACGTTTGATATATGTTTTCTGTGGGTGTAAAAATAAAGAATATACACTGCAATTACACACTGCTTTATTTGTTGTAAAGTATATTCTTATTGTGGTGTGTATTTCACACTATACTAAATCTTTCTTTACTTACACGTAAATATTTTATTAATGCGATCATTTGGTTGCAAACAAATATTTTAAATGTCTTTCTCGTATTCATTCAAATCCGGTGGATAGGAACCGGTTCTCATCCATACGAAAAAACTATGTCTAGCATCGTATTATATCCAGCTTTCTTCGAATATAAAAATGTACAATCATAAGATTAAAACCAGTTTTTTAGCCGGTGCCTTCGGCACCTCGGGGCTAAAAAAACTAGTTTTAATCTCATAATTGTACATTCTATATCCGCGGAAAGCCGTTAATAATACGATGCAAGAAATAACTATTCTTTAATGGGGGGTAGTAACACCAATACTTATGAATGTAAGGCATATTAGAATTTGGCGCAACTCATTACCATGCACATTACAATCATAACTTATAAACAAAATCGTACAATAAAATGATTTTTTAATTATCAATAAAATTGTAAACAATCATATACTGACACTCCAATATATTGTAGAGTCTTGTAGAGCAGCTTCGCAACCCATAAATGACCTACCTGTAAAACTCCCTGCCATTTTTATACCATCTAACAGAGTAGATACTGTGGGCAGGTGTAAATAGACAAGATAAGGCCGCGTTTCCTCCAATTACTCCGTACTCCGGCACTAATACCTCCTACAGAAGTTAGATTTCATTTAAAAATACATCAAAGATTTTTGTTTTAAAAGCGAAGATTTTCAATAATTAGGGTCGGTCCGTCCGTCCTGGAGATTTAGCGCTTTTCTTTAATTTAATTAGGTTAGAATTATCCTTTTGATTTCAAACCTTGCATGATGACTCCTATAACAATTAGGTACAATTTAGGAAACGTATCAACTCTATAATCGTTACAAAAAAGTCCGTACGTTCATTTTAAACATGCTGATTTTTACTATTTTGACAAAAAGATTTTTAATGTTATAATAATCCTAATCATCTGTTTTTGAAATACTGATTCTTATTTTAACCAGGTACTATATCTAAGAAATTTTGCAACAAATTTACTTACAATTTTGTTTAGACTTCTGCAATAATATTCTGCTTATTCAGTTCTGACACTCTACGAGTATTAATAATCATTTGTCCTCCCGTTTCAGAGCTATGCATTCTTAAGATGTTGTCATCCTTTTTATGTCATGTATTTGCCACCTCATTTTTCAACAGCATACCGCATTTGTGTTCGTTTGATATTTGCGTTCAAAGATTTAATGTTAACTACTTTATTTTTCATTTAAATATATTAAAATGCAAGAGGTTAAGCCCTTTAATATATAGTCAGTCACACACACAAAGAAAAACATCCTATTACTTTAATTACTTTCACCTATATGTACTTGCCTATTCAAATACAAAACACGACAAAATTAACCTTATATTGTACTTAAATACCAGTAAAGTGCATATTATTCCTTTATAATTATAACAAACTTTTTTTTATAATCTCCTACATTTCCAAAGTTTTGATATATGTAATTAAGTTATTAATTTCTAAAACTAATTTCTTCTTATTCAATACATATTCTAACATTCTAGACATCTTTGTTAAAATATAATAAGATTAGGATTTCCCGAAACGTTTTGTTTATTCGTAGGTCTCACTGATCGCTAAACTTTTGCTAACCAAATAACCTGTTAAGTTGTCCTTTACAGGAAAGTTTCATATAGACTTTGAGCATGATATTTTTCATCCTGCTTTAAGGAGGAGGGAGGGAAGATGTAGAATATAAGTCTAAAAAGTCATTTTTAAACTAATCTTTTGCCAACCAAAGAACCTGTTAAGTTGTCCTTTACAGGAAAGTTTCATATATGCTTTGTGCAGGATATTTTTCATCTTTTTTTAAGGAGGAAGGGGAGGCCGGAGGGAATGTAGGATAAAAGTCTAAAATATCTTATTTTTTTTTCATTTCTACTATATGAATCTTAGTTTCTGGGGTTATTCAACGCTACCCCCTCACCCCCAATCCTTTCTATAAGATGCAACTAGACAAAGTCGTTTGCTTTTGTGATTATCCAGGAAAGAGGGGACTATTTTACACTTGAAAACGAACTTGTACCCGAAATTTGTAAAAACAAGGATGACAACATCCATAAAATCGAAGCTCTGAAACGGTAAGACAAACAAACATTAATACTTGAAGAGTATCAGAACTGAATAATCAGAATGTAATGTATAAAAGTAGAACAAAATTGTAAGTAAATTTGTTGAAAAACTACGTAAATACAGGATATTGTTTAAGGACATACTTACATTTTGAGGACTTGATTATAGACATGCTTCGCTTATAACATTGTACTTTGTTGTCCTGGGAATCAGTATTCCAAAAATCAGATCAATCGAATAATTTTATCACATAACTATTTGTTGTTAAAAAGTTAAAATCAACATGTTTAAAATGGACGTACGGACATTCTGGTAACGTTTATAGAGTCATGTGCTTTCTAAATCGTACCTAAGTACTACAGGAATCACCATACAAAGTTTGGAATCGATAGGACAATTCTAACCTATTTAAATTGACGAAAAGAGCTATCTGTCTGTGACCCTACTAATAGAAAAGCTTCGCTTTAAAAAAACACATTATCTTATTCGTCCATTTGAAATAGTTGGGTACTTTATTGGTTGGTTCCAAAGTCTAATCGTTTCACTCAAACTTTTGATCTACTGAAGGGGTAATTTTGTTTTTCATGATTGGGTAAGTTCATTATTGCATTGTCTGGTATTATTATTATTATTATCGTGGTATTACCTGAATTCTAACATGGGCTGCTTCATCATTCACAAAATACAATTCTAAACAAAATATTACGTTTTAATTATAAAAGCTTTTAGTGACGAATCTACTCAATAATTAATTTTGTCTTTCCGTTCATCAATCGTAAAAGCATGAGGACAATATGATTTGATCGGCTTCTGTTTAAGATTCAGACGACAGGAAATTTTTGTGAGAGTTCCATAATATATGCCAAACCATTATATATTTTACTTGTTCCTTCAGTCTGTCAATTGCCTTAAAAATGCAAAGATCGTATGCTAAGATTTATTTGTGATGTATGATCACTGAACTGACCTTTAAATAATTATGTCCGTATTTCTATCCATGAACATTTTTAACTCTGCTTCTTATGGATGTCGTTTTGTTAAAAAAAGCATTAGCTACATATTCTAACACTAGCGGCTTCGCCCCTAGCATCTAGGGGCTTTGCCCTAAGAGACAATTTAAAAAAAAAATAAATAAAGTACTACTGGTGCTTGGTCTAATGTGTTCCCAAGAAAATTATTTTTTGGGGGGAGGGGGGGAATTTTCATTTTTTGGGGGGGTTGGGGGTTCCCCCCCCCCCCTTCAAGAAAATAGCTTAAAACCACCACAGGACCAATAGGTATATACCCTGAGGAGTAGAATCTGATCGGTTCAGTGGTTACCGAGATCTTAAGGGACGGACAGACAGACATCATTCTACTTTGTATTATAGATATAGGTAACACATTGGCTGCTTTACTTTAAATATTTTTTTTATTTTTACAACCCAATTTTTTTTGAAATTACAATATTCTGAGACATGAAAATATATTTCAATTTTAGATATTAATTTCATTTTGTCTCTTGTGCTATGATTTTAAAAGTATATATAATACAAAATTAAATAAATTATATACATTTCCTTTAGAATTAAACCTAATACATCCAGCAAAATAATTGTAAAAGAATTTGTTCAAATTCGTCTATCCAACTGAAAAATATTTTTGTCCGCCTGTCAGGGATTAATGGATAAATAAGTCCAGTGTATTGTCAATGAACTATTTTTTGTGAAGATTCCACTGTTCAATCTATCCTGTTTATATCTACGTCTGCCCCTAGATTACGCAAGGGGAATGTCTTACCTCTATCTTACCTACAAAAATGACATTGAAAAACTCTGATCTGTAAGGATTAACATCATGTCATAAATGAAATTATCATAGCATAACACCACCAATGTAAAATTTTTACAACGTCTATCTTTTAAAGAAACCGAGTAAATTATATTTAAACTCTTTTCTCGTATTCATTCGAATCTGGTGGATAGGAACCGGTTCTCATCCATAAGAAAAAACTATGTCTAGCATCTTATTATATCCAGCTTTCTACGAATATAGAAATGTACAATCATAAGATTAAAACCAGTTTTTTTAGCCGGTGCCTACGGCACCTCGGGGCTAAAAAAACTAGTTTTAATCTCATAATTTTACTTTCTATATCCGCGGAAAGCCGTTTATAATACGATGCGAGAAATAACTATTATCCAATAGTGTTGTGAACTCATAGACGATGGTGTATTAGTTATAGAGTAAGGGGCTTATTGTTCTCTAAAATAAATAGTTTAATGTTACTACTTAAGCAATGAAATAAAGTTTTTGAATTTAATTTAATTAGAATCTATGGTGGTTATTTATCAATTTTGTGTCCATAATATTATCCATTTACTCTAGACATGTGAAGCAAAATACAAATGAAGGCAATACAATACACCAAAGATAAAACTTTGTTTTACTAGATTCTTCCCCTGTCAAGTCCTGTCTAGAAAAAATCTTTAATCCGGGACTATTAACTATTAACATTAAAAGAATTACAGCAGAGTTCAAGTATTAAAAAGGTAAATAAACCGCTGTGATATTAAGTATAAAAAACGAACAACCACTTTTTATAGTAGTATTGATCTGAATTGTATAAAGAATGTGTATGTTAGTGGCTTAAAGAATTCCAACGGCAATAAAAACATTGATCTATGAAGTAGATTTGCGAGTTGGTTGCCAAGACAAGAAGAACATAAACTTAAGATTTTGTTACAAGCATAGGAACACACGAAATTTTATATTTTTTGTAGCGAAGCATGTATAGATTTATTACCCTAGATATATACAATATATACATTCCTCAAATAATATTTAATTTAATCACGTTAAATCTTGTCATATAAGAAATTCAGGAAATCGAAGCTGACTTATCACGTGAGTAAATAAAATATTTCTTACGAATATATCAGGCCAATAATTTGGTCGGATTGTTCACAAACTCTTTATATTGGTCCAATTAAGTTATGGGAATCTAGAATTTTATACTTATTTCTACAAATTTTATCCATTTTAGATATGATAATGTAGTCTGTCCGTTTTTAAAACAATTGCACCTTACCAATAGTCTATTAAAGATAGTAAGTAATTCAATTGACTTGAGTTATTTCTATATTTTAGCTTATTACAGTGTCAATTTCATTGGTATACTGAGATTATCCTATTTAAAAATATGCCTTGGTTTTTGCAAAAAGATGCGCCAAACGCTTTGTTGCGTCCTTGTTTCTATCACAGATTAAGATGTTATTGAACCTCTCATAGACTTACACTCTTTTAAGCAAAAGATAGAAAAATATTACATTGAAAAATATACAACCAAAAGGAACATTAACCACCCAGCGCCAGACGTAAACATGCTGCTATGTCAGGTGAGCGAAATTAAAAGTTAGAGAATGGGGAATGTCTCGGTCCAAAACAGGTGCGTCTCCTTACAATGCACAGTTAGGACTTGCATAGTTCGTGTAAACAAAGGGTTGATTATATAGATGTTAAGATTTGGTTCAGAAATGTACCAAAAAAGACCTAGAGATTATCCCGCAGGGAAAAAAATCTCTTTTAATTAGAGCCCTTAAAGGTCGGGGTAATTTAAAGATCCACTTATAGTTATGATTGATTCTACCGAATCATTTTCTAAATTTCATCACATTTTAAAATTTTAATTAGAAATATGAGAGCATATATGCATTTATTTTCTAAAATAAAATAAGAATAGTAAGTTTTTGATAATCTAATTTTTTAATAAGTTTGCGAATTTTTATCAAATTTCTTATTTTCAAATTCATTTGACTTTTTCATTAAATGTACAAATTTGATTCAAAATAAGTTGGGCCAATTTAAACAATTTAGACTTCAAATAGTGTTTTTATATTATGTATCAATTAATGAAAAACATTTATTATATAATGTGATATTAAAAGACGAAGATACAAAACCAAAAGCCTTTGAGGGGGAGTTTAAATTGTCGCTCGATGATTGTTAAAAAACTGTTAGTCAAACCGGGTATAGTCCCTTTCGTGGATTCTTCGTTTTTTTTCAAAGTAGCTTTTTTACCTATTTCTAGCCCCTGCGGGGCTAATTGCCTAACCCAATAAAACCTAACCTAAAATAACCTATAAAAAGCCATTTTAAAAATACAATGAATCGCCCCTTAAGGTGCGTTGCCTCAAAAGGGACTATTCCCAAAACATGTATTATATAATGTTATATCTTTTATATAAACTCCTTTAAGGGGGAGTTTAAATTGTCGCTCCATGAAGTCAAAATATTTTTTTTTAAACTGATAGTCACACCCACTTGAACATCTTTTTTACGCACTAAAAAAATTTACCTGAAGTGCCAACAAAACTAAAGCAGGTTATTAAAACTAAACCAGTCACTCCAAACATTTTTCACATTTCCTTTAATAAATCTATAAAAAAAAATATTACTAATTATAATATTCAGCAGCATTCCTGTTACATTAAATATATAGTATATTTATCCTGATAATTTAAAAATTGCAAATCCAAACAAAAAGAAAATGACTAAAAAAAATAAAAAACCTTCCGTGACTTACAAAATGCTTCACTGAAAGGAATTTCTTTCGGACAAACAGAAAGACATTCTCTTACTTTAGTATTTAAGATTTCTACCCTTGTATCTTCCAAAGATATATCAGTGCAACATTAAGCTTAAATTACACTGGTAACCAAAGTTTATAACCACGTTATCTCATTCCTTGGATCAAAAACTTTGGGTACCCTATTGCATTTTGATTGTTAAGTTTCATTCTAGTAGTGTCCAAACTTTTCAACTAACAACCTAAATCTGTGCAAGGCATAATTTTGTTTATATCCTCATTGGGAATAATTTTATTGTTCATTGTCTCATCCCTGTGTGTGTGTAGCCATAGTTTCTTAGCGTTTGGACCTAAGTAGTCATGGAGCAGGACAAGACACTTTTGTATGTTAGCAACAGGGCCAGCTCAAGGTCCACGCTCAAGTAAAAGTACTTAACAAGCTGTCTCAAGGGACCTACTCTTTATTACCTCACCCTAGCCGAGTATGGCAGGTGTCCCAAATTAAGTCACCGTAATGAATGACGCTCTCCACAGAGGAGCTTGGGTAAGGGTTGCACTGATATTATGTACTTGATTATTGAGTTTCCAAACTACCCAATTATCACCCTTCTTACACAACCAAGGGGAAGTTGCGTGAATGAATTTCGACTGAGAAATTCGAGTTGCCACATGGGGACTTGAACTCGAACTCTCACCACCGTAACTTAGTGCGTTACCACTGAGCTACGACGCCCTTTTATTGTCTTTTCCCTTAAGATCCCTAGTATCTGTGATTTCTGCAGAAGTATTAATTGAAAGTGTGGGAATGTTGATTTTATCTGAAAGTTGATTTCTTGGTGACACCTTAAATTCTTGGATCAACAAGTTACAAAATTAGATAGTCCTATAAAACTGCAGAAAGGAGATAAATAACAGCCTAACATGTTATATTCAGCAACCATATAAAACTGTAGAAAAGGCCCAAATTGGATTATTAAGAGCCAAACAAGTTAATTAGAATCCACTTAGTAAACTAGAAACTTGATCTAATTTATAGAAACGGAGATTGGTCAAATAAGGATGAATTAATAAAAAATGACTTAAAGGTTATTTTGTGTTTATCAAAGATTATTTTTAAATGAAGTAAAATAAAAGATTTAAAGTGGAAAATACTGAGTATAACAAAAAAAACTTGATAGTTTTTTTTAACATATTAAAAACATACTTATATTTGAAATTGCCTGAAAACTTATCTATTATTAGTGGTATTGTTTGACTAACAAAAGTTTGTAACTAGATACAGCGTTTATACGTTTTAACAAAAATAATTATTAATTAAAAAAAATATCACTTTTACAAATAAGTATATAGTTACATAGTTAAAACCAAATTGATGTCAATTGTCTATACCCTGTTTTATTTTGTACTTAGCCATTAAACTTTTAAAGAATTGTCTTAAAAGGAACATTTTTGGATCATTCCTATCCATATCTAAATTATAAAAGCTGAAAAGAATTTCTGTATTAGTTTCTCCTATATTTTAAAAGCTTTTTTAAAAGCGAAGCTTTTCTATAATTAGGGTCTGTCCGTCCGTCCGTCCGTAACAGATAGCTTTTTTCGTTAATTTAGGCATGTTAGAATTGTCCTATCGATTTCAAATTTTGCATGGTGATTCCTTTAATAGTTAGGTACGATTTAGAAAGCGTAGCAACTCTATAATCATCACCAAAATGTCCGTACGTCCATTTTAAACATGTTGATTTTTTACTTTTTTAACAACAAATTTTTATGTGATCTAATCATCCGATTGATCTGATTTTTGATATATTGATTCCTGGGACAACAAAGTATAATGTAATAAGCGAAGCCACTCTATAATCAAGTCCTAAAAATGTAAGTAAGTCCATAAACCTTATCCTGAATCAAGCAGTTTTTCAACAAATTTACTTACAATTTTGCTTTGACTCTTATATATTTATATTATGATTATTCAGTTCTGACACTATAAAAGTGTTAATGTCCGTTTGTCCTACCGTTTCAGTGCTTCGCTTTTATGGATGTTGTCATCCTTGTTTTAACCAATAAACAGGGATGCCTTTTCTATCCGTAACACCAAAAGGTCGGATCATAAATTAAAGCTTGCTAGAATTGAGTTTAAGTTGGTTTTGAAGCACAGTTTTTACATTAGAGATATATACTCTTAACTTAATTGTTTAAATTGTGATTCCTCGGAAGAATAGGCACAATATTATAAACGAGCGTAAGTCCTGTATTTCAAGCAATTTTACGACAGATCTAAATTGAACGTTTCTATCTTTATTATCTAAACAACTCTTCATTTACGCGACTATGTTAAGCGTTGCTTTAATTGATGTGTTGACATTTTTCTGTTATAAAACTTGTATGTTATACCTTTTTTAGACCATCGAACCCTAGACATAAACCTTCCTTCAGGAGCTCAAGACAACTTATGATACATTCTCACAAAAAAAGATCTTAAAGTCTCATTTTAATATTTGTACTGCATGGCAATCTTAGAAACAATCTTTAAACTTTGGACTGGACATTTTTGTTGAAAAAAAACATTAAAAGGCAAAAATTTTGTATGATACAATAAAGTTACACAAAAAGCTGTACAAATGTCAAAGATAATATTGGCGGTCAAACTTGAAGAATTTGCATCCTATATGAAATATTTTGCATACTTATCTGAAAAATTTGATTGAGAAACCCTGTTTTTGCCTTTTGAATAACCACATTCCTCAATACATTTAGGCGTAGAGTTTCTATACTATGTATTTTTCAGGGGTAATGAATAGGTATACAGGCTACAACAAACGCCGATAAAGAGATAAGACTCTATTTTATAGTGAAGCTTCTTAAACATTATAGGTCATACAAAGGTTTTTATCCTCTATCCTAACATAAAGTAGTAAGGTTTTTATTAAAAAAAAAACTCGAAAAATACTAGTCAATTGTGACTTGCTTTCCAGGAAAGCCTAATAAATGTATTAAGCCATAGTCCCACCAATTTCTTTTTGAGCAAAGCCCCTTAGAAAGTCTGTATTTTATTTATAATCTTAACCTTTTGATTATTGCCACTTTAAAGCATTGTGACTGTTTTAGGAACACAGTAATAGTGTCTGACTTATTATGACGTAACAAAAAAAAATTAGCCAATGAGAGGCCGTTATTGACCAATGGTAAAATTTATAGTGGCCTCTCATTGGCTAATTTTTTTGTTACGTCATAATCAGTCAGACACTATTACTGTGTTCCTGTTTTAGTTATTTATAGGGATTGGCAGCCGCCCCTTAGCCGTAAATAAGCCCTAGTAAAATCAACGTTTTATAATCCAAGAAATCCTCTGGATGTCCCCTGGTTCTTCTGGCAAGCTGCCTATTCAATGATAACCTATAAGCACAAGTTAGGTTTTAAAGTTGAGGTGTACGCGCGGCTGAGGCGCGGCTGGCGAGCTCTGGTTATTTTGACGAGATAGTTTTTATATTTACAATATGTTTTGGATCTACTGCAGTTCACGGTAAAATATTGCTGGTAAGCAATATTTCCAAGAATCTAAGAATTTTAAAGGCTGCTAGCTGCCAAATGGCTGAACGTACAGATCATACCCGCACGCCATTTTAAGCAACATAAGAAGGTCTACAAATAATATGGAATAGCCAAGATCCAATTATGCACAGGGAAAGCTTCACTGAAGAAAAAACGCGTAAAATAGGTCTTTTTCGCGCATTTCTCTGCACTGTGAGATAATTATGCATTATGTATTTATGGCTATTCCAGATAATTTGTAGGCCTTCTTATGCCGCTTAAAACAGTGTGCGGGCATGATCTGTACGTTCAGCCGTTTGGCAGCTAGCAGCCTTTAAAATTCTTAGATTTTTGGAAATATTGCTTACTAGCAATATTTTACCGTGAACTGCAGTAGATCCTATGTTTTTTTAAATCTTTATATTAAAAGCATTTTTTTAGCAAAAAATTAGAATAACTACATTGACTTAACCTAAAACAATTTCAAGAATCACTATTACAAAAAGCGAAAATACACTTAATAAAACTATATTTCAAAAATATTTAAATCTAAAGTTTTATATAACAATGGTTATCAAGTTTCAGAATCCAAACTTTGTGATATTTTTGGACGGATTAGAGTGTATTAGGGATAGATCATCAGAGATTATAATAGATTGGAAAATATTATTTGTTAAAAATATTATTATTTTAAGTTATTAGTATCATCTTTCTCTGGTTTAGGGAGATAATGAAATGATATTTAGATAGAGCAGAGTAATTTCTTTTAAATATTTTTATAAAATTATTTCTTTCCTGTGATTTTTAGATAAAATTTTCAAAAGGAAAATGTAAAATAATAATGTCTTAGAGTTTGAATACTTCTTTTTTGCAATTGGCTCAAAAATTCAGTTAGTTTAATTAATCTTAAATCTTCAGTTTATTTTGATTGGGGAAAAATTATTTTAGTTATCATTTTTAAAATGAACTAGAAATTCAAGAGGGGGGTACAGCAATTTATTAATTTTTTCTTTAATTTTTTTTATGGGTAGATTCTCTTTGGAAGCTAGCCTCCCTCAAATAGAAAAAAATCTAATAAGCCTCACTGGAAAAATCAGCCTTATAAGTCGAGAGTTTAGCAAGATCTTTCTGTAAAACAAGCAGACACATCTTGTTATTTATATATGTATATGAATGAAAAGTAATATCTCTTCATTTTAAGTTTTTAAAGAAAAAGAAATATGTAAAGAGAGTTTTCGTTTTTAAATTAAAAGAAAATCAGCAAATCAATAATCATAATTAAATATCTCTCTCACCCTTATTTTCAAAAGTAATTTGATGATTATAAAATTGTTTTGAAAATATTGTTCACTGAACATTTATTCCCTAAAGATAAAATTTATAGCATTCATTCAATATATCATTTCATATAATTTACAGGGTGCCAAAGTTAAAGATCTTCCAGTTTGGCTTCGAAACCGATTGATATCCACTGGATTTGGTACGGTATTTAGCTTAACTGAAAAATCATGTCGGTATAGCATTGTATTACTGCTTTTTATTGCGAACATTAAAATAAAAATTATAATGGAAAAATACAAATATAACCTAATAAATATTTTACATCTAAAAAAAATTATACTGAAAATAAAAATTCGTGGTTACTTTCGCCCATTGAAAGTGTTAATTATTTAAAAATACCCCCCCAATATCGAAAAGATTCTAACAAGCAAAGAAAACATCGATAATTGACACTAGATAAAAACACCAAGTATAGTTTTGTATACAAACCAGAGAAGGACAGAGAAGGGCTAGAAAAATAGTTTAACACCATCCCAAGACTTAAATTTAAAAAATTAGCCTAAAACCATCACATGACCTATAAGAAGCCTATCTAAAATAGAGAACCCAGTCGGTTCAGTAGTTATTGAAATCTTAAGCTACAGACAAAAAAAAACCTTACCACTTTTAATAATAGAGAATCCTTATTGCTATTGAATAACAGATAATATTCCATAGTATAGACAACACCCAGTACAAATATAGATAATATACCCTAGCTAGCCCATGGAAACCAGGGAACTTAAGGGATAAGACAATGGAGGACAAATTGATGTACTATCCCCAACAAAGATCGAAATTATTGATTGAAAAGTTTGGACACTACTTGTTTGGAACCAACGATCCACAATTTAATGAAATAAGTTTTTGAGTCAATAAATGTTGTTATAAAATTTTTGACACCAGTGAAATTTGCAGTCCATTATCCCCACCCTCCCTGATGGAAATATTATATGATTCAGACTAGATACACATCTTCTTACCAAATTCATTGACCAAGCCGCAATTTAAGCCAAGATTTTATCACAAATTTTGGTTTCTAGATATTGAAGAATAATATAAAAACTTAGGAGTATGAATAGTTATTCAATCGAATGCACTATATTTTAAAACACTAGCGAATACACCCCTAAAGGCCTCTTATGGCACTTGAGGAATTGAGGGGTGGGGTGAAGTCGACCCATCACTTCAAATTTTATTTTTATAGGAAGAAGAAAAGATGCTGTGAGTATTGGTGCAAAAAATATGACGTAACAAAAAAAATTAGCCAATGAGAGGCCGTTATTGACCAATGGTAAAATTTATAGTGGACTCTCATTGGCTAATTTTTTTTGTTACGTCATATTTTTTGCACCAATACTCACAGCATCAGAAGAAAAGTTTTTGGATGAAATTTTTTCTTCTATGGGCGCTTTCTCTTGAGGGTTGGAGATATTCCTCCCCAAAATAGCTATAAATATCCCTTGGACCTATAAGAAGCTTCACTGTGAAGGGAAATTATATTGGTTTAGTGTTTGGCAAGATCCCTCGCTACAGACAAAATAGCAAAAAGCATAGCACTTTTTAAAATAGGATAGTATTAAAATTTTAAAGACAAAATATCTTATATACTTACACCTAGGAAAACTTAATAAATTTCCTAATAAGTAAACAAGATTATTTCGCTAGGTGCTGGACGACTCCTCCCTTATGGGGAAGCATTTAAAAGTTCTTTTAAATCTGTTTTGAAAGATGGCACCTCAACCCTTACATTAGAATACACCCATTTGAAAAATACCCCCCAAAAATGTTTCTTATAATTTCTACATATCCAAACCTAAACTTTGAGGTTGAAGGTTACCCTGTCACTTTTATTCTCTTACATTTGTCCCTGGAACTTTTAGGGGCGTAGCCGCAAGAGATTATAAAACCTGATCATAACACTACTTGATAATCTTTTTCATAATTAGTCTTTTTTTAATATCCAAAATTATTGTACTCAAACGTTTAATGCTAGAGGTGTTTCATAATCTTATACTGCAGTCGGTGCGCCTCTACCATCTAGGGGCTCTGTATACGAATAATAAGAAAAAGACAAAAAAAAGCCTAAAACCATCTTTACACCTATATGAAGCTTCCTAAAATGGAGAACTCAATCGGTCCACAAGGTTATTAGGATCTTAAGCTACAGACAAAATACCTTGCGACCATATAAAATAGGATATCTTATTCTCCATATCACCTTTAACTTTTAATTGTGAAAGTCAATTATCCGTAAACACACATACACAAACATTAAATATGTTGTGTTGATAAGTATAATTGTTAAAGTTTGTAAGTTGACTCACTGTTTAGTTAAGTTCTCACCCCTGTTCGTATATATATCTATCTATCTATGTATCGGATAGAAGGGCGCCAAGTAACCATAATATCTACTCCGTGAAGCCCACACAGATTTTCTCTCGGAGAAGATTTTGCCTCCGCGACGTTCATATGCTTATATTGCCCTTTGTAACCCTCTTTAAACGGGCATTGAGAATGGTTTCCGAGTAGAGTATAGTGGGGGGGGGGGGATGAGAAAAGGGGGAAAAGAGAAGGGTGCCCAAAATCTGGGATTGTGCTAGATATTATCCCCCAAAATAGCTGCCCATATACCCATCATTTTACAAATACTTCCATAAATACAATAGATATATCAAAATATAGAAGTATACACATGTTTTCTAGACATGATGTTAAGAAATATTTTTGTTCTTTTTTAAATCCAATGATTGCTTGACAGAATATAATGTACTTCCAAAGCAAACTTAATTTTATTCTTATTTTTTTTGTTTTTAAAGTAAGTCTTCTTATTATGTAAAGTTAGAAGTTTCTGATTGTTTGTTCCCTAAGACAGCTTATACCAACAACGAAATTAATTCGAGAAAAAAAACGAAACCTATACGTTATTTCAACTGTCGTTGGGGGTCAACGCATCGTAGAATTGACGACCTATACATGTGCCCCACTTATATTATTTTAGATTTATTTCGCTTGTTGGTCATACCATATTCCTACCTTAAGATAACGTTATTCAATGAACCGATTGAGTTTTCCATTTTAGGTAGATTCAAATAGATCTAAGGTTTGTTACAGGATTTTTTAACTTTGATATTCAATTCTCGGGTTGCAGTGCGGAATGAATTTTATTCACCTACTTATTTAGAATACAGAAATTGACTTTTATTGACTTTTTTTAGGTTCTTTTATTAATAATATTAAATAGTTATCTCTTTAAATTATTATGTTTTGTATTTAGCTTTCTATCTCTCTATCACCGTATATTTCTATGATTTGCATCTATATATTTTGTGTGGTCATTTCAACCATCGCAGCAGCGCCTCTCCACTCAGGGCTGCTAGAACATAGCCGGCTATAAATATAATTCTCGTGGAAACAGGGAATATTAAACTAGAGAGAGAGAGAGAGCTATGGTGGTTGCATTGAGAGAAGCCTAATCTTATGGGAGTGTAAGATAATGGTGGGGACAACGGGGGGGGGGGAGGAAGCGACTGTTATGGGTTTTGGTTTTAGTGCTTGGAACGGAAGACCGACTGATGTCGAAATAGTTATGCTAACAAAACAACTGATTTTCTTTCAGTTTTAATATTGCTCTTAAAACTCAATTATTATTTAATATTTTCCTCACTAGAATAGTACCTTCGCCCCTAGATGCATAAAAGCCCAAAAGTACTGGGTGTGTAGTGTATTCGACCCACCTTCAAAAGAACTTATATAAAGCTCCTGCACTGTAAGCAATCATCATGTCGATAAAGCAGATACGAGATCATTATATACAAAACACACACACGCACAAAGACAGCGAGACATCCGATTACTCAAATGTGAGGGAAAACAACCTCTAATTGTAAAAATTTTTTGGTGGTTGAATACCTAGATTTTTAATAATTATTACTACATACGAAGTTATCCTTTCCAAACGTTACTGTTTCATTCTCAATAAAAGATTTTTTCAAATCTATATTATTTTATTGAACAATTCTAACTCCAACTCATAAAAATCTTTTTGTCATATTTAGAAAACACCGAAAAGATGTAAAACCCTATCAACCCTCTTTTCCCGTAAAACCCCTTTTACATCCCATTTTCTATGCAATCCTCTCTCTCACACCCTCTAGACAACCAGCCCGACTATTTTACGTTAATATTTGCTAGGGGACGGGGGCGATGAAATTTGGCCCAAAACAAAGGGGCTATTGCATGAGGGTGGGTGTCTTAACCCTCTCCTCCCCGGAAGGAAGGAAGCTGTGTAATGGTGAACCAATCTTTGGTATAGAATGAAAATGGGCACCCTACTTACTACCCATATTATGGCACAGTGTCATTTAGTGGGAATTTAGAAAATATCCCTGTCAAATCTTGTAGATTTCTTAAAGTTTTGTGTTGAATATATGTTGTTAAGATAAAGGAGGTAATGGCTGATATAACATAGACACAAAGTTATTTACTTAGAAGCATTTGCTTACACCTCCTATTATATACAGAAAGCTTTTATGTCTGTAGTGAAGGATCTCCCATATGGTTCTCCTTTACGGTGAAGCTTCTTATATGTTCAGGTAAGGTTTTTACCTTTTTTGGAGGGATGGTATCTCCACCCTCCCAATAAAAATTACCCCCGCAATAAAATCGAAAATGGGGGGTCGACTTTTCCCCTCTTACTTCAGGTGCAGCTAGAGGCTAATAGAGGCGTAGCCACTTTTATACTAAAATGTATCATTGATTAATAAACATTGATAAATATGTATATATTGATAATCAACTTTTATTTGCACTTCTTAAAAATTAAATTGTAGTTTTATATCGTATGTTCTAAAGTTTCAAATATTTTTCACTGTGTTTTCTCTTTTGATATTCCAGATACGACCCCAGAGGTGTCGGAAGAAAGAGAGAGAAAGGGGAGAAAATACGATAAAGCCCAAAAATTGTACGGGTTGGAAGGAATATTTTCTTAGAAAAACAGAGAAAAATGGGGTTTCACAAAGGAATCATCGTATTTTCAGAAAGACAAGGATAAACTACATTACAGTTTGGAAATAAGTAGTTTTAGGTAATAAGAAAAAAAATTTAAAAAGGCATCTAATAGTGTATATCAAGTTATGAGAAAGATAATTCCTAATATAATCGCATGTTACTGATTGTTATACTGTCTGTCTGTTTGTGCCGAGGGATATGGCTAACCGCTGAACCGATATGGTTCCCATTTACAATGTAGCTTCTCGTAGATCCTGGGAAGGTTTATAACTATTTTCGGAAAGGGTACCAGCAGTATTAAGTGAATAAAAAAAGAAAAGAAAAAAAATCCTGGAAAATTATTGACGATTAAAAAGGCAAAACGATTCCACTTATTATTTTTATATTATGTTGTTTATTTATCCTTCTTTAAGTGATTCATCTTCTAAGAAAGAAAAGATACGTACCGAGGAGATAGAAGAGTATTGGAAGGAGGATATAAAACGGGTATCAATATCTGGAATTTATAAATTACTTGGTGCAAACAATTTTGAGCGCACTAGGAATTGGGGAATTTACCATTACTATTATTTTATAGGGAAAACGTGAAAAAGCTTAGATCTGAATATCTGATAAAAAAAGTCAGATTTTTGTTTGTTAGAAGCTTAAGATCTCGGAAATTGCTGGTTCAAGCTTTATAAATGACTTGGTGTGTTAACTTATCGTACCTTCTCTTAACCATTTGATATATCTGCATATTTATTTAGCCTTTTATCCACATTACATATTATTAAAGCTTCAGGGAGAGAGGGGACATTGGGCTGTTTGTTATACTGGTCCCCAAAATATTATGAAACGTTTTTTTTCGTTGGTTTAACAACTTTATGAACTTTAATTGAATATTATTGGTTGGTTCAGATTAAGTTGGGTGTCCAAATGATTCAACCTCTAATTGAGTATCATCATTGGGGATGTACATAAATTTATCGGCAATCTTCTTATCCCTTCAGATCCCTGGAAAAGCTTACTAGAAGAAATTTGGGCCAAATATATCACTTTAAACTTTACGAGTCCAAACAATGGAAGACAAAGCTTTGAAAAACAGAGAAAAAGGAAGGATTTAAACATAGATAAACTAAATAAAAATCTGTATGAAACTAAATTATAAATTTCCTCAAAAAAGAAAACCTGGGTCAAAACAGAAGTTATCGTATTTTTTTTTTTAGGCGAAACACATAATTTCTTTTTTTCAGTCATACATCCTGTTTGAGAACTCCATTTACAACTAGCGGCTGGAAAGAACCCTCCCCATAAAATAGATGAAACCCTGACATATAAGATGTTTCACAGAAAATATAAGTCATATCGGTCAAGCGGATAGCAAGATACTTTGGTACAAAGACTGACAACAATCCTGCCTCTTTTTATATACAACTACTAGTTGCTTCGCCCCTAGCCTCTAAGGGGGTGAATAAGAGGAAAAGTACAACTTATTCGGACCAGCAATTTCCGAGATCTTATTCTTCAGACAACAAACCACCTTTCTTCTTTATATAATAGGATATTATTTGTAAAATTTTTACGGCAGACTATACTATAAACTAGAGCATGCTATGTCGTAAAACTCATTGGCGTGAAATGTGTATAAAATCTGTCAAAATATATTTATATTTTATCATATTTATCTTTTTGCTTTCTTAAAGTAATGCATTTTTTGATGCCAAGATAATGCATAGTTCTATAAGATCTAAATGAAATTATATTTGGAGATTGCACAAGTTTAACATAAACCATGCTAAAAAAATTTCAATGATCTGACTCTTAGATATTTTTTTTATGCCTGGATTTTATATGAAACTCTATGTAACTCTGTCCACAAGGTGGGGACCTTGTTAGGACCGAATTAGCTAATAGCGTCGGAAATATCAACAAGTTTCTAAAAACACAAATCAATTTGATAGCAGACACGAAAAGGGTCTCCAACACTTCGGCCAGGTAGTTGTCTGGATTATATGTCTGTACTATACATTTATTGGTTAGGTTAAAGCCCGTTAAGGGATCTCTGCAAGGGCCAGGAAAATGGTTTTACCAAGATAAAAGAGGTAGATAATATGTTTTCACACTGTTACTGCCTAATTTCAATTGTTTCTTTCAAAAGAAATATGTTTCATTTCCTCTGAATGAAATTTTTAAACGCTTTGTTAATATCAAACTGTCATAAATATACAACAATTTAGAAATAGCAATTTTATTTATCTAATAGTGAAGCCACTCTACGATTTTTTTTACATGTAACATTTTTTTATAAAGATAAGAGCCTAATTACAAAGCATACAAGTTTGTAAACAAAGGAAAGGGTGGAGTTTCAATAAAGAATTTATTTCATAACAATAGACAATGTAGAAATTAGACAAATGACTTAATAACATCTGCCTAAACTTGTTATAAAAAGAAGTTCACATAAGGAAATGAAGTCAGCGATTTAATGTTTTTTTTTAAGTTTTAAAATATCATATTCAACTAATAAGAACCTTTAATAGTCGGGTTACCTTATCTAATCTATTTCTATTACTAAAGCCCAACCTAAATCTTGGGATAAAGAAGTTGTTGTATTACCCCCCTCCCCCTGTTAAAATTCCCTTAATTTAACCCCTTCTAGTCCCATACTTCATTAGTGTGATACATATTAAGTTGTATGCATGGATGTGGACATTTGTTATCCAACTTGTTTTTTTTTTATTTTGAAAGTTAACTGTAAAAACTGTTCATTCATAAGATTGATCAAATCTCATAGAATTGTTTAAATATATATTACAGTTCTCCGCTGAACGGTAAATAAAATAAAAAAAAAACAAGGATGACAACATCCATAAAAGCGAAGCACTAAAACGGTAGGACAAACGGACATTAACACTTGTATGGTATCTGAACTGAATAATCAGAATTTAAAAGTATTAGAGACGAAGCAAAATTGTAAGTAAATTTGTTGAAAAAACTGCTTGAAGCAGGATAATGTTTATGGACATACTTACATTTTTAGGACTTGATTATAGAGTTGCTTCGCTTATAAAATTGTTCGTTGTTGTCCCAGGAATCAATATACCAAAAATCAGATCAAACGGATAATTAGAACACTTGAAAATTTGTTGTTAAAAAAGTAGAAAAGTCAACATTTTAAAATGGACGTACGGACATTCTGGTAATGATTATAGAGTTGCTACGCTTTCTAAATCGTGCCCAACTACTACAGGAATCATCATGCAAAGTTTGAAATTGATAGGACAATTCTAACATGCCTAAATTAACGAATAAAAGCTATCTATCTCGGACGGACGGACGTACGGACGGACGGACGGACCGACCCTAATTATAGAAAAGCTTCGCTTTTAAAAATGTAGAGAATAGGTTTTTGTGTTGTTGGCTGAAAGCACCGACAAACAAGAAGCATTAATATTAAGATTTTTTTGTGTGGAAAATTTGAAAGAAAGCTATTTAACTTTACAACAATTAATAGACCATTAAAACAGATGCCTAAAAAATCTATGCTTGAAGATATATATATGATATTTTTTTCCTATTCATGTCTTACTTCTTAGTTTTCTTGTTAACAATAATTTTTTGGTTCAGTATTATTCTTTGTCTGTTCTGTACTTATACTATGGATTATAGAAAGAAAACAAAGTAGCGGGTTTTGTCTTTTTTTCTCAGTAACTTTTGATAGGTTAGGTTAGGTAAAGGTTAATGATTGCCCCGCAGTGGGTAGTAATAGGAGAAAAATACTGTGAAAATACGACAAAACCCTCTACTTCGTTTTCTTTCCATGATCGAAACATTTAAAGGTTTTTTATTATGTTTTTATTCCTAGAATTATCATTTCTTTTAATAGATAAACATATTTTATATTATTTATTACTTTTATTTATTAACAGTCAACATTACTGTGTATATCTACTTTAAATCATAATCTGTTCTGTTCTAGTCAACCAATCCCTTTCCTAGATAAAGTGTTATATGCTTCTAAACTGTCTGTGTACACCTGACAATTTCCCGGATTTAATAAACTTTAAATCCGTTTAGATGCATCAAAAGTAAATCTAGAAACTTTTTACAACAAATTATAGCTTCCACTTTAGCCGAGCTATTCAAATTTATGAAAAATTAAGTTTTTCATAGCTGTGTGTGTGTGTGGGTTGTAAATGTGTGTGTGTGTTTTTGGTGGGGAAAAAGTTATTTGATTTTGCAACAGTATACATAAACATATATATAAAGTTTAATATTTTAACATTATGATGAAATGACGATGAGTTATTAAACACTTTATTCTAAAACTTTCAAATTTTAAAAGTTTTGGTATTTTAACCTAGAAAGTAGATATCTTTTTATATATTTTTATTTTAAAGATATTTTTAACTTTATTTCACAGTTTTAAAAAGCGAGGCATTTATATAATTAGGGTTGGTTCGTACGTACGTCTGGAACAGATAGCTTTTTTCGTTAATTTAGGCATGTTAAAATTGACCCATCGATTTTAAACTTTCCATGGTGATTCCTATAGTAGTAAGGTACAATTTAGAAAGCGTAGCAACTCTATAATCGTTACCAGAATGTCCGTATGTCCATTTTAAACATGTTGATTTTTTACTTTTTTAAAAGAAATTTTTATTTGATATGTATAATTATCCGATTGATCTAATTTTTGGAATACTAATCCTGGGGCAACAAAGTACAATTTTATAAGCGAAGCATCTCTATCTCAATCATGTTCTAAAAATGTAAATATGTCCTTTAACATTATTCTTTATGAAGCAGTTATTCAACAAATTTACTAAAAATTTTAAAACGACTGTTATGCATTTCATGTATTCCGATTATTCAGTTCTTATATATTCAGTGTTAAACGTTCGTTTGTCCTAGGGGTAAAATTAGAATATTGTTTTCTAACTATCTATATCTTTATTTGGCTGAAATTTTTATTTTTTTTTTGGATTAAAAATGTAATGGATTTAAAATTTATGAATTTGATTTTGCTTCTGATTCTGTAAAAACTAATCAAATTATCTATCTCAAAATTATTTCAAACAAAAGACATATCATGCAAAGCGAGTTCTATTAAGCTTAGGATATCTAACTGTCTTATTTGTTATCAGACGGATTGTTAGGATTTTTATAGTGAATCTAAATCTTAGGTTCATCAAAAAAATCAAATGTGCGTGTAAGGTTCGAAATCAGTAAAATTGTAAAAACCTGGAGTGTTTCTGACAAATATACTTTACATATACTATAAACTTTCCATATTAACCCTTTTTTAAAACCCCCTTTCTGTCCTTACTCTAGATATAAAACATTTTAATTTATGTGTGCTACGACTGTTTTCGCTCGTTTTACTTTATTATTCAACCAAAATACGTAATAATTAATGTTATATCTTTATCAAAATAAAGAGTATTTCGATAGAAAATTATTTACTGAACTAAAATTTAGTTGTAGTTTTAATTCTAAAAAAATATTATATTTAAAATGTACAATTTTGTTTTTAGATTTATAAATAGATCATACATGTCTTAAGACAGTTTTTCTTTTCTTGTAATTTTTGAAAGTTAATCAAAATATTGAAAAGAAAAGAGAGAGAAAATGAAAACTGTGTGTTTAGTGAATAACAAGCATAAATATTTCCATTAAAAGCCTAACTTCATAACAAATATTATAAAGATTAAACTTAAAATTTAGCATCAAAGAAATAGCATTTTCTCTATTTAATTTTTAATCTGCTATTTTTATTCCTTTATGATTGACATAGTATATAAAATAAAACCTTGCATTAGATGCAATGATAGGCCAATTGTATTTTTAAAAAAATTCTTTTGCAGTTTAAAAATGATTAACTTCTGTCTTTTTTTGGGGAGGTTATCGATCCTAACCAATCATCCGTCAAAACGACCTTGTAAAATATGTTGGCATTTTGTAGATTGGCAATTTCAAGGGTTTTGTAGACTAGGCTAGGTTTTTGAAATTATTTTAGAGACTATTTATGACTCTAATAATTGGATGATATAATATCGTAGTCTAATGTCATTATAACCTATACTTGTGTTGACATAAAAACTACAAAATATTTTGACAATTGTAGAGCAGCTACTCTATTATAAATGTGAAAGCTCATCTCTTCCTTTGTTCTATACGCGCAGCTTAAACCATATTTACATAAAAATCAAAAGAAAATCGTGTCTCTCAGAAGAATACATATTCTAAATTTGATTTTTAGCAAAATTCAATTTAGAAATATGTCAAAACCATTTCCAGAATGCCCGTAGATATTTGATGTTGTCTATAAATTGAAAATTGTGCATGGTAAAAGAATTTTGTTGGGGGGCACACCTGGATTAAAGTAAAAATAAGTTTTTTTTAGACAAAAAATATCTAGGGTAAAACTGTAAACATAATGATGTGTTCCAATTCAAATTAATGATATTATAATTTTCTTTTGCATATTAACACTTATATTTGAATTAGAAGTAAATTTTTAATTTTTTTTGTAATTTTAATGTTCTAGCTTTAACTTTTTAAACTATTCGATGTCATTGTTCTTTATCTTCACTTAAAAGAAAAATTTCATTTAAATGAAAACTATATCTAAATAAAAACTAATTTGAACTATGAATTTATTAATTAGAAATTAGAAAAGACTAGCCCTTTAGTTGAAGCCAGGTGTGAGTAAAGAAAAAGAAATATTTGGTATGATATGTAGAATAATGGAATACATATAATCCTGAGCAAAGTTGTTGTCCTGAATTTCAAAATCCAATTAGTGTTTTTGTCATTGTGGAACTCAAGGGAGCATATACACATTACAGTGTAGCCTATGAAAAATACAATAATAAACTCATATTTAAGGTAATACAGGAAGTTCGGTCACAGACAAGTCTATTTATTAAACTCTATGTAAATTTTTATCTAATTTAGACCTATAGACCAATTAAGGCTACCTATTAAAGGTTTGTATAGTTTACCTTTTTTTTTAGTAGCGAAGCAACTCTATAATTCAAAATGTTCGTCCGTCTGTCCGTAAGAGACAAGATGGGGGGAAACGTGATTTTCTCGGGTCCTATAAAAGATAGAAAGCTGAAACTCTTGTCAACATTCCATTAATATGGAGCATAATTAAGAATAAAATATCCAAAGCGGTCGGACTGCTTTTTGGAAGCTTTTATTTTTCACAACTGATTTTCTCAGCTCCTGTAAAAGAAAGAAGGCTGAAACTGTTTGTCAACATTCCCATCAGTATGGAGCATAATTAAGTAAGAAACATCCGTAGCGGTCGGACTGCTTTTAAGCCGCTTTTACTTTTTAGAACAGATTTTTCCGGCTCCTACAAAAATACACGGCTGAAACTTCTTGCTAATATTCCATTCATTATGCACCATAATTAGGTATAAAATATCTATGGTAGTTTTTCAGCTGTTTTTCTTTTAAAGATATAACCTTAATTTTTTATGTTTTTAATGTTTTTTTTTTGCATATTCTCTCTCTTATCTTTGTTAGGATAACAGATAATCTGCTCTAGAACTCCCTTTGTCCGGATGTCTATTTTATAATAGATTTTGTGCTTCGCTATGGATGTTGTCATCCTTGTCATAATATAAATGAGGGTCGTTTTCCTAAAACACAAATACCTATTTAAAACAAAACACTTTTATCTTTCATTAAATTACAACTTTCATTAGCAATACTGAAATATTTAGAAAATATTTCATACACAATTTTAACAATAAACAATATTCAATTTTCTTTTTATAAAATATTTAATTCAGCAATTTACTTTTCAACTTAAAAAAAGATTTTCTTAAAACTTTTAGAAGTAAAATATAAAGTTGTGTTTTTTTCAATTAAGATCTCGTAAAAGTCTGAACCTATCACACCACAAAGATAGATGTAGAATATACGAGGATATTATTACAGGGCAAAAAATGTCGTCAATTAAGGTTGCTATATACCCTGTCATTTCTTAGAAAGTTCGTTCATCCAGTAGGAGAAGTGGGTGGGTCGTTATTTTAAACCGCTACAAGTTTCACTTTATCAAAGTACATGATAATCTGGTGTAAGATCAAAGTAATAATAAATTCATTATTGCAATCTTCGGGGAAGCGCAGTATTAGTCCTATAATTCATGCTAAGAAATGGCTACGCCATATCATGTTACGTACTACATATATACTTATTATCCTAAATTGATATAAAATGGAAAGACATTACCCCACTACTATTTGACCGATTTTTGACCTGACAGTAAAACTAACCCGTAAACCTAAAATGAGAGGATTAAAATAAAAGCAAGGGATATGGATTTAAACAAACAAGAATGTTTACGTTCAAAAGTAGCGAAACAGTTAAAAAATAGTTAAAACAGCGAAAAGTTAGCATATACCCGCGTAATATTCCAGGTATAAGGTATAACCAAAAAGCGAAATAAATATAAAATAATATATGGGGGCAAATGAAGAGGTCGTCAATTTTACGATGTGTTGCCCTCAACGACAGCTGAAAAACACGTAATTTTAATTTTATTGTTGGTATAAGCTGGTTATATTCTCCTTTTTATAATTTATAGGTTGAAAAATTAGTATTGACGGTTGTTTTACCAGAGAGAGAGAGAGAGGAGGGACAATGGACTGTTTATCAGTTTTATAATAACGTTTTCTTGCTTAACAACTTTGGGGGAATTTTGATTGGTTGGGTCATCAGTTTCAGTGTTCAAACGTTTCACCCCCTAAATTTTAATCTACAGAAGGGGTAATAATCAATGGGATATATATCAATTTTACACTAACATTACAGACAATAGAGCAGACCTACAGGAACACCTATAGAATAAATCCAATACTTTAAAAGGTGATAAGTAATAAAATGACGTTACTCTAAGTCGTACGCTTTCATACGCATTGTTAGAAGGATGACGCAAATTTCAGATTTCAGTTTTCGCGATTTTATTTAATTATTTTCTCTATAAGATAAAATCTATGCCTGCAAGATTATCTATTTCGCTATGATATAGAAATTAATTTTTCTCAAATTACTGATAATCCTAAAAATCCTTGACAACCTCTTTAACAGACAGACCTATTTTATTTATCTAATCTTAAGAAATTGAAATCAATGTTCAGTTCAGTGAAGTGGAGTAGAAAGCCACTCTGGCCAAATTTTTATGTCGAAATAGAAGAAACAATTTTTTGAACAAAGATCAGAGTTTGTAATTAGACCAACTGTTGAAATTGTTTGTAGTAGAGCAGCTACAGTATTTCCATATGATAATGATAGAAGTAAAGAAATGGGGAAAATGGTTAGTGAAATCCACACTAGAAATATCAAATCTTTCTGTTTCATAGCCTCTAAGATTTAGTTAACTTACTCAGACGGAGAGACCGATCCTTGTTATAGAAAAGCTTACGCTTCTAAAAAAGGGCATTTTTCACGCCCAAGTAACCTGTAATCACAAAGATTAAGACTTCTTAAATCTGTTATTCTGAACAGGATAAGTAAAAATTATCTAAATGATATGCTGAATAATACCAGAACATAAGAAAATAAATGGTTTGAATTCTAAGTTTATTCTATTAAAAATATGAAGAAGATAAAAAGATATGGAAAGAGGCAGGGATGAAAGGACCATTAGACTGTAAATTACAGTAGTACCCAAAGTATCATAACAACGTTATCTAATTTGATGGATAAAAACTTCGGGTACTTTCTTTGAATTTTGTTTGGTTTGTTCCAAACACACTTTTCAACCAAATATCTACAGAAGGTTTATTTATTTGTCATCATTGGGGGTTTTATATTAAATTATCATCCTTTATCTTATCCCTTGAGATCCCTGGGAGAGAGAGAGGGGTTTCGAAGGAAGCAAGTACCTATATGTGAAATGGTCTGAAACAGATTTGGATAACCATACAACCAAATATCCAACAAAACATATCTACACACACAGACACATGTAGAAACATTAAAAATATTTCAACTTGCACAGAAAACAGTATTAAAGGAATGAGGCAAAAATTGACTCCATTCAATGGTGTGTACAGGGTTTTGTCAGGGAGGTGTATTCTTTGAGGGGGTAATGTTATCATCAGGCATTTTAATCTACAGGAAAGATGGAGGGCTAGCCATGCTGAGTTATTATCAGCCTAAACAAAGGTTTACTGAAAAGTAATAAACCTTTTAATGCTAAAATTTGAGAGATTCAAACAGAACACCTTGATAAACAGTTGGATTTTTTTCTGTCTAAATTGTACCTATTATCTGCCCTGAATTCGTTCAAACTCTGTAGAAAATAATTTTCATTCAAATAAAATCTTCAGGTTTTCAGTGGCTTATTGGTTTCTTTTTTATTTCTAAGGAAAGAAAAAGGAACACTATTTTCCCCCAAATAGACCCCATGTCTGGAGAAGGCTTATAAAAATTCTATATTTGACAAATATATATAACTCTCGCGACATTTGTTAAATATTGAATGCTCTTTCCACAACGAAGATACAATGGTGCTAGAGGGGCAAAATGTTTCTAAAATTGGAACAAGAATGATTTAGTCAGGTAGAAACTAAAACATTAAAACAGTTTAATGCATTTTTAAACCTGCATTATTTAACATCTGTATTGACTCGGGTGCTGAGCCATTCTATAAAAATCTACCTATACCGTATCGTATTACATTTTCGACAATATTCCTAAAAAATGAAATAAAAAAATCAATACCAGTTCTGTTGGGACGGGTTTTCGGCCCCTCGAGGCCACCAAAACTGGAATTTATCTTTAAAAGTCATAAAACATCAATCTTTTCGTTGTCTAAAAGCAAACAAAAATTGAAATCTATTTTCATTAAATCAATTAGATTTTTATTTTATGTTTTAATAGTAAAAACTTTTAAAAGAAAAAAAAACATTAAGTGAAAATATAAGACAATTTAAATATGTGCTTTTGTTTAAGTGTAGAATTAAAACGAAAACTAAAATCAAGTCCGCCCATCTTTAACCAAAAATCCTCTTTTGTGGTATTGTGATATTACCATTAACATATCATACATATAAATATTTATGGATGATATTTACATTTTATTCCATATAAATCACAGCTAAACAACACAAAGCCTGAGGTCGGCAACCTCATCTGACAAGCATTTTAACTATAATAATAAGACTCACTGTAAAGGAGAACCATATCGGTTAACGAGATCCTTCGCTCAGACATAATAGTTATTTCTCGCATCGTATTATAAACGGCTTTCCGCGGATATAGAATGTACAATTATAAGATTAAAACCAGTTTTTTAGCCCCTATGTGCCGTAGGCACGGGCTAAAAAAAACTGGTTTTAATCTTATGATTGTACATTTTTATATTCGTAGAAAGCTGGATATAATACGATGCTAGACATAGTTTTTTCGTATGGATGAGAACCGGTTCCTATCCACCGGATTCGAATGAATACGAGAAAAAAGCTTACTACTTTTTTTATTATAAAATTCCACTATGACTCCGAATCTGATTAATCTAAGATGGATCAAAACTGGTTCTGTGCAGGGATTTTAAGGGGATAAGACAATGGCCGATAAATTCATGTACATCTCCAAAGTTGATACACAAAATTACTAACTTGCTATTACTAGTAGATTACAATTAGTGGTAGAACGTTTGGGCACTCAACTTAATGAACCAAATTTGTTAATTCCCCAAAGTTTAAGTCAAAAATAAGAATACGTTAATATAACTTCGGAGACTACTTTAATAAACAGCCCAATTCCCCCTCTCTCCATGGGTTCTGTACCATAAAATTGAATCAGAACCAACATTGAAATATTAAATAACATAAGAACGCTTGTAAATAGCTTTTATTTCTTTCATGATTAGATTAAACAATAACTCATTCAAATGCATTATACAAAATAATTTTTAATAATAATAAATCTTTAAACAATATCATATTCAATAATATAAAATAAGCATCCAATTTAATTAATCTTTTTTATTTGTGAGGCAAAATTGTTTTTATTTTGAAAGATGCCCTTTAAAATAAAAAAAAATATAATTCAACTTTTGTTTGCAAGGGAAGTCCAGTAAGTCATACAGAGGCGCTGTCTAGCGTCACTTTTTTATGTTTTCCTATTCTAGGGGCGATTTCTCTTTAAGGGTGATGGTAACCACCCCCAAACCCTTTCCAGGCCATATGAGAAGTTACATTATAATGGAGAACCTAATCAGTTCAGCTGTAGCGAGATCCCTCGGTACAGACAGACACACAAACAGAGTGTGAGACAAACAAATCTTTATAAGATCATTGTTTTGGAAGTCCTAAGGACCAAACAGTTGACGAGAAAGCATAAAATAATTTAATTGGTGGAAGAAGTAGAAACTTTAGGTCTCACTCTCATATCATTATTTTTACAAAATGGTATTTAAAAAATAATCGTACCAAAAAATTTTTGCCTTACAAAATATTTTACTTAACAAAAATATTGTATACGCAAATCACAAATAAGATTTTTAGAGAACTAACTTCAATTGTTTTAATTAAGACTTGAGTTTTGGCATTTGCATAATTGTAGTTCGTTTTGTTTCCTAAGGGAATGTGCCAATTGTTAAGGATTAAGTTTAATTGAAAAGCCATAAGCCCTTTAGCCATACATAACATCGTTTTTTGAAGAACATAATTACTCTTCACATAGCAGAGGTGGAACCAGCACAGCTTCGAAACCGATTACAACCGGTTCTTGGCCATACAGAAAAGTTATGTCTAGCATCGTTTTATATCCAGTTTTCTGTGAATATAAAAATGTACAATCATAAGATTAAAACCAGTTTTTTTTAGCTCCGAGATGCCGAAAGCTGTTTATAATACGATGCGACAAAAAACTTTTATCTATTCTCGATCAGGCAATATTTCTGCCATTAAAATAAAATTTGTTTTCTCATCATTTTAATATTTTTTTTTTTAAATTCCAGTACATATTATATCCCTTTAGGTAGGCATATTTACAAACAAAATAAACATTACTACTATTAGATTTTGATTTCTATTCTTTGAACTTTATATTTGAACTCTTCTACAATACAGTTGCATCCTGAAATAGAAAAAGCTAATTGCCTAGACAGAAAAAAAGCAGGTAGGTAGGTAGCAAATTACAAAAAACTAATGCCACCCCCCCCCCTCCCCCCCCTCCCTGTCCCTATAGGTACCCTTAACACTTACTCAAAACTTAAATACATTTTGTATTTTTTAATGTGAAATAATAATAAAACTTATTTAACCTGTAAAAATGGGTGGCTTAAAGCTTCATCAGCCGTTATCCTGAAGAAAAGAATATCTAAATTTTATGGGAGTTAATCAATTTCAATTTTTATTGTTCAACCAATAAAACTTAAAATAAATGCAATATTTTGGATAACATTTGAAATTTTTTTTTGCATAAAATAACCTAGGGTAAGGTATAAAGTTTTCTAGATATGAAAGGTTAATTTGAAGATAAGATACATTTTATTTTCAAGATATGTAATGTTAACTGTTAAGTTGCTTGATTTTATAATATAAATAATAGTGCTGCCAAAATCATCAAATTCCGCTCACCTATTAGTATGATCAACAGCAAGTAGTAGATGAATCAACTCAATACCATCCTTAGTAACATTATGTTTCCTAGCATTGTCCTTGGGAGCATCTCCACCACCATTCTCCTGGTCCTCCGTCTTATCACAAATATTTGAATCCTTTCTTTCTCTGAGAGCCAGGGCTTTACATAAACTTTCCAGATCTTGTGGCTCAGAATCTTTACTTATTGTTAACAGCCTAAACAAAACAAATAAAACTTTATTGAAACAGTGAATGATCTATCCTTTAGTATAAAGTAGTACGTTTTTAAAAAAGATGTTGAGATCTTCTACTGAATCGAATGAGTTAATCATTTATGGGACTCTTTATAATGGTTGTGAGCAATTTTTTTAACCTATTTTCCACAAAAATTATATGCAGGCTATAGGCTAGGAGCGCTGCCACTAGAGTCTAAATATATTGAGAAAAAAAAGTCAATAGAAGCAGATACATTTTTTAAAAAGCTCCCTAATTGTTAATTGTTTCTAATCTTTTTTATTTAAAAACTCTGCATGCATCTTACATAGATACAGTATACTATCATTACCTGCCAAACTGTTTGGCCAGTGCTTTAATTTGTTGACTACCAAATAGAACAGTTAGTTCTGCCAGAGCGGTCATATCGTCAGGTGCTCGGAAGAAAGGATAGGACCGGGACAATATTGATATCATTATCACGCCTAAATAATGTTAATTTTAATGAAGTTTGATATGGTAGTTGTTATTAAAAAAGTAATCCTATTAAAAGTTGGATATAAATCCACTTAATATGATAAACAAATCACCCCCAAGCCCCTCCCCCCAGAGTTTCTAAGCTAACGACTTGTAAAAAAGAATTTTGTTACGTAATTCCATGATGTGAGGAATTACACAATGAAATAGACTACTAACCTACAGCCCAAATGTCAATGGCAGTCGTTTGATTTGGGTGTTTGAGAAGTACTTCCGGGGGGCGGAAGCCAGGAGTTCCAGCCCTAGGGGCGTGCATGTGCTGCAGTGAGAGACAGTCGGTGCATACCTTTGGTAGCCCGATACAACGACATTGGACCTAAAAACATATAAATCAATACTAGATAGATGTAAAGGTTAAATATTTCTTGGATGTTAGACCAGATTTTCATGTTCTCTAATAAAGAACAACTTGCAGCGAGCTAAATCAACATTTCTTATTTTTACCTCTTTACCCCACCCCCTTCACCAAATCCCCTCCAATCCCACTGGATGAACGAGCTTGCCAATGACTGAGTTCAATATTAGCAACCTAAATTGACGACAATTTTGTCATGATATCCACGTATATTAAAATCCACGTGGTTATTATATCCTCTAAAGACTAATTTTAAGTTTCACCTTCCCTAATCAATAAAAATTTACCTTAGTTAAATCAGTTTTTGGTTTAGGAAGTGGAAGAGAACTACAGGTTGAAGTTACAGAAGCTCGCAGGATTGGGGTTCGTCCAAAGATCTGATCTGTTGCTTGGCTGAATTAAGAAATTCTTATCATATCATACATAACATTAGAAGATAAGAAAGCAAGAGAGTTTAATTTTTCTTTAAATAGAAGAAAATGTATGAAAAAGAAAAACTATTTACCTACCTACCATCTTCTTTATAAAATTCCAGTTTAAATCCTAGGTACTAATTTCTTATTTATCTACTACAACATAAATTGTTTCAAGTAAAGTGTACCTACCTTCTCAAGGAATTTTGCCATCAAAAAATATTTCTCTTTTTGAAATAGTCCTGTCCTTGATGTTCTTACCTAGTTTGGCTGGCAATATAGCTGGCAGGTTCCAACATGGTAAAGCTTGGAGTTCTGGACAGTGACGGGGTTGAGGCACCACTACTACCTGTAATACGATATTCACTTATTATGATTGCAAGATTTTCTTTTATTTTAAAAAAGAAACACTATCAAAACATCTTTAAAGTGTTTTGATAGTCAAAATATTTCAAATATTTACCTACAATTTTTAAGTGTTTAACTTTATTACCTATATTATTGTATAAAACAAATCTTACCTACAATAGTATTGCCCGTGATAGTGAGCTTACTAAACCCTGCGGGCCTCGTCAGAGTAGTATGCTTGCGCGGAGACTGTCGCCTTATGGCAATAGGGTTTGGAGATGCTAGGTCAGGGGTTAGGCGTTTTCTTGGGGACATGCGGAGCTTTAGAGCCGATGAATCATGGAATTGGTTATTCTTATCATCAGTTTCCATGTTGGAGGGTGTCAGGTACGGAGATTTCTGGCCAGCTGTAGACAGCCGCAATCTTTTTCTAGATTTAATTAAGTGTTAATAATTCATGCTTCGTTGTCATGCTTGGAAATCTTTCGTTTCGGTAATTTAAATCCCCGTAGATATTGTGCTATCTTTTTCTTTTCTTTTCAAGCAGGAATTTTAAAGGACAGGACAATGAAAGATAAATGAATGTACATTACCCAAAATAAGCAAAACTACCCCTTATGTAGATTAAAATTATTGTTGCATTGTTTGTAACAAACATCATAAAATTAAATTAAATTTTTTGAGGAAACGAATAAGATAATGTCTATAAATACTAGGTAATATATTGGCTACCAGTGTAATTTATAGTCCGATATCCCCTTTCTACCTGTCTTTCAGCTGAAGGAGATGTCAGAGATGGGTTTTAAACAAGCCATGTATCCTTATTCTTTTTCCCATTATCAAATTAACTTAACCCAACACAACAATTTTAGTCAATTTTCAAATTATCTATCCGATTAATCTCATCCATACGATTTTGTTTTGTTTACTTTTCTCCTTACCTTGGAGTCAACAAAGGGGAGCCGGGCGAATCTTGTTCCCGTTTAACTGGACTTAATACAATTGAATTCTGTGCAGGGCTCATTACACCAGAATCTCTCTTACAGATGCCTGTTAAACTACTTTCTTCTCCTAGTCAGGGATGTACAATTAAAACTTTATTTACAGTCAAAAAGTTAATTGAAAAATTTGGTAGGTAACAAATTAAAGAGAGAATCCATAACATATAAATTCAAAAACCAGTTAGTTTAGTTCCAATTTTTAGTTTAAAACTTTCTAAAAACATGCATACCCGCGACCGTGGCTCAACACGTAGCGCATCCGCTCGTCGTCGGGAAGGTGTTAGGTTCGAATCTCGGTCCGACACCGCGTCAACACTAAAGACGTTAAAAATGGTTCCCACTGCTACTATGTCAGATGCGCGACGTAAATAGTTAGAGTGGGGGGAATGCCTTGGCCCAAAACAGGCGCAACTCGTTACCATGCACAGTTAGGACTTCTCTGACAAAGGTCGTACATCACAGAGAGTTGGTTGTCTGTAATCTACTGTACCACGGGTATGAGGTGAAGGACCAAGAGTCTGGCCTTAAGTTGACAAGTTGACTGTTCAGTCCAGGTGCAACTCACCCATACGACATTAGAATTAGCATTCTAAATACATGCATACTAAAAGGTAGAAAAACCACTTAGATATATTGAATGGAAATAAATCAATTTCCAGTACGTAGGTATGGCTTTAAATGTTTGTAGAAAATTGTCTGCAATAAGATGCGTTAAATAACTATTATGGCTAATTAAGGAACTAAATGTACATCCCTCCTCCAGGGCTCATCAATTTTCTTGGACTCCTTCGTACCTAATTAAAATAAATAAAAATTAGAAACATAGAAATAGAATATAATAATAAAAGGGTTAGATTATTATAATACCTAATAGTTAACTAGGTTCAAAGTACAATCCATACATTTCTGTGTTGTTTTAAACATTTAAAAAGGATAAACGGCAATAAAGAGAAAATTAGTGCTTTGCTTACCCCTTTATTATCTCTAAGGGCTCTGATAGTGGGGCTGCCAGCAACTGTTAGTCTGTTCTCAATGTTATCCAGAACCTGGCGGTCATCCTCCAGCTTGATTCTGGAATTTGATTCAGGAGCCTCCTCACTGATAACAAAAAAGTTAATAAATATTAAAAGAATGTAAAGCAAATATTTTAGTATACTAGCGGCTACGACCCTACGGCCTCTAGGAATCCCCCCCCCCCCCATTATTTATTTCAGTTTTAAAGTGAAAAATAGGAGAGGGGAGGTGGATTTTTTTCTTTGGGCGATTTACCGCGGGAGGGTGGTGGTACCATCCCCCAAAATAGTTAAAAACCTTTCCAGGACCTATGAAAAGCTATATTGTAAAAGAGAACCATATCGGTTCAGAGGTTAGCAAGATCCTTTGGTACACACAGACAAACACCGATCCTGTTACTTTATTACAAGGATAGTTAAAATAACTTTAGAAGGTCGTCTTGTGCTATTAAACTACTTGAATTTAGGAAGCATGAATTGAATACCTACTGAAGTGTATTTGATAAATATTACCTGGGTTTACGTTTTCTACCGCGACCAGTGTCAAGTTGACCACCTGCAATTAAAACATGGCTTAAGATTCTGTTCAATATATTATCACAAAGATTTGAGGATAAATTTTTTGTTGTCAGAATGAAAACATTAAATGTCAATATTTTTTTCATGAAATAAGTATTGAAAAAATAAGATAGGTAGGATGTAATAAAATGATATTTTTGTAACACAAAAGGTTCATTAAACGTGTCGGTTCATTTTATAGATAAATACTACTTTACCTACAGTTTTAAGCTATTTGACCCTTCATTAATATTATACCTAAAGTTACCTGGCTTAAGGTCAGCCTGAAATTGTGCCAAACCAAAATCCACCAGGGCATACTTTTTATTTGTTCTATCATACAGAAAATTACTTGGCTTGATATCCCTACATAGAATAATAAACTTAGCTATTAGACATAAAATAGCTAGTTTTGTAAGTTTATAAAGCGAAGCTTTGTTATATTTATGACCGATCCGTCCGTACGTCAGTAAGCATTCAGTAATTGTGAGATAGATGAGGAGTTATAACATTGAATATGAAATGCGTTTTCACTCTATTTTTTTATGACCGTATGATTATTTGAGCTTCGCTTTTATGGATGAAAACTTTTCTTTTCAAAAGTTAAATGCGACAAGAGATAAATAGAACATAAGTTTTAAAGATGGTTAAATTAAAAACCTTTTTTGGTCTGCATGTCGTTTTCCTATGATATCCATCTTCCTTATCCTTCACTGTAAATGAGAACTATATAAGTTCAGCTATTAGAAAGATCCTTTGCTTCAGACAAAAAAGCTTACCGACTACTTTATATAATAGGATGGTTACCTATGAATTATTCCTAGTTTATGAATGTGTCTGAGAGCGGACAAAAGATTTCCAATGTAATTCTTTATTTCTTTTACATCCATGCTAAATATCAAGTCTGAAAACCTGAAATTAAAGGAATTTATCATTATGATTATTTTAGTCATACATACTCAATGCATTCAAATTGTGTAAATAGGTATGCAAGAAAAAAACAAAGATAGTTCAATTACTTTTATCGTGAATTTCTCAAAATAAATGTTGGAGTATGAAAGTATGTTAGGTTTTCCTAATTACACTGCTCAAAATCCCCCCCCCCCTCAAAAAAAAAGGTTGAAGTTCTACCTAGAATGTTTGAGATAAGGCATAACCAGAACAATATCTCCATCCACCCTCCACATGCCAAGTAGCTGGATGATATTGGGATGACCGCTAGCGGCACGCATACAACCTAAAAAAAACAATTGAATGAAGATGGTTTAATTAGAATTTAACCATACCAGCATTTGTTAATGTGTACTGTGTAGGTACCTAAAGTTATTTTCTCTCAATATTAAAAAAAAGTTTAGCCAAAAAAACTCCACAAATCATAATAATACAGTTTTACTTACTAATGCATATTTTTAGAAGAAAAAATAAAGATCCCGGAAAATAACCGTATAATATACCTACCTAAATTTAAAAACATCCATTTGAGCTTCATAATATCTGTTTATATGAAGCGAAAATGATAATTTTCAGATTTCTAGGATGTTTTTAACACTTTATTTACGTAATCTTCTGTCGTAGCTCAGTGGTAACGCACTGAGATACGGTGGTGAGAGTTCGAGTTCAAGTCCCTATGTGGCAACTCGAATTTCTCAGTCGTTATACATTCACGCAGCTTCCCCTGGTTGTGTAAGAAGGGAGATTATTGAGTGGTTTGGATACTTAATAGTCAAGTACATAACATCTGTAAAACCCTTATCCCAAGCTCCTCTGCGGAGAGTGTCATTCATTACGGTGACTTAATTTGGGACACCTGCCATACTCGGCGAGGGTGAGGTAATAACGAGTAGCTTCCTTGAGACAGTGGGTCAAGTCATAATGTACTTGAGCGTGGAGCTTGAGCTGGCCCTAGTGGCTATACAAAAGTGTCTCGTCCTTCTCCATGACTACTTAGGTCCAAACACTTAGAAACAATGGCTACACACACACACACACACGTAATCTCCATATTAACCCTGTCTAGTGCTTTTTTCATACTATACAGTATACACAGTCTCACCATGATTAGGATTTAAGGTAGGTACCTGTTTCCATGAGAATCCGTCCAGGTTTACTTGTAGGTACTAAATGTTTCAAGGCAATCTGAAACAGTTACATTTAAATTTCTAATAAAATAAGAAGAATAGGTATTGAATACCTACCTAATGAGGACCAGAAATATTGACTTTAAGGCTTAATTTTTATGATATTTTGTACCTTAAGTAAGTATATACCAGAACAAGTTCATTAAGATTTTTTTTCCATTTAAATAAGAAAAATTACCTTAATATCTTTCTCCTTTTTACTTGCAAGATACACGGTACTAAATGTTCCTTCTCCAATTTTTTCTTTTAATGTGAAATTTTTGGCAAAGGGCAAGGCATCAAAAACCTAGACAAATAAATGTATAAGTATAGAGCGACTCGGACTATTGTTTGATACAGACAACTTCCTGCCCCAAGTGAAGCAGACCTGAGTTTATAAAGATAAACCGGGCGCAAGCCTTGGTGAAACTCAGCCGCTCAGAGTTCGAGACATACCTTCTTGTGAAGTCTATGCATAGCACTAACAAGACGCTATTAGCTGATTTCAGAGACCCAATGAAAAATATTGGACAGGGTCTCCGCCCTCTGTGGGCAGATAAACCTCCATTCCTATACCTAAATTCAAGACAAAAGAAAACAAATATTGACTTTCTTGACACATAAAATTTTTAGTTTTTACTTCAGCTCAAAAGGAACTAAACAGTAAACATGCAGTCTCTGTGAATAATAATATCAAAACATTTTTTAAATAAATCCAATAATCTTTCACAAATTCATTATGCTAGTTTCAATAGGTTATAAAAGCTTACTTTAGTCATCCTTCCATTCACAGGGGACTTTGAACTATCTAACACTGATGTGGGCTTATGAGATTTAGGGGTTTGATTTGTAGAGTTGTTGTGGTGCCTGGGTGTGCCCGCAGGAGACACTAGGATGCTACCACCAGGTGTTCCACATCTTTCCACAGCTCCTGAGTATTGAGGACCATCTTTCATGCTTGGTGTCTGCATCAAGTCACCTGGAAGGTATTATCAAATGATTTTTGTTTTCCTTTTATACAACTTTTTATTTTCCAAAAGTAAAAACCAAACATCAGATTGATTTGATATAAAAACTACAACCTTCTAGAAAAAATAGCACTATGAATAATATCGATATATTTCTTTTAAAATGTGTTAAAATCTTCAAACTAAAAAACTTACCATTAACGCCATTTCTATGTGAATTCGGGGTATGATTTACAGAGCAATGTTGATTGTAGTTCTTTATTCGACTCTGAACAGGAGTTGTTCGACCTAAACACAAATATACATTTAAATTGAAGAATAATGTTGTTAGTTCGCAATGATAAATAAGTTAAGTGTTTTTTTGGTAATGATATATATATTATGATTTTTATGCTACGGTTTTGCATTAATTTTGGATAGGTACGTACATAGATAATTTAACAATACTTGAAAATTTTAAAACCTATTATATGTGATTTTAATGAAGTGTCAAACCCAACTCCCCTTCAAGAAAATAGCTTAATACTTCTACGGGGTCCGTATGCATGCTTCCTGAAAAGCCAAACCTATTGATGCAGCGTTTAGAGAGATCTTACCTACTCATTATTTACATAGCAGAATATAATTCAAAAAAACACATTTCCCGGGCTCATAAAGAAAAAAAACGAGAACAAACCTGTAGCAGGGGTTGATCTATTACTAGGAGTTGAAGGGGCGAGGTCTTCTGATCTTCTGGACCCTCGTGTCCTTCTGTAATATAAAAGATCTTGAAAAGTAACCCAAAATAAAAGTATTATCGTCTTCAATGAATATTTTTTGATCTACAGCAATACCCTTCATTTTACACGGTGTAGGGGCGTCGTAGCTCAGTGGTTACAGTGGTGAGAGTTAAAGTTCAAGTCCCCATGTGGCAACTCGAATTTCTCAGTCGTAAACATTCACGCAGCTTCCCCTGGTTGTGTAAGAAGGGAAATTATTGAGTGGTTTGGATAATTAATACTCATGTACATGGCATCTGTACAACACTAAGGCCAAGCTCCTCTGCGGAGAGCGCCATTCATAATGGTGACTTTATTTTGGACACCTGCCATACTCGGCGAGGGTGAGGTAAAAACGAGTAGTTCCCTTGAGACAGCGGGTCAAGATATTATGTTCTTGAGTGTGTGTGGAGCTTGAGCTGGCCCTAGTTGCTATACAAAAGTGTCTCGTTCTTCTCCATGACTACTTAAGTCCAATCAATAGGAAAACAATGGCTACACACACACATTTTACACGACTGTATAATATATTTCAAACATAATTATAAAGATAAACTCTATAGGTACTTTGTTTATCAAGATATCAAGTACATGATTTAGATTCCCTCAACCAAAGATGTTAAGACTGGTATATTAAACACAGGGATGGCAATCCGAATTTTTCAATAATAATTAGAAGTTTTGCTCAGATTCATTAAACAGGACACCTGCCATACTTAGATCAGAGTATAACAGTTTGAAATTTCTAATTAACTTACCTCAATCTAGTGGAAGGAGTCCCAAACTCCATTTTCTAACATTTATTCACCTGAAATCATTTGGTTCAATTGGAAAAATGCGCCAAAAGACGCACTTGTGTTACATGCATAATAACAAATATAAATTACATAGAGAGTACAAGAAATATGTGTCAATATTAAACAAGTGGACATAATCACAATAATATAAAAGTCAAGTGGTAAATCAACAATTTAAAAAAAAGACACAATTGTAAATTCATTGGTTATTGAGATTTTTTCTTTGAAGGTACAGCAAAAGTTAAATATTACATAATAAAGTCAATATACCTAATCATTAAAACAAAAGCAAATGACAAATCTTTTTTTTGATGGTATGACTGCGTTTTAATATCTTTTAAATCGTAAAGTCATCTGAAGCAAAATTGAAATGTCTAGTTATCTTGCTAAGGGCAATCACAATAAATAAGTTCATCATACACTTAGCTACATTTTTTTTACAATTAAGCTTATTAAGGCTTTAACTAGTATAGAGATAAAAAATCATTAAATGGAATTGTATTATAAGGTTAAATACTGAAATATAATTTTTTCAGGGGTGTATATTCTACATGGGATCCCCTGCTCAGGGGGGGGGGGGGAATAAAAAATAAGTGGTTGGAGGGGAAAAAAATGTAAAAATTAAGAAAACTGAAAACATTTTTTCCATTTCCCCCCCCCCCCCCCTTGGTGAAATTTTTTTTTAAAAATGTGTTGTAAGAGGGATAAAATAAATAAAATATAGAGTTCTTTAAATATTTTTCCATTTTCCCCATACTTTGTGAGAAAAAATAGGGGGGAAGAAAAATAAATCTTGTGCAGAATATACACCCCTAATTTTTTTTTTGGAATAAAGTATTACTTTCATTTTAAAATACTGGCAGTTTGAAAATAAAAAAAAAGCATCATTGTATAAATAAAAGTTATGGACAATGTAATTTACCTAATGTTTTCTTTTAACCAACAGTTAGAGTATATGTATAATATAACTTACTACCTAGGTATTTATAGTTATAGGTATGTAACAGTCAAAATTTGGATGTTGTAAAATATTATGGATGTCAACATCCTTGTTTATTCTTGTTCATATTCCTCCCCCACTTGAGAATATCCCTGATACTTGCCCTGTCTGCCCCCCTCTTCCTCTCCCTCAACCCCCTCATATTGTTCGCCCTGATAATCCACCTCCTCCCCCTCATAACCCTCTTCCTCTGGGAAATCCTGGAAACATAGATAATTATAGATTTATCACTAGGTAGCTTATAAATATTGAGGTTTAGTTATTATAATGTCACTACTTAGTTAGAAAATGAATGCAGCGTTAATAAAAGCGAAACCTAACATTTTTAACATAGATATTCAATTCATGCAAAGTTTAATTTGACAGGACACTTTAATCATGTCATAAAATGAAAGATCAAACTATCCGTTACGGACAGACAGACTGATCCTAATTGTAGAAAAGCTTCGGACTTAATAATAAATCTTTAGTTATATAATAACAATACCATTTACCCTAACATGATTTTATAAAAGTAGACAAAATCTATGTTACAATAATGATCTCCAAATCAGGTAGGTATGTACAAAAGTTAATATAAATCTAAATTTTAAGTTGAAATTAGATAGGAATAGGTTTCTTCATCTATGATTGCAAATTTCAAATTAACAAGTAGGTAATCTATGATTATCTATGCCTGAAATTCATCATCTTGTCCCTGGCTGTCACCTACCTCGTCCCCGTCGAAATCTTTGGGCTCCTCTTTGACCGCTGAGCTAGGTTCTGATTTGACATTGCTACTAGCTCCGCTTCCTTCCTCCACATTCTGTTGTACTACACTGTTACCTGATGTAGAAAAAATATTAAATGTTCCCAAATATAATACTTGTTCTTTCGTCTAGAGACAAACAAACCCCTTAAAGAACGTCTAGAATTTAATTTTCTGATACTTAGGACCAAAAAAAAAATCAAATTCGATGAATTAAAGACAAACTTTTTGGAGATCATTGTTCTAGAGGTCCTTGGAACAATGCAAATGACGAGAAAACATAAAAAATTTTTAAAATTTTTTAGATAAAGTAAAACTATTTATAAGTAACTTTTCCTTGAAATACATACAGGGGTGTATATTCTACAAAATTGACCCTGCTATTGGGGGGCAGGGGGGGGGGGGGGTGGGGAGGAAATAAAAATATGTTGGTTGGAGAAAAAAAGAAAAATGAAAACATTTTTTTCCTTTTTTCTCCCCTCCTTAGTAAAAAAAAACTAAAATAATGTGTGGAAGGGGCATAATATAAATAGAATGAAGAGTTCCGCAATTTCTTTCACTTTTCCCCCTTCCTGGCATGAAAAAAAAAGACGAGGGGAAAAAATAAAAGAAGGGGAAAAAAATAAATATTGTGCAGAATATACACCCCTGTAGGCATATTCCAAAACGAGTTACATATTTGTAGATAGAAAGTCAGAAAAAAAGTATATGTATAAAAGTATTTTTTAGGAGACAAGCAGAATAATAAGACCAATCGTGGAATTAATGAAATTACATATAGGTATTATAATTACCTTGAGATTGTTGTTGATGATCTGAAGAGCTGGAAGAAGTTGTGGGAGCTGCCTGCTGGACCTGTTTACTGTTTACAGGTACACCCGTCCCTGACTCCCGGATGTTCATGGGCGCTCCAACAGGCACATCACCTTTAAGCTTTTGTATACTAACACCTGTACCATCACCGGGTGCTTTCTTACCACCTGGCCGATTATTACCAGTGTCTATAACTCCAATGGATATTGATCCACCGAATTTTTGTCCAAGTTTTAGTAAATCTGGTCTAGCATCTGAATGGTGGGTTGATGGGCCGGGGTGGGGAATGTTTCTAGGCCGGGGCATTCCCCCGGGACCCAGCATACCTCTACCACGTCCACGCATGCTTGGCTGGGGGCGTTTTTCGTCAGGTGTTGCAATTCTGGGTCCCTAAAATGATTTCTATATAAATAAACATGTCTAAATAATCTCTAAGATAGTGTCACTTTTATTTCCATTTAATGTCCATACATTTTGTAAAACGCGCTTTTGATAGTTTTCAAATCAACAAATATTACAATACGGACCTGATCATGCTCTGATTTAGGTGTTGCAGATCTTTGAGCAGGCGCCACTTGACCAACAGGTCGTGGAGTTTCTTTACCACTGCTCTGCGGGATGCTGGACTCAGAGGACGGTCCGAGAGATGTGCCAGGACCAGCCGACCAACCATCACCGGTGTCAATCATTTGTTGGTGGTGCACAGCCTGTTGTTGATGGTGAGGATCTATCCGTCGACCACGCCCCATTTGGCCTTTGGGTACGATAACTCGTGGGGCGGGGCCGCTTTGCATGCCTCCTATGCCGATACCGTGAATTCTTTTCATGTGGTTATCCTTGGTTCTGGCAGTTTTGAATGATTTGTCGCATATATGACAAAAGAATTGTCCTACTTCGTCTGGTTGTTGTGTTGGGTATTGTGGTGTTGGCTGGGGACCTGCATTTTGATGGGCCTACAAAAATAATATTTTCCGTGCTTTCCCTTGAAGTTCCTGGTGACCACATGAAAAACTATTTTCCTCCCTCTCCCCTATTTATAATAAAGGGGGGAGGCGGATGTGCCACTTTTTAAAACCAAATGTAAAACGTGCATGATCTCAGCCTATAAAAGAGTTACAGCACTAAAATTTGGCCGGCAGTTGCTATTGTAAAGAACAATATGGAAATGTGAAGAAACGCCGCTCCCGCCGAAAACCGCCGTTTCCGCCGAATTTTTTTTTTGCCTTTTCTTCATAAAAATTTCACTTTTTTTATATTGACATGTTTGAAATATTACAAGTGTCACGTGAAAATATAAGGGAAATTTTTATGAGAAAAAAAGTTTATTTCTGATGATTGAGAACTGTCTAATTTGGCGAAAAAAGGCAAACTAAATTTCGGCGGGAAACGGCGGTTTTCGGCGGGAGCGGCGGTTCCACCGCCGTTTCTTAAAAGTTCCATATTGTTCTCCACAAAAGCAACTGCTATGCCGAATTTTAGAGCTGTAACTCTTTTATAGGCTGAAGTCATGCACGTTTTACTTTTGGTTTCAAAAAGTGGCACATCCGCCTCCCCCCTTTTTAAAGATAAGAGATGGGCGGAGGTGGCAAAGTGCAAAAAGTAGGTACAAACTTAATAAGAGGAAAAGTACATATATAATATAATATATATCAATTATGTTTCTATTACTGTTCTTAGATAGTTTATGACGGTCTAATTGAAATAGGTTCAAGCTTGGTAAATATTAAAAATTGCCTTTCTTAACCTATTATTTTAAGCTAGAAATTGAATGATGTTAAATCAATAACAACCTGTGAATTTCTAGGACACATGGATATATGTTCTTTCAGGGCCTGTACATTGTTGCACATAGTTTTACAGTGTGGACACAACAGCCCCATCAGCGTTGGCCCTCGTACTGCTGGTTGTTGTGGCTGCTGTTGTTGTACCGGAGCAGCTGTGGTCATAGGGCTGGTTGTACTACCACTTGTACCATCCCATTCTGGCTCCTCAAATTCCTCGTCGTATCCGTAATATTCTTCTTCGCCCTCTTCGTCACCTGAAAACAATGATGTTCTACAGTAATCCTGAGATTTCACCCTACATGCTAATATTAACAGTGGTAATAAATGTATGTCACATGCCATACTTACTCAGTATGGTGTCCCTGAAAAGCCATTTTTTTTAATTTTTACAAGCACAATATCTAAACCCAGCACTCTTATGAAATGATGACGATTGAACCCAATATTGAAGTTCTAGGTTAATTTTTTCAGCTTTATGTAAATTTAGATTTTTTACTTTATTTCTTTTTGGGACACCCTTATACTTAGACATGTAAAAATATGACACAAGTTTAGAATTAAACTAGGACATATGATGTCAAAGGATAGAGCTATCACTTCAAATCCTTTGTACAAATGAGTATCTCTATGAGAACACTTTAAGTACCTAGTCAGCACAACAATGATATATTCTTCAAATTTCCACCTTAGGTAAACATTTAACTTTTTCTTGGGGGTAGATGCGAGGTAAGATGGTCCAAACCTCAACAATATTTACTACATTATAAACTAGCGGCTATGCCCCTAGAGGCCTACATCCCCCAAAAATAATTATAAACCTTCACGGGACCTTTGATAAGCTACCCTGTAGAGGAGAAAATATTGGTTTAGCGGTTACCGAGATCCTTCGGTACAAACAAATTTCCAGTTACTTTAATTTAAGGATTTACCTGGTATTTCTTCAATGTCATCTTGTTCCTCGTGTAAGCTGTGATCTAGCCTGGCTCGTTTCATGGGAGATCCCCCAATACTCATTGGAGCTCCACCCACACTTTTCATTACAATACCTAAATACATCAATCTTAAGGACTTTGAAATTTAATTCTAATATTCAATTGCTTATGTACACTACAATTATTTTGTCTGTAAAAACTAATAAAAGCAGACTCTAGAATGGTCATAAATTATTTTATTATTAAAGGCATACAAGAAGGACTAGGTGTGCAATTAAGTAGCCTTTAGACACCAAACAGCATAAATTCAACAAGCCTCCCTGAAAAGCCCAAGCCAATTGATCCAGACATTTTAGAAAATTTTGGTTTACCTTTTCTACAATTTTTATTAAGATTTGTATCTTTACCTGGGGGTAACCTATTTCTAATATCTGGAGGCACCATGGCTGGTTGTGGTCTGGGCGGGGGGTGTTGCCTCCCCGGCCCTGGCATTCCTCCATGCCTGTACTGTTGAATTTGCCGAGGAATCTTCCGCTGCGGCTGTTCATTATACAATCCGCGGATTTTGAACTGTTCGGCAACGGCAAGAAAATCGTCCATATTGTCGCGTGGTATTGATATCTCTCCGTTGTACATGAAATCTACCAGATACACAATATCCTATCAGGTTAAGTTTTGAAACGAGTGCTTTCCATTTAGATCTCTACTTTTTAGTATGTATAACAAGCGGCTGCTAGGGCCTAGTATATACAATAGTGTGATATCTTAACATTTTTTAACAGATTTTACTTGAAAATATGAAAATGTTAAAATAACCTATAAATGACATTGAACATGTATGAGAAAAGAAAAGTCTTTTTTTATTAAGGTTCTAAAGTCAAACGACAATGGCCGATAAATTGATGTATATCCCCAATGATGATAGACAAAATTACCCTTTCTGTAAATTAAAATTAGAGGTTGCAACGTTTAAACACTCAACTAACAATTCAAAATTCATTCAAGTCCCTAAAGTTGTTAAGCCAACGAATAAGAAAGCGTTATAATAAAACTTTAGGGACTAGTGTAATAAACAACCCATTGTCTCCTCTCTCTCTGGCATTTATTACTCTTTATAATAGCATTTTAAGTAGGTATATAATTTATTATTTGAAAACTTTCCTCAAATCTGACATTTGCAGGCATTATTAACACAGGATTGTTGTCTTTCATCTAAATAAACATAATCATTGTTATTACTATTTCTTTCCATTAAAAATGTAAAAATAGATTACCTTTAGGTATATAGGTAAGAAAGATTCATTTGAAAAGTTAAGTAAGTTTATACAAAGATAAAGTGAACAAGAATAATTTCACTTCGTCTTAGTTAATGTCACTCTTGAAAAACAATATTATTGCTTAATAACTACTTAGACTTTATGCCTAATAATTAGGTAGTAACTTTCTAGATCGTAAGATTTATACTTGATTTTTTTTTCAACAGAAATGTTTTTAAAAATGTTCACCTTTCTGAGGAGATTTCTAAAATATGGAGAGTATGATGCTAGAACAACTTTATGTGCTGGGACCATAGAGTTCTCATCACAGTATAAATAACAATCAAGAAACTCCTCGTCATCGCGAAGGGTCTAAAATATTAAAAATTGATTGATTATTGTATTCCGCAGTTATCACTTAATGTTATATACACCAGATATACAACATACTCCCAATAAGAATATCCATTATACTCTTACCTTACATCCGTATCTGTTACATGTATATTTTTTGTTTTATCAGATATCATATAAAGGATGCATTGGGGGGGGGGGGGGGGGGGGTAATGCAACCATCTCGTAATCAAAGCGCAAATGGCACTTAAAATCCGAATTTCAATATGAAACTTGGCATGAGTAATCCTGAGTAGGTCTATTTTCCCTACATTGAACAAAAAGTTGAAATTGGGGAAATTAGAACTACTAAGGATTACTCATGCAAAGTTTCATAACAAAATTCGGGTTCTGAGTGCAATTTGCGCATTGACTACGAGATGTTTATTAACTCCCCACCACCCCCCACCCCCCTTCTTCATAGACAAAATATATCTGCACGGATTTGATCGAACAAGGGTTTAGAAATAAGTCTAATTCAGATTCATGAAAAGGTGTATTAGCAATTTTAGACTGAACCTTTTCAAATATTAAAAAAGTTACCTAAAATGTGTCTTTACAAACTTGAATAATTTTAAAAGTACCTGAAGTTGTGATATAAATTCTGTATTAAATTCGTCCCATCTAAAAACGATAAACTCAAAAATTAAAAGAATTTAGATAATTTATATTTCATTCTTATAAAGAAGGCACTTTGTAAAGCCCTATAGGTTATAAAAAAAAAGTAAAAATATAGATCAAAATTAAAAATACATAGGTAGGTACGTAAAGTTGAAATATCTACCCTTAAATTTAAACTTGCACCACAGAGGCGCGCGTGCACATATACATGTGTCAGGGGGGGGGGGGGGGTTACATAGCTGAAAAAAGGGAAGCAAGTCCATATCTATTTCATATCTTATATGTGGGTATGTGAACAACACCGCGCCCCCCCCCCCCCCCCCTGCTACGGCTATAGTCACAAATCATTAAATCAAAGTGCAATAATCAGGTTTAAGTTTTTAACATATACATCAAATTAAACACATTTATATTGTCAAAATCCTGTGTAAAAATAATTACCTTAGGACAATACATTCCGGTCCCATGTTAATATAGTCTGTAATTTAAAAGATTAATCGACAAAATGAAATTTGTGTTTTATTTGAACCCTTATTTGCATTAAATTAAACCGGCCGGCTATCATTTTAAATTCTAGTGTTTTATAAAATGTCTTCAAAAATTTTAGAAATTAAAAAGGATTAGTCATATCTTTAAATACTATTGATTTTGAGGCAAAATATCTAAAGATTCTCCATTTGTTTGATGCTTTAAACAAATTAATTTAGCGCTCGAAAAAGTTTACAAGCGCAAAACAAACTTTAGAATGCCGCGACAATTTCATATTTTGATTATTTGATAAGTTACGACGACATTTACAATTTCATATTACTTTTTGTTACAGTTTAAATTTCATTTCAAATAAAATAATAAAATTGTTGACATATAAGTTTTTTTACATTTTATTTAACGTTATATTGATTTCTAATATATATAGACTATGTATGCATATTTTATCATTATAGATATATTATTGTTTTATTTAATTCATTTAAATCTATTGTAATGGATGATCTAATAGACAGTAATTTAATTACTGTCTATTGTAATTTGTCGGTTTGGCATTAAATATGAGGTCTAATAATATATATATTGTTACATCCTCAAAACATATATCTACCATATTATGCTATTGTAACAACATAAAACCATACTTTAAACATTTAGAATTACTGTACTCTACTATACTGTAGTTTTGTGGAAAATCTATGCTAGTTTTTGTAACAATCTATGCCCCCCCCCCCTCTCTTATATACACTGTGCAGAGTGTCTACCTCAACACCAACCTTTACCACTCCTACACACACAGGGCAGGGGTGCCCCTCAACACAATCACCGTTTGGAAGAAGTAGCAGTTCTTTGCGAGCTCCGGTGCTAGCACATCCAATTATATTTTCAATAGTTTTTCAAATAAATTTGCATCCACGGTCCTCGAAAGAGGGCTTTGGGAATAAATTCAGCTCACAAAAAATAAATAAATGAATTTTCTTTTAAGTAGCATTTGATGTTTTTATATCTATTATTTCTGACACCCAGAGGGTTGGCTCTGTCGTAAAAAATAAAGTCCAAATAGTAGTATGAAATTATGTTAAAGTGTTGTTTAAAAGTTTAATAAAAGTTTACCCTTTCACGTGACATATTCTTAAATTTTAAGAGATTAAAGATGAATTATACATTTTTGGGTACATTCTGGATTCTACCATTATTCTATTCTTTCCCCTCTTTATTCTCTTAAGATAACAAATTTTTTATTAATACTGCATATACTTGTGGTGCCCAAAGACGGGTTATCTGTAAAGGTATTAAAATGGTATGCCACAAAGTTAAATGTAAATGCTTATTTTAAATCTGTTATCTTAACAATATGTATAAGGTTAAATTTGAAAATTATTCCAAAATCAATCTTTTATTCTATAAGTAAGAGTTTGTACTCTACAAAATACAAATAGAAATAATTTTCATGGATTGAATTGGAATAATCTATATTTCTGTCTCCATCCTCCAACTTTGAATGCAGGTCCCCTAGATGTTAGGGTCAAAGTCACTTGTATAGAGTATATTCTTAATTATTTTGTTAAATCTACAGCGTCTACGCCTCTAGAGGTTTCTAAAGGCACTTTAGGAAAAGTCGACCCCCCAACTTTCAATTTGAAATGAAAACAAAAAATAATTGGGTTAGGATATGAATTCAATTAACGATTTCCTTTGAAAGAAGTAGGTACCCTACCCTAAGACAGTTACATACCTTCCATGGATTTATAAAAAGCTTGAATAAAAAGAAGAATTGTATTGGTTCAGCAGTTGGCAAGACCCCAAGCTTCAAACAAACAGTCATGTCAGAATAATAAAAATAATCTTCTCTTTTTTCTTATTACGAAAATTATTGTAATCCTAACTAACCAAAATTCTAAATTTTTTCCACAAATTCCATCATTTATCTTGAGTTCATGTATTCTTTCTTGCTCCAAAGCCAAAAAACCTGGTGTGAAAGGCATAAAAGAGAAACAAATTTTGCAATACATGTAGCAGAGAAAGATTAATAACATGCCATTTCCTGAATTTCAGAGTTATGGCAGAAATTCTAAATCTGTAGTTGTCCAAGTTACCACCCCTAAATTGTAGAAAAACAAGGAAGATTTTGTCCATTAGTAGAAAAGAGTAAGAAAAAAAGCTACCACGAAAATAAAAAGAAAAAAACATATCCTATAATACAAAATAGTAAACTTTTTGTCTGCAGTTAAGTATAACGCTGAACAGTTATGGATCTTATTTACAAACAGCTTCTTATAGGTCTAGAGAAGGTTTTAAACTATTTTCAGGAGGGAATTTCCATCTTCTCAACCTCTCCCCCCCACTCCTTTAAATTTTGTGTTCCTTTTAAAACTGAAATTTAAATTGGAAGACTGGACTCCCTCCCTAAGTGCCCCTAGAGGCTTCTAGGGACAAACCTAGAAAAAATGCACATAGCTTGTACTTTTTCAAAAAAAATATAATTGGACTATAGACCTCCTTATATCTAAATTTCCAAGACAGAGTAGGGTGAAATTGTGGTCCTAATGCATCGTATGGGATACTGACTTGTTGTATTATAGAGGGCTGGAGGGACAACCAATAATTTCTGGTATCTCTGACTGCGTGCCCAGAATAAAACAGTCACTTCCTACTCCACAGTGGTTGTATATGTAGAAACAAGATGATTACGTCTAAATTTAAAATTGTCTGAATAAAAGAGAAAATATATTTGTAAAACTTACTTTATTATTTTTACCTAATTGGGGCGGGATTCTCCTTTGATTTCAAGTCATCATCTAGGGAACCCCAGGGCATCATCCGCTTGTGTTAGGATGCAATACTCTAAAGCCAACTGTTGGATATTAGGTTAAGTAACATCCAACAGACAACCAACCATAGACGTCCAAGGTTTTTTTTTTTTTGGGGGGGGGTAAACAATTTTTAAGGGGGGTTGGTAAAATGGAGCGCGAAGCGCGCCGCAAACTTTTTTTACCCCCCCAAAATTTTTACCCCGGGGGTAAAATTTGCTTGGGGGGGGTAAATACCCCCTCCTAACTGGTTGGGGGTAACTGCGGCATCCCCAGGGTAGGGGTAAATTTTAAATGGGGGGGGGGGTAATCGCCCCATTACCCCCCCCCCCTTGGACGTCTATGCAACCAACCCTTTGCTTGCACGATCTTTGCCTAATAAGTTCTATCTTTGCTTGCATGGTAATGCGTTGCGCCTGTTTCTAGGCCAAGGTAATCTCCCTACTTTAACTATTTATGACGCGTACCTGACACAGCAGCAGTACGAACCATTTTTAACATCTTTAGTCATGAAATCTTCACAATGGACGTGAAAATGAAGGGATATTCATCACCACTGACCCTAATAGTGTGCATGCTTTTAATCTACAAGTTTCAAATCCATAGGTGGATTCTAACGTTTGCATTGAGATATTTATTACGTTACGAAAGTATGGACATAAACAGCTATTTTCGTATTATTAAAAAGCATATCTGCAAGAAAATTTTTTCATAGTGATTTTTTTGCGTGTTTCTGATATATAAGAGATGAAATTTTACACCACAAACAAGGATAGCAACATGCACTAAAACAAAGTTTTATTTTTCAATTTTCAAATATTCAATACGAGTAAAGAAGTAGCAAGAGATAATTCAAACAAGGTGTTATTAGATTTTTATTGAAAATGAAGCATGGTTGCTATTCTAGCAGTAAAATGCTTTGTTGTATAAAGATAACCGCTTAAAGATTTGGGTTTGAGGAGGAACACTTTTCCTTGTTTGAAACTTAAAAACTAAACCGCATTTATAATTGTATATATGTTTTTCTTTCAATCATTTCAAACTTTACATCATTTCCACGGTCCACTTCCTTTCCTTACTGTTGTATGTGCTTGAACATGCACTGAAACTGTAGAGTTGCTTTGCTGAAATTTAATTTTTTTTCAAATAAAAATATGTGTAACCTGCAGAACAGATATAAAGCACATCAAAATTTGAAATTTAGTTTGCACAGTTGAAAAGCAAAGTTTCAAAGTTAAATCCAACAACTTGAAACAAAATTTTGAACAAAGATAAAGAGAGGCAAAAGATTGAGAGAGTTGTTGTTGAAGTTTTCAAATTGTTTGGACATACTTTTGTTTACTAGCTTTTCCAACAACAAGCAGACAATATTTCAGGTAAGTAACAAATTTTGATTTTATATAAGTTATTACATTAAGATAAAATACCAGTATTTTACTTATTGAAGGTTATTTTCAAAAAAAAAATTCAATAGATAAAAAGCCGCAAAATGACACAAAAACACCAATAAGCTGCAATATTTTTGTCTTATAGCTATTATGTTAAAGCAGTCTGGCCGAAAAAATGTAGTTTATGCACTGCTACTAATTCCTGTTAATTCTATTAGATTATTTTTTTTTTAAATGTATTTTAGCATACTTCCAATTTTATGGTGTTTTTGTGACCGTTTAAAAAATAATCCAATTATACATCTTAAAAATGTTGTTCAAATTCATATTATTTAAACTTCAAAGATGTAGTGTAGTTTCAAGAAAGGTACTTTAAATTGCTAAAAAGCTGTATTAAATGATTTATCAAGGCAATTAAGAGCAAAAGTGTTCTGCTACAATTTAATTTTATTCATAATGGGCTGAAATACTTTAATATTACTACATTGCCAATGAAAGCTGAAATAAAGGAATAGTTCTATGCATCTATATTTTGACAGAGAAATAGTGCAAACTGTATTCAGCATCTTCAGTCTATTTTGAGCGAAGTTACTCTATAAATCTGGATGTCTGACAATCAGAATCAGGATTTACTCGACAACTATTTAAGATATATATTTTTTGTGAAGATATCAATGATTGGCCAATGCAATAGATTGAAAGATTTTAACCAGAAGATAAACTTAAAAACATATTTTTACATATTTTTGCAGTGATGAATCACAATTTATTTTACGTTTTTACCATATACTTTATCCGTGAATTGAAAAAAAATTCAGACATTTCTGTAGAATTAATGGATTTGGCTAAAAGCTTTCTCTCTAGATTTGAATATTTCCCCCCAAACATATTTACATGTTCAACTACATGCGCAATATTAACTTAAACACTTTTCAGTGTTGTATTACTGTGACGAAGATTCAAGATCTGATATTATACCTGACTAGACGCAGTCCTGCTCAAGATAATCAGGGGATACAAATATAACATGTACATTGTACTTTCTCTTACAAATGTTCATTGTGTACATATATATTTGTATTTCAGATAGATAGTCCACCTCTGGATATATTTACCTCACTCAGTGATAATAGAGTGACTGTGATAAAATGACCATCACCAGAATCAGTAGCTGAATCCTGTCCGCGATCTGACTGTTGTACCTTCTGCGTCTACCATCCTGGCAGAAGGCCAGGTCATCACCCAGTGTTGATCTGACCTGTCATTGCAACACGATCAGGTAGTGACTTTATTTGACGTGGTGGCAGCCTGAAAGAACTCAGCCCCCGACATCATTTAAAAGCACCAACTAAATCTTGTGCAATGGACAGTTCACATCTCAAAGTTCCTTTTCCTAGACAACTGTCTAAGAAGGAAACTTTGGAATCACTTTCCCACTGGAAATCCAGTGTTAGAAATTACTTCCGCCGGTCTACCAACTATTCTATCTTCTTCAGCTGTGGCACCAAATGGAATCATAGCTTACCATGTTATGGTTTCACAGAAGAAAATAAAGAAACTCTTGCTGACAATTTAGAGTGTCTTTTGGATACTATTGCATCCTTCCTACCAAGCCCATACATAACACACAAGATTGTTGAGAACTCAACATCAATACAATCTGTATGGGACATAATCTGGGAACACTATGGAGTAAGACCTACACAACATAGTTTCCTAGACTTCAATAACTTGAAAATTGAACAAGATGAAAGATATATAGATCTATATGACAAAATGATCTATCACACAGTGAACCACCTGTGTCCTGCTGGTACACCTCTAGCAGAGTCAAGCCCCAGTCCATCAAAGTTAGAAAAGACTGACATTCTAACTACCAGCCATAAAAATCTCATCGCATTAAACTGGCTGAATGCTATCAATCCGAAACTAATTGATATTGTAAAATTGGAGTACTCCAAGGACCTCAAGGCAGGTATACCCTTATCCTCCCTTGTCAAAACTATTGCAGAGAATATTGATTCTCTTATGATGAGATTCACTTCCAAAGTGAATAAGATTGACAGTACTGAGAATCCTGATTGTCAAGCTAATGTGTTGAGAATAGCCAATCAACGCTTCCCTGCTTCCTCCAGTTCCAGAGGTGGCAGAGGTCAGGTAAGCAACTACCAACATACAAGAAATCAGAACCAAAACAATTGCAATAGTTGCTATTCTCTAGGAAAGCGCTTATCTCTTTATGTCAATTTTAGACACAATCCCTCCCAGTGCCCACAACGATCCTCAATACGCTCAGTGCAAGAGTGTACTGCTGAAACTATTACAGAGGATCAGGATCAAGAAAAAGATCCTGCTAGTGATGAATCTCCTGAAGAAAATACAGGTAACATTACCATATTACCACCCTCTGATCTGATAAGTAAAATAAGAAATATTGAAACTAGATTAGGTAATACTTCTATTCTAAAAGCTTCTTCTCCATCTTTACAAGCATATTTTAAAACTAAAAGAACATTTTGTCTAATTGACGAAGGTAGTGAATTATGCTGTATTGATTTTAGATTTGCTAACAGCTCTAACATAAAATTTTCTAGGACAAATGAATCTGCTGTCTCAGCTGGATCACACTCAATGAAACTCATGGGTCAAACTGATGATCCAATTATCATCCAATTGGAACACAACAACAACAAGATCGAATGGAATTTGGGACATTGTATTGTTGTTATGAATCTGGGATGCCCAATTCTCATTGGAGAACCTGGAAAATCTTATAATACTATTTTAACTGATCCTGTTAAAAGAAAAATAACAACTCTTGATGTTAATAAATGTCCTGTTTCCCTCCCCTATATAAATAAAAAACAATTTTATCCGAATGATTTTATTTGCAGAATAAATCAAAATGAGACAGTCTATTCTGGTGAAGAAGTTGAACTTGATGTCCCAGCCCACTTCAAAGAATCAGAACAGGTATTCTTTTCTCCAAGACAACTAACATCAGGCAATTTCTTTTCACACCAAATTTGTTCAGTGAAGAATGGCAAGGTAAGTATTAAGAACAACAACAAAACTTCTATTTTTGTCAAAAAGAACAGCCATTTTGGTGATTTAACACCTTCTAGTCCATCATCTTCTTTGCAATTAAGTTCATTGCAACCTTTACAAGCTTCAAATCTACAACTCAGTAATGACTGCTCTACTTTAGCAAAGGTATCTATAGATCCTGACAATATCTTAAAAGACAAGGACAAATGTCTTTTTCAAGAACTTATACATGAATATTCTGACACCATCTCATCTCTTCCTGGTTGTTATAATGGGTATTTTGGAGATGTAGATTGTTCCATCAATTTCATTAAAGATCCACCTGCATCTCTGAAAGCAAGACTACCCAGCTATTCAAATGACAAACTTGTGACTATGGCAAATCTCATGGATGAAATGGAATCCATGGGGGTTTTATCTAAGCCAGAAGATGTTGGAGTGATTCCAAGAAATGTTCACACCAGTTATCTTGTTCCGAAGACAGATGGAACATTTAGATTTGTCACTGACTTCACTAGCTTGTTACCCTTCATAGGAAAGTTGGAAGTGGTTGCACCATCTATTGCTAATGCAAAAAGAATGATATCATCTTTTGCATTTCTTGCTGAACTTGATTTGACCCATTGTTTTTGGCAAGGTAAAATGTCTCCCCAAGACAGTCAATACTTGGCTACTCCACATCCCTTTGGAGGCATCAGAGTTTACACTAGAGAACCTCAAGGTATTAGAAATGCCTCAGAACATAATTCTGAAAGACTTGCCAGAATCTTTGGGGACCTTGAACAACAAGGAAAGATGAGTAGAATGGCAGATGGACTCTATGTTGGAGGATCATCTCCAAAGGATTTGTTAGAAAATCTAAGATCTGTATTTCACAGAGCCAGACTATGTGGTCTCACATTCAAACCTTCAAAGATTGTTATCTGCCCTTTAAAAACAATTTTGTTTGGGTGGGAGAAGAATGGAAATCTATGGTCTCCCACTCCACATGTAGTAACCCCACTATCTCAAGCTCCACGGCCTAAGACTGTCAAACAACTGAGGGGTTTTATTGGAGCTTTCAGACAGCTTAGCTCTACAATTCCCAATTATTCAATGAAATTGGGAAAATTGGAAAAATATACTGGAGGCAAAGGCTCACGTGAATATGTAACTTGGAATCAAGACATGGTTTCTGAGTTTGAAGATGCCAAAGCCTCTTTGAATGACCTGAAAAGCATTGCCATCCCCACACCTGAGGACACATTACATATCTATCCAGATTTTAGTGAAAATGCTAATGCCATAGGTTCACACCTTATAATTCACAAACCTGGTAAGGAAATAACCAGGTTAAATGGTGGTTACTTCTCTGTTAGGTTGGAAGACTGCCAAACTAGATGGACCCCCTGTGAAAAGGAATGCTTAGGTATAAAACTTACCATTCAACATTTCAAGCCATACATTCAAAACTCCAAGAACAGGACCTATATCCATACTGACAACCTTATTTGTGTACAAGCTTGGAACAGACTTAAACAAGGACATATTTCCACATCATCCAAGGTTGCTTCATTTTTGTCGTCTATATCTGAAAACAATATAGAAATAGTACACTTTCCAGGGACCCAGACTAAGGTTGCTGACTTCAGCTCAAGAAATCCATTGCCATGCAACATATCAAGATGCCAGATATGTAATTATGCATTTGAACAGACCTCTATTGGGGACATTGCTTCAATTATGGCTATAACTGTTAACGACATTGAAGATGGAAATTACAAAATTCCACTTACTGAAAAACCAACATGGCTTAAACTACAGAAACAGGATGAAACACACAGGTTACTTTACAGACTCATAACATCAGGAGGACTTCAACCTGAACCTAAACTTAGAGGACACACAGATTTAAAAAGAATGTATAATCTCTACAAAAAAGGTTTATTGTCTATTGATCAATCAGGATTAATAACTGTGAAATACATTGATGGTTCATCAGGAGTGGAATATGATGCTATTTCAGTACCTAAGCAGCTTTATCCTGGCCTTGTTCAAAGTATTCACATTAAACTTTCACATCCATCTAAAAATCAGATGCATAAATTTCTCCACCGCTATTTCTTTTGTATTGGAGTCAATGAAACAGTGGACTCAATACATAATGCCTGTCAAATTTGTTCATCACTAGCAAAACTCCCTAAATTTGAAAACACATATACAACATCACATAGACCAACATTTGGATCATATTTCAGTGCTGATATTTTAGTTGATAATAATCAAAAAATCTTTGTCTGCAGAGAAAATCTTTCTCAATTTACAACAACAAAGATTATTGAGGATGAAACTTCTGTCTCAATCAGAGATGCTATCCTTTCGTGTGTCATGGAGTTCATCCCTCCAACTGGGACTGTGATTAGAGTGGACCCTGCTCCAGCTCACAAACTCCTATCTGTTGTAAAGAATGATGATGTACTCAGAAAATTCAATATTCAATTAGAATTAGGGAGAGTGCATAATCCTAATAAGAATCCAATTGGGGAAAATGCAATTAAGGAGTTTCGTAAGGAACAACTAAAGTTAAACAAGAATGGTGGCCCTATAACTGAATCAGACAGAGCAATTATTACCTACAATATGAACCAAAGAATTAGATATAGAGGATTGTCTGCCAAAGAAATTTTACTAAGAAGGGAACTAATGACTAATGAAACAATACAACTTCAAGATGATGAACTTGCAGAAATACAATTTAAAGCAAGAAAAAGCTATAATGACAAACATAATAGTAAGGTTAATGCAGAAACTAATCTTGACTTTCATATTGGCGACAGAGTTTTTATAAAAAATGACAAGTCCAAATCAAGAGGGAGAGAAGAACATGTGATTACTAAATTATTTGAGAAAGATAACATCAAATGGGCAAAAATTCAAAAAATTGAAAAAGGTCTTAGATCAATTGATTATGATGTTCAATTAAACAACTTAGTACTTGTCTCAAATTGTTTTTCCAACACAGATGTAAAAAATGATGAAATAGATGAAGAAAATGAAATGCATGGATATAGTTCACAGGATATAGGTGTTGATGATAAACTGAAAAATATTATCACCAACCTTGAAAAGGAGATTCCGAAACAAAAAGGAAGACCCCCCAAACCTAAATATCCTGATTATATTGTAGATGATGCTATACCTGGTCCTTCTTGCATCAGAACTTTGAACAGTAAGTTAAAAACTGTTTCTAAACCTCCAACTCATGGCTGGGACCAAGAACAATGGTCCCAAATGCTGGATTTTGAGGATGATTTAGATTATACAGCAGGTATATCATCTATTGTTAATTTTGAATGTGCACATTTAGATCTGTCCTGGGACTTTGAGGAAATGCCCAAATTGGATGATCAGACTATTGCTGATTCAATTTCATTGAAAGACCTGTCAATGATTATTCCTGAATGGCCTACAAAATCTGATATAGATATCCACAGTGCTGCTGTTAAGATTCAACAGTCTTGGAGAAACTATAAGCGCAGGTCATCAACTAATCCTTTTCATCTAGAGACTGATCTTTCTTCAAATTCATCAGAGGATGACATATTTTGCTCCTTACAAAGCACTTTAAATGATCCCGATCTATTTGACTTCATGTCAAGCACTGTTGTTGAATGTGATGATTCTAAAAATGAGTCTCTGCAAATGGCATTTGAGAACCATGAACAAGACATAGTGAATGGTTTCCTAAACAATATTTCTTCTCCTGCATTTCAAGATTACCAATTTCCCACTCACACTAAAATTGATGAGAAAGAACCTACTCATACTAATAGTGATGAGAAAGAACAAACTTATACTAATAGTGATGAGAAAGAACAAACTCACACTAATAGTGATGAGAAAGAACAATCTCATACTAATAGTGATACAAAAGAACAAACTTGTACTAATAATGATGAGAAAGAACAAACTCATACGTATAGTTATGAGAAAGAACAAACTCATGCTAATAGTTATGAGAAAGAACAAACTCATACTTATAATGATGAGAAAGAACAAACTCATACTAATAGTGATGTAAAAGAACAAACTCATCAACATCTTTCCTTGAATATGTTAAATCAGAACATACAATACAGAAACACAGACTATCTATCCCAAAATACTCATGAGACTGACTGTTCTCATGTGAACCCTTGTAAAAATAGGATTGAAGAAAACCATATATATCCTATTGCCACTATAAATGATCCCAATTCTTCAATCTCTGTCAATGTTGTATGTGATGTCTCACCAGCTCTCAACCAATTAAACTTGCCAACAGACACAAACAAAGTTCAAGATGTTTCCAAAACTCTTGACCTCCTTAATAATTGTCCTAAAAGGAAATCACTTAGGCAAACTCAAAGACCTGATTACTATCACATGAATAAATATGGTAAGCAGGATCCAACAGAGAAAAATTGAAGAGGGAAGAAAGGAGGAACAGGACTGCGCAATATTAACTTAAACACTTTTCAGTGTTGTATTACTGTGACGAAGATTCAAGATCTGATATTATACCTGACTAGACGCAGTCCTGCTCAAGATAATCAGGGGATACAAATATAACATGTACATTGTACTTTCTCTTACAAATGTTCATTGTGTACATATATATTTGTATTTCAGATAGATAGTCCACCTCTGGATATATTTACCTCACTCAGTGATAATAGAGTGACTGTGATAAAATGACCATCACCAGAATCAGTAGCTGAATCCTGTCCGCGATCTGACTGTTGTACCTTCTGCGTCTACCATCCTGGCAGAAGGCCAGGTCATCACCCAGTGTTGATCTGACCTGTCATTGCAACACGATCAGGTAGTGACTTTATTTGACGATGGAATAGTAAATTATTTTATGTTACCTAGCTAGAACGTTAGGTAGGTATACAACGTGAGTTATCATGTTTACTCTTTGAATTTCATCCACTATTTTGCTTTACTAATAATATTCTTACATTGATTATTCTTTGACTTTAAACTCATTTATTGACTTTAAACTACAATTAATTAATTGTAAGGTAGTAGATGCATTTAATTTCATGTATTTGATAAACAAAAAATATTTATTTTTAGGAAATTGCATCCAGAGTGTTTTCTATTCGGTTTTAAAATCTATACAATCAGAAAATCTCCTCTATGACCTCCATGTTGTATTTATGTTAATTCTGACTCGAACATGGAATTAAAGGATTACAGATTTACCCCTATAGATTCATTTGAAATGTATGTCAACAAATTTATCTTAATTCTTTGTAAAGTTTGCATATAAAGTTAAACTGTTTTAACTATTTCAACATTCTAATCTTTTGGTATCAATTACAGAATGTCTATCTTTCTTATTTCTATAAGGTCTGAAATCGATATGGCAATTCTAACATGTCCATACATTTTATAAATTAAGAATCAGAGCTATACTATACTCTGAACGTATGGACAAACTTACCGGATGCATGATTTTAAAGTAAAGGGTAATATAATGCAAAGTAGATATGAGTTGTTGATCAGAGACAATTTATGGTGGTTTCCTAGAATTTGACAACTCCCCCCCCCCCCCCTTCTCCTGGAAATTAAATTGAAAATGAGGTGGGGGGGGGGGGGGGTATTTTTACTTTTTCATTTGTTTGTTATTCCTTTAGGTCAGGCATATTATATGATGTACTGGTTATCAAAACATTGTTAGGGTCTCCAAATGGGGTTGAGCATAGGGGGAAAAATTCCCCCCCCCCCCTTGTTTTAAATTTCTTTTAAAAATAAGGGGGAATGGCTTTCAGGGCTCCAGAGGAAAGCACTATTTATCTTTTCTACGATCGCTGAAGTAATTTTTACACTACTTAACATTGGAAAAAAAAAGGATTACGTTGAAAAACATTGGAAAAAACATTAGGAGCTGAAAATATCCAATAATGTTAAAGCAAATCTTTATAGTGCTCCGTGTAAAAATGTTCATCGATATCTATCTATTTATGAATGATTTGTTTAAATTTGAATGAAACCAGGGACAAGGAATGTTCATCTAAAAGGAAAACTGTTTACCTCAACTTTACATAACAAGTTTTTCGCCAGCCAATTATAAATGATAAAAACAAATTTGATTAATTGTCAGCATATCGTACTATTGCATGCTGTTATCGTTTACTAAAGAAGAATTCAATAATCAAAAGATAGTGCTAAATTTGTCAAGCGAAAATTTTGTGCAATGTCTTCAGTAAAATAGTTTTTCTTTAAATGAACTATCCCTTATCCCTAAATGGAACTATTTGATTAATGTTTAGTTTCCAATGATAACCAAATTTACAATGTTTGTCTTGTATTTTCAATTCATCATTCAAATTATCTATTGGGATGAAATCTATTCTATAATTTTGTAAGGTTGTCTTTTTGGATGCTGTGAGTATTGGTGCAAAAAATATGACGTAACAAAAAAAATTTGCCAATGAGAGTCCACTATAAATTTTACCATTGGTCAATAACGGCCTCTCATTGGCTTATTTTTTTTTGTTACGTCATATTTTTTGCACCAATACTCACAGCATCTCTTTTTGTAACAAAATAACATGGAACATGCAGGATGGTAAGATATTGGGCTTACAGTTGCATCAGAGTTTGTTATATGCCTGATCAAGCTCCGATGGGGATTGTAGAATATTTAGGGAAAAAAACATTAAGATACAAAATATAGTTCCCGTAATGCTTCGAAACCGATTAATATCCGGTGGATAAGAACCCATTCTCAGCCATACTGAAAAATCATGTAAAGCATCATATTAAAGACAATTTTCACGAATAAATAGATAAAAATCATAAAACTAATACTATTTTTGTTATTTCGGGGCTTCGGACCCTCGGGGTTAGTAAATCTAGTTTTAATCTTATTTTTTTTTCATTTTAATATCCGCGGAAAGCTGTTTATAATACTATGCGATAAATAACTATTCTATATAACAAAATGTATACTTTGGACATGATCATCCTTGTTTAATCTAAACTTATAATTGAATTATATTATGTATGTGCTGTGTTTGTTTATTGTCAGAACCAAAATATTTAGACCAAGTAAAATATATAGCAAACAAGGATGACAACATCCATAAAAGTAAAGCCCTGAAACGGTAAGACAAACGAACATTAATTCTTGTAGAGTGTCAGAACTGATAAAGCAGAATATAAATGTTTAAGTATAAACAAATTGTAAGTATATTTGTTGCAAAATTGCATAAATACAGAATACTGTTTAGGGATATACTTCCATTTTTAGGACTTAGAGATGCTTTGCTTATAATATTGCAATTAATTGTCCTAGAAATCAGAATTCCAAAATTAGATAAATAAGATAATAACATCAAATGAAAAATCATTGTCAAAAAAGTTAAAAATCTACACATTATGAATGGACGTACGAACATTCTGATAAAGATTATAGAGTTGTTATGCTTTCCAAATCGAACCTAAATACTACAGGAATCACCATGCAAAGTTTGAAATCGGTAGGACAATTCTAACATGCCTAAATTAATGAAAAGAGCAAAACTTCACAGACAGACGGACCGACTCTAATTATAGAGAAGCTTTGTTTTAAAACAAGGATGACAACATCCATAAAAGCGAAGCTCTGAAACGGTAGGACAAACGGCCATTAACGCTTGTTTAATGTCAGAACTGAATAATCAGAATGCGAATGTATAAGAGTCAAAGCAAAATTGTAAGTAAATTTGTTAAAAAACTGCTTGATACATGATAATGATTATGGACATACTTACATTTTTAGGACTTGATTATAGAGTTGCTTCGCTTATAATATTGTACTTTGTTGTCCCAGGAATCAGTATACCAAAAATCAGACCAATCGGATAAGTAGGTCACATACAAATTTGTTGTTAAAAATGTAAAAAAATCAACATGTTTAAAATGGACGTACGGACATTCTGGTAATGATTATAGAGTTGCTACGCTTTCTAACTCGTACCTAACTATTATAGGAATCACCATGCAAAATTTGAAATCGATAGGACAATTCTAACATGCCTAAATTAACGAAAAAAGCTATTTAAAAAAGTAAAAAAATCAACATGTTTAAAATGGACGTACGGACATTTTGGTAATGATTATAGAGTTGCTACGCTTTCTAAATCGTACCTAACTACTAAAGGAATCACCATGCAAAATTTAAAATCGAAAGGACAATTCTAACATGTCTAAATTAACGAAAAAAGCTATCCGTGACGGACGGACGTACGGACGGACGGACGGACCGACCCTAATTATAGAAAAGCTTCGCTTTTAAAAAAACAAGAGTCCAAAGAAAGCGAAAAGGTTTTATTTCTTTTTGATACACGATGAATTTAAACAATCTAATTGAAGAGCATAGTATACATATTAAAGCAAAAACTGAGCATTGAAATAATTTGAAATATTTTATATTAAACTACAACTAGCGGCTACTCCCCTAGCCTCTACGGGATATTTATTTGATGAGACAGATGGGGTTTGGGAAAATAGCTTAAAACCAACACAAGACTTAAATCTGAAAATAGAATGGTCTAAACTATTATGAGCTATGCGAAGCTTGCTTAAAAAAGATTTTTAAGAAAGTAAACAAGGTAACCAAACCCCCACAAAAGTATTTATAAATAGTTTGTAGATGGGTATTATAAACTAAAAAAGCTTTAAATCTCTTTTTATAATTGATAGCTACATTCATGGCGACTTATTAGTTTATTGGCATCTTCGAAGCCACGAGACCTATGCATCTTGAATAATATCTTTAAAATCCTCAGGAACCCTAAAGTAGATATAGTTTCTGCAAGAGGCTTTTAAATCTTCCACCATGCTGATGATCAAATCTTTGTCAAGATCCACATAGTCAACAAAGTCCTTATCCAATGGATGTATTATTACTTACACCAGATTTTCATGTTCTATAAAAAAGTGAACTCTGTAGCGGGCTAAAAAAACGATCTGCCCCATACGACCCATTTACCCCATCATCTTCCTTCCTACCTACTGGATATCGGCCCGACCAATAAATGCGGAGGGAAATGGCAACCTAAATTGGCGACAATTTTTCTCCTGTTATATCATCCATGTATATTCTACATCCATTCCTTATCCATGTAGTCACTCAGCTCAGCTAGCTTAGACTTCCAATCAGTGATAAGAGTCATGTCCTGTTTAGAAAAAATCTAATTTCTGCATAGAAGTGTACATATATAAGGGGGGAGGTGGTTCTAATACTCTTACTTAAAATTTAAAGAGGTTAAAGACTATATAAAGATAAAGCATGTTTATAGTTAATGGTATCGTTTATGTTTATCTAAAAAAAATCAATTAAACCTACACAACGGTGCATATTGAAGGGAAGGGGTGTCGACTCTTCCTGACTACCCACCCCATATAAAATTCATCCCCTTAAGCCCATTCGGTTGCAAGTCCTTGCTAATCAACAAACTAAATAGGCAGAATAGTAAGTTTATTTTGCTTTAATTTATTTTTTTAAAGCTAGATTTTCTTCCCTTGATTATATCAGTGAGTTTAACTTGTGCTTGTTTGTAGAAGTACACGACTGCTTTGTGCACATTGTGCAACAGAAAGTTTCGCCGCCACTGAAATATAAGTTTAAATTTTGCATGACTTAGCAGAGTTAAGTAAATTAAGGTCAATTACAACCAATTGTGGCTAAACTGTTTTAGATTATAAGCCTGAAAGCAGGGTGTGGCAGCTGCAGAAACAGTCGCACAGCTTAGAGATGCCTCAAAATGATTCCCGCTGCTTTATCAGCCCTCTATTTAGCCTCAGCCTCAGTGACATCCGCAGGGCTGAAAGAAATAATAAGTCACTCGATGACTCAGCCACACTCAGCTACTAGACAACTCAAGTCAGACACTCGAAGCCTTAAATTTAAATTCAGCAACTCTGAGCCGCAGCCAAACCCTTGCATTCAGCCTCAGCCACTGTCAGACGCAGCCGCGCAACAAAAGACGCTGCTGCCGATCACTGCTTAAGTGAAATACATACATTGATAAGTGAAGAGTAAGAAAAAGAGAGAAAGAGATAAAAAAAAGTAAAAGAAAACAAGAAAGGAAGAGACAAATAAATGTGGTTTAATGTATTCTACAGGTGTAGAGAGAGAGAGAGAGAGAGAGAGAGAGAGAGAGAGAGAGAGAGAGAGAGAGAGAGAGAGAGAGAGAGAGAAGGAGAGAGAGAAAGAGAGAGAGAGAGGGAGGGAGATTGAGAGAGTCGTACCACCGTACCACAGGCTAACAAAGAACCCAGTAAAAGTGTCTGACTATGACGTCAGAAAAAATTAAGAATTAACCAATGAGAGACCGCTATATATTTTACCATTGGTCAATTACAGTTAATACTGGCTTCTCATTGGTTAATTGTTATTTTTTTTCTGACGTCATAGTTCGACACTTTTACGAGGTTCGCTAACAAAACTGGTGTTAATTTTATGATTAATATTTTAATATTCGTGGGAAATTGAATTTAATATGATGCTATACATGATTTTTTAGTTTGGCTGCGGATATTGATCGGTGTCGAAGCAATATTGGAAATAATTTCCATAGTCTGACCTGAATTGTAATTGTCAACTCCTTTCTTCTTCGTAGTTTAGTCTCCAACGTTTTTGACCTCTCCTCAACACTTTTCTCTATCTCCTTGAAACTTTCATATAATCTATTGGCTCTGTTATATGCTCTGTGTACGTCATCTGACAGATCTCGTTTTTTCCTCCCAGAAGAATTTCCCTCCCCACCAATCCTGGCCAACTCCCGTTCTGTGTGAGCTTCCAATTTATCGATAAAAACATGCAAATTTGCATGGAGCTCACTGATCCTTTCTAGAGCATTTCTATAGTAATCTTTGGCCTGGGTAAGGATGCTTTCACTCTTGTTGATCAGGTTCTCCATCATTTTTGCAGCTTGTTGTAGGTTTCTCTTTTGTCTGTAGTGAAAGATGTAGTTGGGATGTATAATCAAAACAAATATGTGAGAATAAAAAGTTGAAAAAGAAACTAAAATTTACCACCCTTTTCATACAACTTTTTCTTTGCCTTCATGTATCCTAAAGAGTAACCGCCTGTAGAAAAATTTGTTAATTTTTTCTATATCTTACATAAATAAGAAATGGGTAAGACAAATTCAACCCCACTACGACAAATGCCCCTATAGGCATCAAGGAGCGTAGCCTCAAATGAAATGAACAGACAATCAACACCAATTTGAAAAAGAAAAGTTAGTCAAATGCTTTGCACAGATCATAGAATTTAATAAATGATAGTTCTGAAAAAATATGTTTTGACAAATGAAATGTTTATCAAAATTCAATAAAGAAAAAATATAGACAAAACTTAAGATTTTTAAAAGTAGCTCATTGAAAGCAAGCAACCTTACACTTTAGTTAAATAATCCTTACTACATCATTGCCTTTGTGAACTGATATTTGATATGTTTATTACTTTAATTAGATTGTCAGCCTATTTATTAAAGTGCTCAACTTTCAAATAAAAACTTCTTTAAATTTGAATTTTTGTTTTCCCAGCCGAAATTCCCTTAAACATGCAAGTTTTGAAATTGTATTAAAACTGTAGTTTAACCTAAAATATCCACAAATAGTATTGATGACAACATTTATAAAAGCGAAGTCAGAAAAACAGATTAACAATTATGAATAAATGACTAATAACAATAACTCTTACGAAATAAAATCAGGTTGTATTATTATTATATTCTTTTAAATTTATAAGTTGAGCATTATTCCTGTTTGATAGTTTCACGCGCCAGACCCTTGAGAACAACCCTGACAGATATGAGCTTACTCCTTATATTGGTAAAGTCTTCAAGACTTTTGTAATACTCATTCAGCTTTGAGGCAGGAATATTTGATGCTTCTATGTTCATAGCCTACAAAAGAATTTTGTTAGAAACCTATTTTGTATCTTTATAGTCTCATAGTTTTGGTACTATTAGTTCTATTTTTGACATCAATCAATAACCTTCTTTTGTGAAAATTTTAAAATCAATCTCTATTTAAAGTATGTGCTAAAAATTCTCAATATCTTTGTAAAATAAAAACAAGGACAATTACGTCCAATAGGAGACAAAGCAGATGCTAGAGCCATCTTATTACAAAGAATAATTAACCCTGTAACATTATTTTGCTCGTCATATCCCAGTCATTACATGTTTATTTCATTTACTGTGCAGAGATTGAACAATCCACTTAACTTTTCCCCTTATTTTATAAATATTTTTGAGCTGAAGATTTGTTATAAAAAATGAGTGACCCTAGCATTACATACAAACCGGCATTAGAACATATATAGAGTAACTTCTATTTCAAAAATGTTACCTTAATCATTCTATTAAGATCCACTATAGCAGGTGTAACTTCTGCTTTGTTAAATTTGTCCAGAGCATCATTAAGAGCCAGACCAGAGTTTACAATAGCTTCAATTATGCCATTTCCATTCAGCAATGCTTTTTGCCTAACAAATAATCATTTTTCATAACCAAACTAGAGCTAGAATCAAAACATCAGTTAGTAGAAAGGCTTTATTAATTAAGAATATACATGGATATTATGACAGAAGAAAAATTATTGTCTATTTAGGTTGCAATATCCCCTCGCATTTATTGGTTGGGCCGTTTATCCAGTAGGACGGGAGGGGATTGGGGAGATCGTTATTTTTAGCTCACTACAGAGTTAACTTTATTTCATAACATGAAAATCTGGTGTAGATCCAAGTGATAATATCCATTGCTTTATTTAACAAAGATATTACATTTAAAGACTAAACCTCTTCTCATTAATTAAAAGAATTTAATTCCAAAAATATTATTTAAATCAGTCGTCAAAAAGTGTAAATACAGGATACAATACAAGTGTACGTACATTCAAAGACTTGACTATAGAGATGCTACGCTTATCATAATGTGCATATTCGTTCTATGAATCTTGGTTCCATTGGAATTCAGCCCACACGGGATTCAACCCACGGAATTCAGACCAGCGGGATTCAACCCAACAGAATTCAGCCCACACGGGATTCAACCCACGGAATTCAGCCCACACGGGATTCAACCCATGGAATTCAGCCCACACGGGATTCAGCCCACGGTATTCAGCCCATACGGGACTCAGCCCACGGAATTCAGCCCACACGGGACTCAACCCACGGAATTCAGTCCACACGGTATTCAGTCCATACGGGACTCAACCCACGGAATTCAGTCCATACTGGACTCAACCCACAGGATTCAGCCCATACGGGACTCAGCCCACGGTATTCAGCCCATACGGGACTCAACCCACGGAATTCAGCCCACACGGGACTCAACCCACGGAATTCAGCCCACACGGGACTCAACCCACGGAATTCAGCCCACATGGTATTCAGCCCAAACGGGACTCAACCCATGAAATTCAGTCCACATGGGATTCAACCCTATATTAAAATTTTTAAAATAATTCTTAGATTTTGTAATACTTTGTTGGTTATTCCAGCCTGCACCACGAGGAGGTCAAGTATTTAAGCAAGCCATTTAAATTTTTTTTGTAATTTTTTGTTGTTTTTTTTTGTTAAATTTTTATGTAATTTTTTATAATTTTTTTTAAAAAAAATGTTGTAATTTTTTATTTTTTTTTGTTTTAGGTAAAAAAAATATTTCATGTTTTTTTAGCCATTTAAATTTTTTTTGATATTTTTTGTTATGTTTTTTTTTGTAAAATTTTTTTGTAATTTTTTTGAATTTTTTTAAAAAAAAATTTTGTAATTTTTTTGTATTTTTTTATTTTTTCTAAAAAAAAATTTTTAAAGTTTTATGAGCTGAAAATATGAGCCACTGCACTCAAATAAGCCATTTTGTCTGCCTCTTCGTTATAAGAGGCGATTTTTGTGGCAAGTCTCTCTGTTAAAAGGACATATTTCAATCTTGGTGCAGGGTTGTTCACAACCTGGCTGTCAGCCCATGTTTTTCTGTGGAGTGCCATGTCTTTTTTCAGGCCAGATAGCACCTTCCACAATGATGGATGTTTGGCCAGGAAGAGAGAATTCAGGGCATTATGATATCCCTCTACTGCATTGGTTGTTCTTGGCAACTTATTTTCGGGATCTCTGAAGTGATTCCACATTGCAGGAGGAAACCTTGCATCAGCCCTCTCTCTATTCTCACCCATGTCCATACCACGTATATAAGTTAGTTCAAAGTAGTAACACAGTTCATCCACCCTCTCCAACTCTGGAAATCTTGCCATGAGGTCCCTGAATTTAGCTAAAATATCTTGAAACCTTTGAAGAACTTCCTCCTCGGGTACAAAAGACAGTGCAAGCAAAGATTTAACAGCCATATTAAATTCTACATTTGATTCATAGCTCCTCTTTAGTCCAAGTTGATTAACTTTCTTGTTGAGATTTTGACCCTGATGGAATAGACAGCCTTTAATTCTGCACCCTTCAAACACTGATCTAAATGCATTTGATGGAGCAACCTCAAAATCTACTAGTATAGTGATTGGACTGGCCTGGAAGATGAGATTTTTAAGTTCTTCAAATGCTCTAACATATGTAACTTGTTGTTTATCAGGTAATAAAAAATACACACAAGGAGGATAATTTACACCGATTTTACAGTGAATAGTATATAGCTGATAAAACATATCTGGGCTAACATCAAAAGTGCCATCACCAAGCCATAAGTCTGCTCCTTCAAGTACATCCAATAATTCCAGTTTTCCCAAAATGAGAAATCGCTTAGGATCCTCTGAACCAGAATCAAATAATACTATATCCTGAAATTCCTCAGGAATATCAAATACCCTTGTGTGAGGGTTTGGTTCCACTGGATTTGAGGCTCTCCTTTTACCACGGACATTGTCATCCAAGGTTGATCTCTTAGGAAGCCTCAGTAGAACATCCATGGGCACATCTTCCAAGGCAGAAGAAACAATGGACCGTGTTGTGTCCATGCTTGTTGCTGCCTTGGTGCGCACATCAGATTGAATTTTCCTGATCATTGGAATTAAAGGATCACCTGAGTGGGAGTGTCTATCATTTCCTTTTCCCTCCATAACCTGCCCATTGAGGGTTTTAACAGTTGCAGGACATTTGAATTTAACAAACTCTCTGCATCTCCATGTTCTGGACCCATCTCTGCCTCTTCTATCCTTTCTTTCAATATAGTGATGGCCATTAACAAGGATTACATTCCCTCCTCTTTCAGTTGTAGAAGTTTCCATAGTTCAGTAGTTTGAGAAAATAAAGTACATAGAATTTCATATAACACATGAACAACATATAAATGTAAAATACATTAAATATTTATTTTTCAATTTTTTTTGTAAAATGAAAGTTATTCAAAATATTTCATATAAACAAAATCAAGTTTCAGAATTTAAAATTTTTTTTTTTTTATAAACTTAAAGCCTAAATTCTGTTAGTTGAATCCTGTATGGACTGAATTCCATGGGTTGAATTCCGTGGGTTGAATCCCGTGTGGGCTGAATTCCGTGGGTTGAATCCCGTATGGGTTGAATTCCGTGGGTTGAATCCCTTGTGGACTGAATTCCGTGGGTTGAATCCCGTGTGGGCTGAATCCCATGAGGGTTGAATACCGTGTGGGCTGAATTCCGTGGGTTGAATCCCGTGTGGGCTGAATTCCGTGGGTTGAATCCCGTGTGGACTGAATTCCATGGGTTGAATCCCGTGTGGGCTGAATTCCGTGGGTTGAATCCCGTGTGGGCTGAATTCTGTGGGTTGAGTCCCGTGTGGGTTGAGTCCCGTGTGGGCTGAATTCTGTTGGGTTGAATCCCGCTGGTCTGAATTCCGTGGGTTGAATCCCGTGTGGGCTGAATTCCAATGGAACCATGAATCTTCATTAAAAAACAACAATAAAAGGACATCTAAAATTACACTAAAAATCAAAAGATCAAAATATCTATATATTATAATAGAGAAAATGGATGTTAGGATATTTTGGTAATGATTAAAGAAATGCTACACTTTAAAAGTTGTACCAATGTTTAAAGAATAGCTGAAAAATTTTAAAAGCCTAACCTGTTTTCTGTGTAATTTTGACCGTATTTGGAGATAATATCATTTTCATCCCAATTAACACAAATACAAGGAATAGAATCCAGAGTTTTCTCAAGTTTAGAATTTCTACTTGTTTCAACCCGAATCTTTTCGTTCAGCTCGTTTCTTTCAGTGCGGTATTCTTTTATAAACCTTTCAAATCTGTCTATTTGACTGTTGTATACGTTATATTGATCTAGCATTTTCTCACGCCACTTTAAAAATAATACTTTAATTTCCAAAATAAAATTACTCAGTAAATTATTGATTATCATTAAAGGTATGTGTTATTTCTTATTTGTTCTAGGATTATTTCTTTATAGTAACACAATCATCTTTTTGAAGCTTTACAAAGTGTCTAAACAAGCCAGCCATGTGACGTCATTAAAATGAGGGATTATTTATCTCTTTTTGGGGAGATTTTTTTTCCCGATTCTCCTCTCATCCCTCATTTTTATGACGTCAAATGGCTGATTTTTGAGACTCTTTGTAAAGCTTCATCTTTTTCTTGTTGTTTTGTTATAGATTTTTTCCTAAATTGTTTTTAAGTGGATTGGATTACATTTATTATACAGGCATTGGAAAAAGCCTTGATATCCGGGAGGGAGGGGACAATAGATTTAAATTACAATGGAACCAAAAGTTCATTACCGTGTTAGTTTGATATGCTCACTTAAAAAACTATGGGTACCTTTTCTTAATTTGTAATGGTTGGCTTTTAACAATTTGTGTCCAAACTTTTCAACCCTAAATTTTCATCGACAGAAGGAGTAAATTTGTTGGGGTTGTATATAAAATATGTCCATTGTCTTATCCCTTAAGATCCCTGTTTAGTAGGGTAAGAATAAGGAGTTGTGTAAAGAAAATTTTAGTATTTATTCCTTTCTTTCTCTCTCTGCTCGCTCCCTTCTCCTACGCTCACCATCATTTTTACATGACAGAGCAGGTATTGCCAGGTTCAACAACAGGACCACCAGAAGAAAATATCTTGCAGTCCAGGGACTGATATCCGCCATTTTGTAACTTTAATCAATATTATACGTGTTATATAATGTACAACTACAAATTGTATGAACAAAGAAAACACTGGTCATACAAATTTGGGTCCTTTCCCTCAAAGTGCCCAACCTGCGGATTTTCTTATTTTGAAATGAAGATGATTAAAGTCCCTTCACAGATTATGACGTCATACGATAGAATAGCCAATGAGAGGCCAGTATACACTGCAATTGACCAATGGTAAAAATTATACTGGCCTCTCATTGGTTATTTTATTGTACGACGTCATAATCTGTGGAGAGACTTTAATCATCTTCTTTGAAATTGAAAATACGGGAGGAGGATTTTCACATTCCTAAGTATTGATAGCTGACCTTACCCTGTGTGGCCACCCATTACTAGAAATAAAGATTGAAAGCCTGATCTATAACAAATAATATTAAAATCTAAACACTTTTTGACATCAAATATGCTCAAAACTTAAAAGTTTTTAAAAATTATTATCAAATTAGTGATGAATAATAAAAACACAAAATAATCATTTTTACTAAATCAACAGAAATACTGCATCTGTCAAGAAAGTTTTTTTTTTATAAAGAATAAATGTGATCATATACATTATGTACGTATTTCATTACCCTTTATGAATTTCTTTATTTTTCTCTAGTGTCTTATACGGTGTTTAACTGATAACTAAGTTTAACAACTTTTTACATACATGTGTATATATGTGTATTTTTTATATAATTGGTATCACATGTTATTGTTTTTAAGCAATAATAGTAGCTGCTCTACAATAGTACATGTCTAAGGCAGGTTGTTAAAAGTTATGCTTATTCTAATAATCGGCTAAAATCAAACTTAATTTTATATAACTCTTTCTTTGAATTTAACAGTTCTACTTAAAGCTTAGAAGGTATATTATAGTAAGATATTAAACAATGTTAAAACATTTTTCAATACTTTGTTGGATGATTTTTCTTCATATATATTCCAACAAAAAAAAACTTTGTCCGTGGGTACTTATTACTAAAAAATCTTAATATCTATAAGAATTGAGCTATAATTTGAGTTATTTTTCAGGAAATTTTTATTTTTGATCAATTGATCAACCCTCTATCCTAAACATTATGGAGTCTGATGTCACTTTCCCATCCTTTCACTCAACTTTTCTCCATATTAACATCCGCAAACCTTCCCCTTCACGTTCCCATGCCTTTGTTGAGACTTAACTTTGTGTGAATATGGTCATTCTTGTTAACAACAAAATCATCACAGACACACACATGATGAAATTAATATTTTAAGAATTCTTGTCTTATGCACACAATGAACCCGGCTCTTAATACTTTATACATTTTTCAAGATTCAGATATTTTACTCTATGTAATTGTAAAATGCCCCTAGCTTTAAAGGTTTTTAAAAAATATATCGTGGATGGGCAACCGCGCCTTCAACCACACTGAGCTGTTGAGTACAAATTTGCGGTTGAAGCTGATGGCGGCTGTGGCTGCAGCTGAGATTCTTTGAGGCTGGGTTAAGCTTTGTAGGTCGATTAATAATCAGTTGACTGGTGGCTGAATAGAAATTTGGTAGCTGTGGCTGCATTAAGCTCATTGGGTTGATAAGCGTGGCGCGTGGCTGTATTCAAATTTGGAGATTTTAAAGCCGCGCGCTGATTAATTAGACTAGCTTCGGTGAGGGTTGGTTTGCCGAGCTCTGTAAAGTAAATAAAATATGTTTTTGTTTAATACCAGAAAGATAAATACTTGTACTAAATTTTCCTGAAAATGAATATTTGATATCTGTATTAAAAGAGGATTTTTCAGGGATCTCAAGGGATAAGACAATGGCCGATAAATTTACAAACATTCCTAATGATGATATACTAAATTAACCGTTCTACAGATCACAATTAGTGGAAAATATTTGGACATTCAACTTAATGAACCAACAAATAAAAAAATCAAAAAAATCCCCAAAGTTGTTAAGCAAAAGAAAACCAATATTGTTAATGTAAAATTTGGGGACTAGTATAATAAACAACTGAATGTCCCCTCCCTCCCTGGGATTTTGTATGAATTATTTTGTACAAAAGTAAGAAGAATTGAATATGATATGGGGGGAAAGAAATCATTTTTCAAATATTTGTCAAAAAAAGAAAATATTCAAATAAATTCTCCCCTCTTCATTCAACGTTTTAACATTTATTGAAATAAATTATTAATCCCTCTTACCATTCAAATGTTGTAATATAACCTTATTTTCAGGTATAATTCTGCCCAAAAATAAATAATATATAAAAAGTAATTGACACTGAGAATTTATTACTTGTTACTTTAGCCAATCAAATAAATACAATTACATAAACAAACTTATTTTCAAAATTTTGTCTATAAAAATTATAGGCATTGAAAATGTACAACACCAGTAGAATAATCAAGGGTCGACAGCCGCATCTTAATGCTAGCTGATCGAAATCGATAATGACTGTGGCTAAGTCTGCCGAGCCCAGAATAATACTCTATTTTTAATATGCATTAAAACATAAAATCCTTATAATAAAGTAACAGGATGTCTATGTGTTTGTATGGATGTATGTTTGTACCGAAGGTTCTCGCTAACCGCTGAACCGATTAAGTTCTTCTCATTGGTCCTGGGAAGGTTTATAACTATTTTTCAAGAGAAATCACGAAGAATCGAAATTTTTAAAAATATTCTCGATTTTACGTAGAGACTTGAACGCAACATAGACATATTTGAAATAAAATAAAAACATTTAAAGTGCCACTAGAGGCATCTATGGGCGTAGCGGATAGTACTTATTATAGAGCTTAAAGTCCTTTTCGTCCCGTAACAATAAAGCACGTCAATTTTTTTATGATTTGCTTGCCCAATTAATAAAACTTTCAAACAGGTATATCCTTGTGTAGAATGAGCTACCTGACCCTTCATCTAAAATAATCTATGCACTGAACAGATTTAAAGTTTCAATTTTATCCGGAATATAAACCCTTTCAAGAAATAAAAGGAATCAAGCAAAAATCTTCAGCTGATTAATTTAGAGCTTTTGAATATTGTAGTAACCGTATTGTGCAGCTGCACTTGTGTATGTCCATTAAGATATCGTGGATTGACCAAATATTTTTAAATTTAGTTCGTAGATTTTTTTTGTTGTCATGGGGATGAAACCCCCCGCCACTTCCTTGTCCTTTGGGATAAGCAAGACATTGGTGATTTATAAGATTCTCAAAAAAGGAATTTTCTAATGGGATAAAGTTTTATGCAGACACAACTTAATCTAAAATTAAATTTTTTTGAAATCTCTCAGTTGACTAGCTTTAAGTTTCTTTTTTCTATTCAATGATGATCTTTTTATGCAATGATTGCATTTCATACGAGTTCCTTTTTATACATTTGTCTATAATACCGGATAAAAAGGTTGGGTTAATATAGTAAATCATCACTATTTTCTAAATAGGGGGGGGTATCGTGGTAGTCTTTTCTCTTAAGGTTTAATATCGATGAACCCAAGAAAAAATTGACCTCCTAATGTTTTTTACCTTTTTTAACAACGAAAAAAATATAAAGAGGAGGATAACCCCTAGAGGTTAGAGTAGACGTCAATAGCATTTTCAAAAAAAATGAAGTATTAAAGAAACAATATAAAGTGTGTTGTTATGAAATAAAAAAATAAGTCTCGTTTTCTCATATAAAGTAAGCAGAAAATTTGTGTAATGCAATTTGAAATATAATATTTCTATCTATTGCCAATTTTGTTTTTCTTTCCTTTTCTGTGGTGCATAATCCAACCATAGCTTTAAGTGGTTAATGTATTATGCATGTACACAGAGATAAAAGGAATAGCAAAATGGGTAAAATTGTTTCATTTTCGGACATTTTTTTCAATGTGGTTTGATAACTTTAAATCAAACACATTTTTAAGCTTAAAGCATTTAATTTTAGCAACTTTAATCATTGTAATTTTTATTCAAGTCTCGTCAGCAGTGTGTCCAACACCTGTAAAATTAGTTGGATGTCTGAACATGTTTCTAATCCGCCCGTTTCATAAATTTTCTTCAAGGTCTATGTAAGGCTGCAGGTTTTAATCCTTTTCTATGGTTCGCGTATTTTTTTATTCCTTTACTCACTGTGTATGTGTTTGTAAAAGTAAAAGGATGCAGTGCAGTTTTATTTTTATCCAACAGATTATCTCTGTTTGCTTAGTTTATAAATAATATACTAAGTATAAAAGTAGTAGATAAAGTTTCAGGTAACTTACTTACTAAGTATATTTGCGATAACTTTTATTTAATGAAATCTTCCAATTTTTAACCTGTACAAAACGGCCTGCTTAATTGCTTCAAGATCCATGTCAGATCTATATAGGAAATAAATGTCTATAAACGAGCTCAAGTTTTCCAAAGAATATTCGTTGAAAACTCATAGTGCTCCAATAATCCATAATAAACTCTCATTGCCCAGAACGATAAGACCCATTATTTTACTTTATTAAAAATAAATTCATTTTTTTCATTTCATGTTGCTATTTACATTATAATGAAGTATTTAATTTCTAATCATAAAAAAGAAAATTTAAATTTATGATATAATAAATTAAGAAAACTCTGTTTTAAAAGAATTCGATTGTGGCGACACTTTGTGTGTTCAAATATTGAACTAAAATTGTAATCATATAATAAACCCTTTGGTGATGGTAATATAAAGAAAAAAATATAATTTAAAAGATCTTTTTAAGATCATTTAAATTATTAAATATTTACTTCCGTTTAAATAGTAATGCCGGGTGAGGAAAATAGATTTATTGAGAAATATATATGCATATAGAAAACTAGCCAATAGGGAGATAGTTATATCGAGCCAACTCTAGTCAAATTATAACACTAATTAGAAATAAAATATACATTTTGTAAAGAGCCTTTTATGTATAACACAAATTCTGTGTCATAAAGGTCATGTCAAAAGGTTTTTTTTTTTTGAAAATGAAGATATATCGCATGTGAAATTTAAGAGGTATATTTCCATTGTAAAATATAATTATCCAACGTAAAAAAAAACACAATTTAGGAAAACTTTAGACAAAATATATACTAGCTTTCTAAGACCTGCTTATAATATAACTTTAGTAGCCAGCAATTATGTTTCTAAATACACTAGACACTTGGTTTTATGCAAACTCTGTATAACTGACTGTAATGTACCAAATCTTAATTGTATTGGAAGCTTGCTATTTTAATAAGAAAAATACACTGAAAAGTAGTTTTATTTAGCTGTTTTTTCAATTAACTAAAAAATCATTAACAACCAAGTTTTAATCCATATATGTTACAATTATATAAATTAGGTGTGTCAATTCCACTTAATAAAATGTCCTACCCAGCATTAAAACATTTCTCATAAATAGAAAAACTTGGTGCCATTCTAATTGGGATAAAGAGAAAACTATATGCAATAAACAAAACACTGCAAAATTTCCTATAGATATTATTTGATGGTTGGCTGGGTAGACTGCAACGATGGTACGAAGATTCCACTTTTGCTTTTAATTACATAAAAAAAAAACATTTTACTCGCCCCGCAGCCCCAAATAACAGCTTGGACTTTCTTGCATGCAAGTATAATGGTACGCAAAAAATTTGGTCTCTTGAAATGAATAAAATTGCAAAAATAGGATAAGGGGAAGTAAAAGACACAGCGCTTTTATATTATTTGGCGTTAAGACCTTTACAATACTTATTTTGACTTCCATAAACGACTACATCTGTCTATCCATTTATTTGTAGATTATATCGGGGCAAGTTTTACCATTATGCTAAGCGAAATGGTACATTTAGCCAGGATAATGCTCTGAAACAAGGACATAAAGGTTTCACCAGTGGCTGCCTGGGTTACTGGCAAGTGAATCTAAATATATTTTACTGTTTTTGTTATGCATTACAGTTTATTTCATTGTTGTGGATTATGCAAAAAAGGGGGCGAGGCAATTTTCTAATGTTCATAAAAGTGTATCTTTTCTTTATTGCTGATGGTTGGTATGTTTAAAATGTTTGTTTAAGTTACGGGAAAAAAGCACAATATGTGTATTAAAAATTAAAGAAAAGGTTCATGAAAGGAGAAAAAGGTAAACAATAGCCTATTCTAGTTGCCTTCTACTTCAGAAACAAGAAAGTGGTAATTTAATTCGATAAATACAAGGCCTAAAAAATTGTTGTAAAAATGTTTCTACATTTCTAGCTCAAAGATATTAAAATGGTTCTATTGGTTTGTTTGCAGTTAAAATTGTGAAAGAAAAAATAATCATTAAGGCTACAAACATTTTTTCAGACTCTATTCAGCTTTTTTTTTATACAGTCAATGATATAAAAGAAAAGCTAAAATGTAGAATAATGATAAGCTTGTAAATAAAAAGTTGTTGTTTATTGTGTAGAAACTAAAAAGAATGTGAACCATCATTATCTTTTCTTTTATTAGGCAATAGATATAAAAATTAGATAAATGTTTTTAGAGTTAATGTTCATTTTTAAAAGAATTAAAAGCAAAGGTCAACTCTTTTTAAAAGTGACAGAGCTTCTACAAAATGTTTGAATTTTTACTAATGATCATTACTCTTAAATCATAGGGGGCCTACAATTAAAACTTTCTCTATCATGTATTCTTTTTTTTTTTACTCTTTCTACCTCTATCTGTCAGTCTCTGTCACTCTGTCAATGTCTCCATCTCTCTTCCTCCTGTCTCTTCTTTTGCACTCTTTCTGTCTGCCTATCTCTATCTTTTATTTAAACTGAAAACCACTACTGACCAACCAACCGTAACCTTGTAACAAATGTACTTGTCGAGTTATCCCAATATGGAAATGACCTCCTAAAACCGGCAGCTACTAACCTAATATGAAATAAGAATCACAGCAGATTTTTTTTTTAAATTCATCAAGATATAACGAATTTGCAACTTTTCCAAACTTTTATTAGTCAATTCTAATACATCTCTTGTTTTTCTTATATTAGACAATATATTGCAATTTGTCTTAGACACTGCCTCGCTGTAGTTTTATTATTGAAAGCAAAGCTTTTCTACTATTTGGGTATATTTTTTTGGAGAAAATAGTTCATATCAATTACAAAAAGCTTCATTTTTTCGGAGAACTCCGTAAAGTTGTGTGTGGGCTTTCATTCAAATGCGATTATTAGGTCAAGCTGTTCTTAACTCTGACCAACGCATAGTATATTTAAACGCATAACTAATAACAGTTTGACCTAATAAGCGCTGCAAATAATTTTTCAGAATTGTGAGAAAAGAATGAAGCTATAGAAATTGTGACACAACTCATAACATTTATATATTTTTTTTCAATCTTATAATTGTAAATATATTTTAAATAAGAAACTTAAAAATTTGATCACAGTATAAGAACTTAATCTAACACAATTTTAAAATTAATCAACTATATATCATATAAATTGGTGACAAAATTCTTTTTTTCTTATTTTCTTCCTCTATGATGTAGAGGGCAACGATGCATTGAATTATTTTTATTATCCATTTTCTCTTGTTGTAGACGTTGATATAAAAAATACTGCACAGACAGAAAGAAATTCAATAAAATACATATAATATCTATTTTTAGACAAATAGAAAATCTAAAATTCATTAGTCGCTTCGCCTCTAGCCTCAAGGGACTGCTTCCAAAAAGGGGTGGTTCATGAAGGGTTAGTGGTTAACCCTTTACAGTAGGGCCCCTTGCCGCACCTTAATCGGTCGGAGGGGGGGGGGGGCGTTCAACGTCTTCCATATTATCTCAGTTCCTATTAGAGCTAGAGGGCAAAATTTTTTTTGTGCAAGTCCCTTGTTTGATAATGAATTTCCGACCTTTTATAAGTCTAAGTTAATTTTCGCTTCCTTCACCCTTTTATTTAACAACCTTTGTTTTTAGGTCTTTTTTTACTTAAAAATTTCAAACGGCTGTAATTTTCTTATTTTTGAAGCTAGAAGAACAATTTTTTTTCAAAAAATATCAAAATAGAAGTTTCAGCGGCCGCAGCTCACTTGACAGCTGCCAACCACCGCAGTCGGTGTTCGGTGGGAAAACGGCGGCGGATCTTTATGAAATTTTAATACGTTATGTAGACATGTAAGAAAAATTTAAGTTTAAAATTTGAAGTTTCTAAGTCAAAAATTGCGGCCACAGGAGCCTTTTAAAGAATTCTGGAGACCTGGAGGATCAGGACCTGGAGGATCATACCTGAAAACTGAAAGTGACTTGAACACCTGTATCTCATATAAGGATGTACTACCAGAGGATGTTTTAGTATTTTGGTAAGATAAAACGCTTTGTTTTAGTCAAAAAAAATATTTTTGCTTATTACCTGGATGACCCTGCCAGGTTTGCTAGCATCCTGTGCCCGCCAGGATGGAGATATTCAAAAAATTCCAACTCTCAGTTATGTGTCATACCCATACTTAAAAAGTCACGCAGTTTGGGCTCTTTATCTTTCACACACAGAAAATGAGATAGAAAAACCGGAGGGGGGGGGGGGGCGTTCAACGCCCCCCTCCCCCCCCACGACCGTTAAGGGTTAAAGGATCTCTAATTTTAGTTACCATTTTTGAACATACTCTAATTACCGAAATTGACGCTTCCACAATCATTATTTTTGATGGGAGGATGGCACCATAAAAATTTTAATCTTCGTTTGATCAGTAGGTTTATTCCCTAAAAAGCAAATCCAGTTGATTCAGCAGTTAACGAGATCTTTAAAGCTTTATCATGACAAATAGACATTGCTCTACATAGCTTAATACATAACCCAAAATTTTTTAAAAGTGAAGCTTTTCTATAATTAGGGTCGGTCCGTCCGTCCGTACGTCCGTAACGGATAGCTTTTTTCGTAAATTTAGGCATGTTACATTGTCCTATCGATTTCAAATTTTGCATGGTGATTCCTCTAATAGTTAGGTACGATTTAGAAAGCGTAGCAACTCTATAATCATCACCAAAATGTCCGTACGTCCATTTTAAACTTGTTGATTTTTTACTTTTTTAACAACAAAATTTTATGTGATCTAATCATCTGATTGATCTGATTTTTGGTATATTGATTCCTGGGACAACAAAGTATAATGTAGTAAGCGAAGCAACTCTATAATCAAGTCCTAAAAATGTAGATATGTCCATAAACATTATCCTGAATCAAGCAGTTTTTAACAAATTTACTTATACATTTATTTTATGATTATTCAGTTCTGACACTATACAAGTGTTAATGTCCCCGTTTTCCTACCGTTTCAGTGCTTTACTTTTATGGATGCTATCATCCTTGTTTAATATCAAATTAGATTAAAGGTCGATACACTCATACACACATTAATGCATGAATTTTATTAGCATTTTTACTACCTAAATTTTTGGAAGTATGAAATTCAAAATTATGCCACTCCATGCAAAGGATATAGACACTAAGGTTAGGAAATAACTAATTTAAAGGTTTTCTATACTTTCTCTAATAAAACTAATTTGTCAAAAATCAGGACCTAAAAATCTAAATATGACCTTTAGCAGTATCCTGTAATTATGCAATTTTGCTATAATAAATCACAAAATTTGCTTAAACTATGATCTGACAATCTACAGATGATATGGCGTGCCGTAGAGGGGAGTAGGGGGGTGTTAACACCCCCTAATGGTTTCACACCTTCTGATGAAGAAGCAGCTTTTATTGCCTATAAATACGACGTCATACAATACAAATGACCAATGATAGGCCAGTGTAATATTACAATTGGTCAATCAAAATGTATACTGTCCCATTATTGGGCACTTGTATCGTATGACGTCATTTTTATTGGCACTATAAGCAGCTTTCCTGGTGAATTGCTGTGCATGCTACTGGTTAGTTTTCAACTGTTGTAACAAACTCCATGGTTGGAAGAATATAAAACATTTGCACACATGGAAATAATAGCAATTTTCTACATTTTCCAGTTCAAATCTGATCATATTTTATTTCTAAAATTTTCCGCCTCTTTTATGATTATTGATTTTTTATGATATTATGGTTTTTGCATTACAAAACTTATTATAGTGAATCTTTTTGTAAATCGAAGTTTATGTATAATTAAATGGGGTAAATTCACGAAGGAAGGGGACATATATGAGTGTAAATTAATACACGTTCTGTCATTTGCAGGCTTATAAATTTTAAGGACTTTTAAAAAAATGTCTTGAATTCTAGAAGTCCCAAATCTTTTCCATCAATAATAAGAGCCAATAGTTTTAAAGCCAAATGATTAAGGTCAAAGAAAATAGTTTGCTAGCTTCCTGTCGTTTGCTGAGAATTTTTAGAAACAGTTTTTAATTCAAAATTAAAGATAATGATAATGAATGATTTAAAGTTATTTTTCTAATGTTTAGATGTTTGAAAGTTGTTTCTAATTCTACAAGTCTGATATTATTTTGAGATGTTCCAGATAGAAAAGAAATATTGGAAAACATTTAGAATCTTCAGACACACGGGATCTGGAAATTCAAATGGATAAGTATTTCATTTGCTTGATTGCAACAGAGTCAAACAGTTTGTTATAAAAAAATATTAAAATTCCTTGAGTTAGAAGGCATAGATTTTTAAAAGTTTTGACATTTTGCAGCTTTTCAATACTTTCTTACATTTTCAAAATCATTCACTTTATAAAATTTTTTTAAAGAAACTTTTAGAATATTTTTATATTAGCTAAGCTACTGTATTATTCACTTGCTTGGTCCGTCGGTCTGTTGGTCAAGCTACTATTACTTATAACCAAATTTTTAATAAATTTTCTTAAGACTTTATTCCTGAATAACTGGGGCAAAAGCCTGTGCTTTAGAAAAGAAATGGTCCCTGTCCAATTGTATAATAGCTCTTATTATTTCTTTAAGATATTGATGTATGTTCTACAGATAAAGCGGAAGTTAGGAGTATTTTTGCTTATTAATAAGTGATTCTTATTTTATATTAAGTTAAGCAACTGAAACAGGCAGTAAAACAAGCTTGTTATTTCCAAAATAAATAAGTAGGTAGAAACGAAGCCAAAACCTTTCTTAGACCTATGTGAAGCTTCCCTGAAATGTAGACTCAATCGGTTCAGTGGTTAGCGAGATCTTAACAGACAAGCCAAAAACCAAACTACTTTAAATAATAGGAATTAACCTTGACTATTTCAGTGTGATAATTATAACAACAAAAACAATTACACGAATTTTTAACTTATTTTTTTTGACATTAAAAGCCTTGTTTTCTCCTTTGCTAAAGTTACATAATATCCATCTATCCTTTTTATATTTGGAAGATAAATATCTAAAACAAATGTGATTGTGGCTAGATGCAATTGCATCATGTATGTGCCATTTACCAATACAATTTGTTGTAAAACGCCAAAATTGTTTGCAAATTTACAAGGCTGCTCTGGAAAGTATTTTTTTGTTAACTGATTATGAAAATAGATACAAAAAAGATATTTCATCACATTTTCAATTGTGATCAAATATCGGCATTAAAAGACCAATGCATGTAGTTTTAATAATTCCTAATTCTAGATCCAAAATTATTTTTTTAATGCTAAAATATTATTACCTTTTCCATTTTATTAAATATTGCCGATATTTTTATAAATTATATTTCCTAGTTTTACTCCAACTTTGACATGAAATCTCTGAAAAGGGCACGAGGCATTACACAAGTTAATATTGTTAGTAAAAGAATCTTAAAAATATGTTTGTTATAAAGAAAAATTCAATGTCTTTCCTAACATATTATATTTTAAACAAATTATAAAAATTATATTCTTAACTAGGTGCTACGCCCCTAGTAAACTAAAGGGGCACTAAAAAGAAGGACAGGTGAGGACGACCTTCATTTTATTCTAGGGGAGATATTTCATGGGAGGGTGGTATTACCCTCCCCCAAATTAGTTATATCCTAACCAGGACTTATGAGAAGCTACATTTTAAAGGAGAAAAATATCTGTTCAGCGGTTTGCTAGATTTTTTGCTGCAGACAAAAAAAACTTACTACTTTAATATATGTATAATAGGAGGATACATGACACACTAAGGCTAATTTGTACAATAATATAATGTATAAACAGAACCCCTTTACACCAGCAAGCATGTCAGATGAAATATATTGTGTAATAAGAAAGCATATTAGCTTTTATTAGTGGCTAAACAGGCGGCTATAATAGTTTCTCACAAAATAATCGTCAGTTTCCATTATTCTGGTTGTGGAACACCCTTCACCCATCAATTTGATACAAGTAAAATTATTTAGTTTTTATTTGAGACAAATAAATTAATGTATAAGTATAAATATTTAATCCAGATAACAACCTGGATCAAGTGTTGGGGACCTTTTTCGTCTGCTAGTAAATTTCTTTCTTCTAATTTGTAACGGTTTGACTGTGATAACATTTGCAACGATATTGGCTGATATTCAAAGAAAGTCGGCAGAGGGTCCATGGGATTGGGACATATAGTTTTACTTTAATGTTAAATATGAACTTGCCTTTAGTGCGTGATTCTTCAGGGGTTCTATTATTATCTTCAAGAATTGTAGGGTAAGTATAATCCTATTATATAAGGCAGCAAGCTTTTTTTATCTGTAGTAAAGGATATCGCTAACCGCTGAACCAATTTCCTTTAGAGTGAAGCTTTTTAACTATATTGGAAGTAGGTATCTTCAGCCTCACAATAAAAAAGGACCTGTCCGCCAAAAAAAATATTTTTAATATTGTTTCTTTTTGAAACTCAAGTTATAATTGTGGTGGGTCGACTTCCCCCTACCCCATAGCCGTAGCCTTGTGGAAGAATGAAGGATATTTCCAAATTCCAAATAATCTTTTACAATAAATACCAACATCGGAAGAACAAGTGAGGGGCTTTTCTGGTGCTTGCTTACATGTGAAGACCGGAGCACCGAAAACCCCCCCCCCCCGCTTAGTTTTGACAAAAATCAAAAATAAGGGGGGGGTAGTTTTTTAACCCCCCGCTTAGTTTTGACAAAAATCAAAAATAAGGGGGGGGTAGTTTTTAACCCCCCCCTTAATATTGAAGAAAATCAAAAATAAGGGGGGGGTAGTTTTTTCACTGTACAACACGCCAGAAAGTTGAGTGAGGTAAATCAAGTAAATCCAGTATACCAGAGGAAAACCTTATTACAGGGATATTCATGTTTTGGGGCATAATTTCCTTATTTATTGACTTTGGCCAGTAAAAGGTTTTAATTTTGCGCAAAATTAAAACCTTTTACTGGCCAAAGTCAATAAATAAGGAAATTATGCCCCAAAACATGAATATCCCTGTAATAAGGTTTCCCCTCTGGTATACTGGATTTTCTTGATTTACCTCACTCAACTTTCTGGCGTGTGTACAGTTAAAAAACTACCCCCCCCTTATTTTTGATTTTCTTCAAAATTAAGGGGGGGGTTAAGTCTTTGCCTTGCTGAGCCCTTTTCCTCCTTGCCGTTTTCCAGACATTAAAAAACTACCCCCCCCTTATTTTTGATTTTTGTCAAAACTAAGCGGGGGGGGGGGGGGGTTTCGGTGCTCCAGTCTACCACATGTAAGCAAGTACCGCTTTTCTTGTCAATAGATAATATAATCTAGAGTATCAACTCGTGTTGTCTAAGTTTGAACGTCTGTTCATCCTTGTGCTAATCAGTACAATCGCAAAAGTGCATATGCTTAACATTTTTTTGTTTTTTTTAGTTATATTGTTTTAACAATCTATTTAATTCTTATAAGTTTTCATAACAATTCAGATGACGAAAAGAGTTTTTAAAGTAAGCAATTAGGTAATCTACTTGACATAGTATCGATTTGCTTTCATAATTATTTACGTCAAATTATGGCTTTAACAGAAAGTGGTTTTGGCTGTCAATATATAGATAATTCTACAGACTTATGTTGCCATACTAGTGACACCATTTTTTGACAGGGAAAGCTTTGTTTATTTGTCAACATTTAAACAGTAAAATTAATCTTACTATCTATAACAGTTAGGGAGTTGAATCCATTTTTATAGAAGCAGAAATATAATCTATGATTATGGTTTGGACCCTCTAAAACTGTAATCTACCATTCCACTTTCCCCTCTCTTCGTGAAGATATCTTCAACGCCGATACGATTTTTGAAATGTAAGATTCTACTTTCCCTTCTCTTGGTGAAGATATCTTTAACGCCGATACGATTTTTAAAATGTAAGATTCCACTTTCCCCTCTCTTGGTGAAGATATCTTCAACGCCGATACGATTTTTGAAATTTAAGATTCCACTTTTGCCTCTCTTGGTGAAGATATCTTCAACAAGAGAGACGAAAGTGGAATCTTATATTTCAAAAATCGTATCGGCGTTGAAGATATCTTCACCAAGAGAGGGGAAAGTGGAAGGGTAGATTACAGTTTTAGAGGGTCCAAACAATAATCATAGATTATATTTCTGCTTCTATAAAAATGGATTCAACTCCCTAACTGTATAATACAAAGTAGCTTGATGTCTGTCCGTCCGTCCCTTAAGTTCTCGGTAACCCCTGAACCGATTGAATTCAACTCTTCAAAGAATATACCTACTGGTTCTGTGGTGGTTTTAGGCTATTTTCTTGGGGGGTGGGACACCCACACCCCCCAAAAAACAAAAAAATACCTCCCCATTTTTTGTTTATGGGAAAGTTAGTTCACATAAAACTACTGGCAGCACCAGTAGTACTTAATTTTATTTTTTTTTTAACGCGAAGCTTTTCTATAATAAGGGTCGGTCCGTCCGTCCGTCCGTAACGGATAGCTTTTTTCGTTAATTTAGGCATGTTAGAATTGTCCTATCGATTTCAAATTTTGCATGGTGATTCCTTTGGCAGTTAGGTACGATTTAGAAAGCGTAGCAACTCTATAATCATTACCAAAATGTCCTGTCCATAAACATTATCCTGTATCAAGCAGTTTTTTAACAAATTTACTCACAATTTTGCTTTGACTCTTATACATTTATATTAGAATTATTCAGTTCTGAAACTATACAAGTGTTAACGTCCGTTTGTCCTACCGTTTCAGTGCTTCGCTTTTATGGATGTTGTCAACCTTGTTTTATCTTAATTTAAATTTTTTTCTTCTAAATTACCTCTAGGGGCAAAGCCCCTAGAGGCTAGGGGCGAATCCGTTAGTAAAATATTATAAAGGAAACCTTATTACTCTAAAGCACATTTCTTTTAGAAAGAAAATTATAGAAAATAGGACATATACAAAGAAAGACTTAGATAAATTGTTTTTAAGGGAGAAAATATGGTACAGTTTCTAATACTGGCTTCCTTCAAATTTAATATTTTCCACATTTTAAATTGTGAGCAAAGCCCCTCTTGAAGCTAAATATACAACTCTGTCTTATTTCTACAAGATTTACATAAGCCACATTAAAGGTCGGTACGTCTGTAACGGATAGCCTATATTGCTATATTATACACTTTAGAATTCAACCTTGGTATCATGTAGGTACAATTTAGAGAGCGTAGCAACTCTATAATTATTACCAGGAAGCGTATGTCCTTTTCATAACATTATGAAAAACAATTTCTATAAACTTTAGTTATCTTATTCTCTTTATTTTGTGGTATTGATTCCTACTACGATTAATAACAATGTTTCTAGTCTTAAACGATAAGTAATCAATATCATGAACTGGATCTTTAAATATTAAATTTAAGTATTAAAGTAATTTTTTGATAGATTTTGATGGACTTCTTTTTTTGATATTTGTAGTCATCCAAGTTTTTAAACTTTATATTTTAGTGTAAAATGATATAAAGTTTTGAAAGGTATTCAAAATTTATTGTTAAAGAAAAGTTCTATCTATGCAAATCATACATCCTAACTTTATAACAAAAATTAATGCATTTTCCAGATGTGAAACAAAATCAAACAAAAATATTAGTTTTAAGAAACTTGGATCTTTCAAATAAAATAAAGTGCAAAAAAAGGATAAAACTATTTCTAATGGAAAATTGAAAATAGATTTAAAAGGATCTTTTCTTGCTACGGAATAATGATTGTTTCTAAGCATAATGATGGGAGATATAAAAGTGAATTTACTGGCCTCTAGGGATCAATTTATTCCATGCTTTTCTGGATTTTCTAAAAGAAAAAGTGAAGAAATATTTCATTTTGAAGCAAGTATAGGACACCAAGAGAATATAGATTAGGTTAACTTTACATATAATAGCAAATGATAAAGAAATACGAAGCTTTATTTTCTTTTGAGTAATAAAATATTGCTTTTGAGGCAGTAGTAAGTAATGATATTTCTACTTTTTTTTTCGTTTAATACCTAATTCAAATTTAGTAGCTAAATAAAACAAGAATGACACCATCCATAAGTAGCGAAGCTAAAAAATTATGGGTGGACATCTGGAAAAAAATGTTATAAAAAATCACGTTTCCCCCAAAACTTTTCAGACGGACAGACGGACATTTCAAATTATCGAGTAGCTTCGCTACCAAAAATAACATGAAGAATAAGTAACAGTTATTTATCGCATCGTATTATAGACAGCTTTCTGCTTATGATTTTTATTTTAATATTCATAGAAAATTGTCTGTAATACGATGCTATACGCGATTTTTCAGTTTAGCTGGGAACCGGTTTTAATCCAGCTTATATCGATCAGTTTAATGGAAATGATTGTTAAAAAATCCCATTTTTGTAGTTATATTAAATGTCGACTTTATGGTATTAAATAATATTGGCCTGGGCTGACATATTATCAACATAACAGGTGATTTCCATTAAAGTGCTTAGTCGAATCTCGGTTGGGGGTGAGGTGGTGGTGCGGTAATCCTGCAGGGCCTAGGAAGCCAGTGTCATAACCCTACGGGTACTTTACCTGCAGTGTCCTATTCTGCGGGGCAACCCTGAAATCAATATAATTTACCTGACCTAAATTACCCAATGATTCGAACAACTTACCCCCCACCCCCATTATTTTCAATTTTGATCAGAATATGAGGGGTTTTCTGTGCTTAACTTTTCAAGCTAAATAACAGCATAGTTTATAAATAAAAATTCGTTCGGGATGCCTATCATTTTTATTGTATTACTTCCATAAGTTTTTGTGCGTCCTACGAGTATGTACCAGGGGTCTAAGGGATAGGCCATAGCCGATAAATCGATGTACACATCCCCAATGATAAAACACAAAATTACTCATAATGTATATTTCAATTAGTGTTGGGAACGTTTGGACAATCAACTTAATGAACCTACCAATCAAAATTCAATAAAATCCTCAAAAGTTGTTTAATACGAATAAGAAAACATTATTATGAAACTTTGTGAACTAGTGTAATAAACAGCTTATTGTACCCTTCCCTCCTGCGTAAAAACACTGTATATACATACAAAGATTAAAATTTGCATATGTTTGTATTGAAAACCAGGTAAAACCTGCTCCAAGTTCTGGCAGCTGCTCTGTATAAACCAAGATTAATGGCCCAGTTTTTCCATGGTTGGGCCTAACAGCTCCCCTGGGAAATACACTCTAAAATTCAAACCATCGGAAAAATTCTTGACGTGGAAAATAGTTCCTGTTACTCAGAAATAAAGAAGATGTATGAAATAGAAAAAAGATATCTTTGTTTTTGAATCGTTGTAAAGTGTTATGTGTGATGTCATAAAAATACGTCTATTATCAATGTATTTTTGAAGGGTATCCTTTCTCACTTCTCCTATCATCCCTCATTTTAGACCTTTTTTTATGACGTCACACATTTTTTGCTACCATGTTTGTTTTTCTTCTTATATTGATTTCTTTATGATATTGTACAAAATTAACAATAATTAATTGGTATAAAATGTGTAAATATAAAAATTATGATAAACTATGTTCCCTTTGTTACCTGATAACCATTACAAATTTCTTTTCAAATTGAAGACGTAAACTGGGGAGGTTTTCACAACATTGGCTTCAATGTTGAAAATAAGTGTAATGTTCGGTGGCAGCAACCAGCCTCTATTAAAGTTTCAGCAGTCCGTCTAATTTACCTCCAAAATTGTAGTTTAAAATTGTTAAAAGATAATTTGTTTTTTAAGGAAGTAAAAATTAACTACATGCCTACGTTAGCTTATTTAGGTTGGAATAGAAGACTTGAAAGGAAGGCAATAGAAGCTAGTAAAAGTGGCGGCACAGACTATGACGTCAAAAAAAAAATTAACCAATAAGAGGCCACTGTAAATTTTACCATTTATCAATTATAGTGTTTACTGGTCTCTCTCATTGGTTAATTTTTTTGACGTCATAATCTGTGCCGTCACTTTTACTAGCTTCAAGGCAGTATCTTCTTTTACGTTTCTAAATAAAGCATAATTCTAAAATTGGATAAGTTAAGGTTTTATTTTTAATGATATTAATATTACAATTCTTTTTATATTATATCTTTAATAGAGTTTATTATTTTATCCTATTTTTAAAATTAATATAAAGGTTTATGATTTATTTAACAGGTTAACCAAATATTGTCTGAAAAGGAAAAATTAAAATTTGAATAATTAATTTGTTTTCCTAGATCAATTTTACAACTAAATTTTAGATTTTTAAGCAAAAGATTAAAATAATTAATATACAGGGAGGGAGGGGACATTGGGCTGTTTATTACACTAGTCCTCAAAGTCTTATAATAACGTTTTCTTATTCGTTGGCTTAAGAACCTTGGGGACTTTTATTGAATTTTGTTTGGTTGGTTCATTAAGTCGAGTGTCCAAACGTGTCAACCACTAATTACAATCGACAGAAGGGGTGATTTTGTGTATCATCATTAGGTTGGGATGTACATGAATTTATCGGCCATTGTCTTATCACTTTATAGCCCTGGTTTAATATAGAATGACTTCATTTCCTTCATATGATCCAGGTAATTTACTAAAACAAAATTTTTTTGTCTTCGCTACGACTTATTAACAGATTTTCTACAAAACATTTAGATGATAATTTACATATTTTAGCATAATTATTCATTGGTTAGTGATTTCTTTGGGTAAAGTTCCTTTCTTTGCATGAGCTGTGACATATCCCCTTTAAGGGGATTTAAAAAATAAACGCCCTTACGAGGGGTTGCCACGAAAGGAACTATACCCTTTTCATTTCCATAAGCACCCATAACCTTGTCCTACAATACACTACATGTCAAGGTTGGTATAATCAAATTTTGATAAAAGATTGACATTATTGAACCTAATATTATGTATTAAGGTTGATTTTCACAAAGTGCCTATCAGGCTTTTAATATTTTGAAAATTGAGGAGACGGGGGGGGGGGGGTTCCTATGAATAACCCCTGTGGTGGGGACCCTAACCCGGTGGGGCCTATACTTAATCTACCTTAACCGGACTCAAAGAACTAAAAGAAACAAAAACTTTCCCCACCATCACTTTCAATTAATTAAAAAAGTATAGGGTTCTCTGCTTGACTAAACACTCTTCTGAGGGAAACTACCTAAATAAGTTGTAGGCATAGTTTCTGTGACTAAAAAGTATAAAAAAAACCTAACTACTACTTTCCTATCTATAGGTAATTTTCCAACCACAAATATTATCATCCTTGTATGATATTGGCAAGTTGACTTGTCGCAAATCCATTAAGCCCATTTGAGCATATGTGCAGTATAGTAGTGCATATGGGGATACGAACACAAACTGCCCTGTCAGTTCTAAGGTTTAAATAACTCAAAATAACGGACTAATGGAAACTTGCCAGATTAATATTCGGTTGGGAGGATATGATTATCTCAGTGTCCATTGAGTTTCCGAATTTCCATGAACATGATCATCTACAATCTAACTTAAAAAATTCTTTCCTCTGTTTAATTGTTCTTCTTCTCTTATATTTTAATGCTTATGAGTGTTGTCAATTCTACAGTTTGACAGGTCCTTTGTTTCTTCTTATCGGGGTCGTTTTATCTCAATCAAAATATGCATTCAATATATGTTGAGTAGATTTAAGAATATGCTATATTCAGGAAATCGTGGAATAATCTCCCCCTCCAAAAAATGTTTAACTACTAGCACTAAGACAAAACGTATTAATGTTATTCAATTGGTAATAAAAAGAAACAAACAAGAATTAAAAGGCACTGTAATTAATACGAACTGTAGATAAAGTTTCTTTAGGTATCATTTCTTGGTGCTCATTCTGTATTTACTGCATTTATTAGATGCTTATTGAGTATTATGTATATTATATAAATTGTTATAATACATAATGGTTAACTTCCTACTAATTACTTTATACCATTGGTTAAGTAATAAATTAATTTTATTGCATTAACCTTTGTCAATCTGTATGCAATAACCTTTTTATTAATAGCGAAGCTACTCTATAAATTATTTTGTTTATCCATAATTCCGTCCGTGACGCTATGGAGGAAATACTGTTTTCTCGGCTGCTATTGAACATAGACGGCTGAAGTTTTTGGTGAAGATTCCTTATGTAAATGACAATCAAGTGTATAATTTACTTTGTCCGCCAGTCTATCTGTCATGCACAAAAAGAAATAAAAATATTATTTTAGTATTTTTCAGAAAGGTTTCGTGTTTTATTTGAATTATTGCATAAATTTATTGACTGAACATCTTTTCCTTAATTTATTTGGTCTGTTTGTCCTTTCATGAGTTTTAGTGCTTCGCTATTAATGGATGTTGGGATCCTTGCTTAAGAATTTATTTAACAAACTAGAAAGAAAATATCTAGAAAATGGCTGATCTGATGTATATATTTTTTATCATGAGCTTAGGCCCTAGTTAATTAAAAAGTAATAAGATGTTTTTTTTACATACATCCTATTACTGTCAAATATATAAAAAAACACTCTTAAAATCCAATTATCGTTTCGTTCCTAAAATTATGATAATCTTTGCATTCTATCCATAACATATACAATAAATATTGCTTTAATCTAATTTATTTTGGTTAAAATCCGTTGTTTAATCTCCAATATGGATGGGCTGATTTAATGGATGTATGTTAAAGGATAAAGCCTTTTTATTGTTTCTTTACAATTTTGCAAAGAGCTCATTTAATTTTAAAATTGATTCAGGATTGTAAAAATTGATGACCATAAAAATTAACTGATTGAAAAATTCTAATAAATCAACAAAAAGAATAATTTTTAATTTTAATACAAATTCCATGTAAAAAATAATAGTTTTAACCTTTTTTTAAAAGATCCTGAAAGATTCATTTATCTTAATCGAATCACTATAGATTTATTCTAGGAAAAGTATTGAAAAATGTTTTATCCATGTTTAATTTTGTCAATATTGTTCCTAATCCAACCAACATTGAATGGGAGAAGAAGAAAGGGGTCATAGTAGAAGGGAGAGATAGAGAAAGAGTGAGAAAGAAAGAGAATGAAGGAGAGAGAGAGAGAGAGAGAGAGAGAGAGAGAGAGAGAGAGAGAGAGAGAGAGAGAGAAGTGCAACACAATAATGGATTTTGGTAAATGGTAAGTATGTATTGAGAATTTGTGTGAATGTATGTATCCAAAATTTTCTGTGTTCTGATGTATCTGTGTAATCTGTGTGTTTGTTTGTGTATTTATGTGGGTGTTTGTGTGAGATTGTGTGTATGTTTAACATCTGTATGTGTAAGAAAATGGTATGAAATTAGAGTTATTCCGCCTGATTATCGGAAAACATCAATTTTTCATGGGTTCTTTCACCCGTAAATGTTCGGCATAATTTGGTATTTATGCCTTTACCATTTTACTTGTCCTTCTTTATCAAAAATACTATATTAGAATGGACGTAGAATATACGTGGCTATTATAAAAAATTGTAGTCAATTTAGGTTGCTAACATGGAACTCATTTATTGGACAGTTCGTTAATCCAGTAGGAAGGGAGGAGATGGGATTGGATAAAGGAGTTATCGTTATTTTAGCCAGCTGCTATTTTCATTTTAGTGGAGAACATTCAAATCTGGTGTACGATCCATGTAATATTGTATCCAATTATATTAGAAAGTAGGTTTTCTGTGTATTTGTCTTATAAGATCGCGTAAGCAGCGAATCAGATCGTTCAACAATTTCTTAAATATCCATTCCATCCCTAGAGTAAAATGTTGCTATGGGTGTTACATTTTCTTTACAAAATAAGTCTTTGCATTTAAATCTTTGTAGTATTGTAGCTACTCTACAATTATCACATGTTCGTAGATTGGAATATATGTAGGAGGTTAACCTATCAAATAAGCGTTAAAGAGACCTTCCTCACTAAATACAGAAACAATGGAAAGAATAAAATTATTGAATATATTTCAAAACCGATTATTTATTGTCCAGTGAATTAGAACCGGTTCTCATATCATGCGAAACAAATATGTCTATCATTGTATTATATCTAGTTTTCTACGAATATAAAAAATGGTTTTAATCTTATAAACTTAATATATATCCTATGTAAACATTATTACATCTTATGGACTTTAAAATTATTGGTTGAAAAGATTGGATACTACTAATTTAAACCAACCAACCCATGTGTATATAAAACTACGAATACAAGCAATATTTACATTACAATTTCTCCCTTCTTTAATGTGTTTCACTTATTAGACTTGGATATAATCTTTTTAGCAAAATATACAAGTCTCCAAGAAAAAAATAAAACATTTCTTGCTCAGAAGAAAAATAAATACATAAGTAAATAAAATTTTCAGTTTAAAGTAGGAAAGGGGTGCAAAAATTTTGGTAAAATTGATAACCATCAATTTTTTTGGCGGAAATTCTAAATGGTATAAAATTAACTTTGTTTTGTTTTACTTTTTCTTTAAGTTTTAGGCATCCAAGCAGAAGCAAATAAGTACTATTTCAGTTTAATGAATAAATAAACATAAAAATGTTTGAATCATGGAAAGAAAACGAAGGAAGGGTTTCGTTGTATTTTCCCAGTAGCCTTTCTCCTTATTTTAGCCTCTGGCGGGCCAATTTCCAAACATAAACTAAAATAACCTATAAAAAGCTACCTAGAAAATACGGCGAAACCGGCTACTTCGTTTTCTTTTCATGATCTAACTGTTTCACTCAAAAATTGTGGAATGTGGCGATTATGTTTAATTAAACAGGACTCTTAAACCCTACACCCTTCGACTGAATGACATCTCGGCCGCAGCAGTATCTTTAACAGGTCTCAAATTATAGGTACCAACAGCCACTGTATACAATTATAACTGATAGACCGACCATCCAACTGTAGGTTTTATTCCCGCAATAAGTTGTTTTAAACAGTTTTCCCTCCCAAAAATTTAATATTTTAATGTAAAGGTAACAATTATAAAATATGTTATCAAACTAAGAAAACATATTTATCACCAGATTAAAAGAAGTATGATAATAAATCAAGGAAGGAAAAACACGCTGAAAATTTCTCACAAACTTTATATGAAGTAGCAAAGATACTTAACAATTATTTTATGTGTTAGATTTTCAGTATCTTGACTATAAACTAAAAATGAATAAAATAGAATTGAAAAACGAAAATAGGCTGAATTGTAAAAAAATTAATAATTGATCCGGATTTTCCCCTGCTGTTTTTGTTATTATCTGCTGCTAAATAAAGAACAAAATTTAGATTTAGTCGCATCCATGCAAAACCGACTGCCAAGCACTGATAAGTATGATTTGTTTTCCAGTATCACTTCGAAACTGATTAATATCCGGTGGAATATAACCGGTCCTCGGCAATACTGAAAAATTATATAGCATCGTTATCTCGGGGCTTAAAAGCTGGTTTAAATCTTATAATTGTACATTTTTATATCCGCGGAAAGCTGTTTATACGATGCGATAAATAATTTTTCCAAAATTCAATACACTTTCCTAGAAATAACATAAGCATATGTATATTTTGCAACTATTGGATATAATTGTTCTAGTTTTGTATTATATTGTGCTAAATAAAAGGCAAGCAGGATCTAGAGTCACTCTGGAGGATGGGGGTTTAATTTGAGGTCCAATTTTGTACATATGGGTTTTTCTCGGGTTTTATAGTTATTCATGAAAACTTTGATTTATTAAAAGTACAAAACTTAGGAATTTTTAAAAGCAAATATTTAGAGCAGAGCTCAGCAACCATGCGTAAGCTGCAACTAAACCTCAAATTTAAACCCGTTTGGATGCTTTGAAACTTTTTACGTGTGGCTTATAGGCAGCTAATGCGCGGCTTCCGAGCCATGATTTAGAGGCAGTATCTTAGGGGTCATGGCATTTTACTTTATACTTTTTGCGTATATTCTTGGTCTACTGGATGTCTGCCATCCTCTGGAGACACCCTGGAGAGAGATTCATAACTTGTCTCATAAGGCACAATATATTCACATTTATCTTTTCCCGCCTACTACAATTTTATTTTTACTCTTTTCACTCCTTGAAGATAATTTCAATATTAGAGTAAAACACTAGAGGGGGAAGTATGTATCAAATAATGCTAATCTCTAATACAAAGTAGCGTGATGTCTGTCTGTCTGAAGATTAAGATCTCGGTAACTAACTGGATTATACTCTTCAGGGAATATATCTACTGGTCCCGAAGCTGCTAGTCCTATTATATTTAAAGTAAAAAGATTTTGTTGTCTGTAGCTTTTGATACAAAAAGATTTATCATATTATTGCCACTTTATTTCGGTCTTAGAATGGGTTTATTATTAGATTCAAGTATCGGTAGGGTTTTGTCTATTTTGTGCCGACCTCTTCCAATACGATGAATATGTAGGCCATTTATGCCAGGTTCGCAGCTATTGATGTTTAGTTAAAGCTACATGGATGATAAGATTATCTCACTTTGCCATTTTTATCCGCAAGGATCAGGTTCATTGTAAAAAAATTGCCTATTTTCCAGCTTTTATATACCATCCTTTCTCTTCCTCCCTTTTAAAACATTTGAAAATATCATAGACAAAGAAGTGAAGCACCAAAAATAGGGCTAAAAAAATTTATAGAAAGTAGAAACCTATTCATATTAAATATTTTTAGGTCTTTTTAAGCATCACCGACGAAACAAGTAAATTATATAGTGTTTGTTTACTAATTGGTAAGCTGAATCTTCACCAAAAAATCAGCCGTGCCAAGAAATTCACCTTTCCAACATACTATGGATATTTTGAATAATAGAACAGTGTCACTTCAAATAAATGTGGATGACTCGTTATAAAAAAACTCTGCAACATGATTTGTATTAAACTTAAATTAATCTAGTTAAAAGCTAAAGAAATTTTTAAGATTTATAAAACTGAACAAGATTTTTTGTATCAGCTACATGGCACTGCATCTACTTTGCTCTATGAGCAAAATACAAATACCTTCGGAGACAGACACAGTTTAATATGAAGACCTGCTTTTGACATTACATTTAAAATTCAAATTTAGTGACTTGGCCTTTTTCAACAATTGCCCAGGCGCCATTTGATTTTTCTTTAAATTTAAATTTTTGTGTGTAGAATAAGTCGGTTACTTTTATTTAATTTATTTCTAAAAAGGGTATTGTCTGCGTAACTGGAAAAAAGTAGTATTTTAACTATTTTTAGAAAAAATCTATTCCATAATCTGTCTTTCTTTCTTGTATGTCTGTCGGAAACGCTAATTTTATTTGAATATCTCTGTTTTTTACGGTGGTATTTAAAAAAATATTTTTGAAATCAAATTTGGACACAACCCAATCTTTCCCGATTTTGTATAATTTTTGAGGAACACGATTCCAGTGACGTCATATTTTTCTTTCCCGAAAAAGGGAAGGGGGGAAGAAAAAAAGAGATGGGAGAAAATGGGGCTTTCCCCATCTCTTTTGAAGAGATTTTCTTCCCCCCTTCCCTTTTTCGGGAAAGAAAAATATGACGTCACTGGAATCGTGTTCCTCAAAAATTATACAAAATCGGGAAAGATTGGGTTGTGTCTCAAATTTGTTGTCAGATACAAGTTCATTCATCAGCATTATTTTTAACTTTACAACTTTTTAATTTTATAAAGTTGATTCAAAAGAAAAAAAAATTGAATCGTTAATTTAAATCTTTAGAAAAGAAAGAATAATTCGACACTGAAGAATTTAAAATTTCCAAGACTTTATTGACTATTCTTCAATGTTCCAGAGACCTTGAAAACCTGGAAACCTGGAGTTTTAACAATCCAGAAACTTTATGAATTTTTTGATTAGCAAAATAGATCTTTTAGGTGAAGCTACTTTTTATTTTATTATTATTACGAATTATTAGCAAAAAGTTTATTGATAAAAAGGAAAAACAGATATTACAAGATCAGTTTGTTAAAGTTGTTTATTTGAGAAATAATATAAAATATTTATGATTTGAAAATATTATCACAGTGATCTTGCTTGCTTACACTATTTTGTATGAGGACTATGGTTCTAATCACCTAGAAATTTATTGAGAAAACCAGGAGGACCAGATTTATCACATAGAAATACATCCATTCCAACTTTATAATGTTAACATTAAGATATGTTGGACATTTCGGTATTAACGTTTAAAATCTTAGATGCTTTCTTTCAAAATGCCTAACCCTTGCAAGTTACGAGGTTCCTAATCCTGCAAAGCCTATACCATCAAATGTTTATGCCTTTAAAGTCTATAATTTACCAAAAAATGTTAAGTAAAATATTACTTCCAGCAAAAAGTTGTTTTTCAATTATCCAAAAGGAATTTGATCTAGAGAGATTAGGCTGATTACCAGGATTTCTTCTCAATTCAATTTAGTCCAGTTCTAGCTTCATTTGACATTTTGAATCACAGAAAAATTGCAGGAAATCGGACTGTGACTATGATTTTTTCTCAATATTCAGCTCTTTGGTGTAATTTCCTCAATAAAGCAAAAAATTCTTTCTTATCATAACTTAATTAGTCCATACAGTACATAAAGAAAAAAAAATATTTTTATATAAATTTTATAGCATAAATTTCTGTTAAGAAGAAAAAAGTGAATAAAATAAAGATTTGTATATTTATAAACAAAAGATTATTGCCTGAGACAAATGATTTTGTTTTTGAGTATATTATTTATTCATAAAAACCAAAGAATCATCTAACAATTTTGCTAGCCAATTGGAACACTTCTTTACATAATTTAATTCCTGCAAAGATAGATGTGCTAGATTTAAAAGTAGAATATATCTGGGATCTAAAGGGATAAGACAGTTGCTGATAAATTGATGTACATCCAGGGGCGTCCAAGCTTTTTATTTTGGGGGGGGTAAAAATTTTTTAGGGGGGGGGAATTCGTGTTTGGGGGGGTAAAATGGCGCGCGAAGCGCGCCGCAAATATTTTTTACCCCCCCCAAAATTTTTACCCCGGGGGTAAAATTTGCTTGGGGGGGGTAATTACCCCCCCTGAAATCTGTTGGCAGGGGTAAATTTAGTTTCCCCCCCCCCCCAAATTTACCCCCGGGGTAAAATTTTTGGGGGGGGTAATTTAAATTTTATTAAATATATAGTATTAAAAATGCGCGCGAAGCGCGCAAAAATTTTTTTTATTAGAGATTTTTTATTTTGGGGGGGTAAATACCCCCTCCTAAATGGTTGGGGGTGCCTACGGCACCCCCAGGGTAGGGGTAAATTTTGAATGGGGGGGGGGGGTAATCGCCCCATTACCCCCCCCCTTGGACGCTTATGTTTACATCCCCAATAATGGTACCCAAAATTACACCTTCTGTAGATTAAAATTAGTGGTTGAAACGTTTGAATTCTCAATATAAAACTTTTAAGACCAGTGTAATATACATACAGGGTGCGTCACATAAATCGGGACATTTTTTAAACGGCCATAGCGCGAAAACTACTTGACCAATCAGGACGTTTGACCCCACTATAGAAAGCTTAGGTAATGACCTTTTAGCACAAAGAAATCTTTGGACGAAGATGGACGTGTACACCGAGCTGGACACGTATATGTTCAACAAGGCAGATTCCAAATGCGCCGGTGGTTAAGTGCGCAAAATCACAAAACGTAGGGTCCGACAGGAAAGGAGTTGGAATCTTGACCCCAAATTTTGTGGGTGTCTTAGGCACATTTGAGACACACATTTTGCCGTGTTTAAATCCATTTTAGCTCAATCTTAGCCGAAATGAGGTCGATTTTTCAAGATTTTGAGCCTTAAGAAATCACAAACAGTAGGGCCCGACAGGGAAGGAGTTAGAAATTTGACCCAAAATTTTTTGTGTGTCTTAAGCTCATCGAGACACGCATTTTGAGTACTTAAAGTCCACTGTAGCTAAATCCTAACCCAAATGAGAGCAAAAACATGGATTTTGTCAATTTGGCGGTTACTCATGATCCTAAGGAAATGTGGCCTCCCAGTAGTCCGAACTTAATTCAATGGACTTTTAGGCCTAGGGCTACTTTGAAGCATGCACCAATAGACGTGCCCATACCACAAAGACCTCCCTCATTGCCACTATCAAGGAGAACTACGCCAGCTTGGACAGGTACATTTTAACCTGGACCAACCGGTGGTTGAGGAGGCGGGTAGAGACGGTGATTGAGGCTGGCGGCGATTTTATTGAATAATCTACTAGTCATATACCTATTTTGCTTCCCAGTTTTTAAAATTCAATAAAATCTTTAAAATTGACGATTTTATGTTCATTTCTTTAAAAATTACAAAATGTCCCGATTTATGTGACGCACCCTGTACAGTCCATTGTTCCCTCTTTTTCTTAGAAAGTTAAGCCACACTCGCAAATGAGTAGCCTATTCTTTGACAATATGTAGCTGTATATAAATTTGGCTTCAATTTGAGATGTTTAGCTAAAAATAGGTATTTGTTTCAATTTTTTAAGAAAATAACTGTGTATATAAATAGTTTTAATACTTTTCAACAGTTCTTCAAAAAACAACAATCACTAAGTCAATTTGTCAAATTTATATAGTCAGCAGCAGTCGGTCGTCCTGAAAATGTATTTTCTTCCTACACAAATATAGTTTTTATGATATAAATATTTTTTATATCAAAAGTTATATAAACCATGTAATCCATATGTTCATTTGGGATCAATTATATTCAACAAATTTATTTCGTAAATATTATGCTATCTTCAGGGATTGAAGCTAGTTGGTAAAAAAAGTTCAAAATTAAAATATTTTTAAGATATAATGAAATTTAAAATGAATAATTTTAACTTCTTTTCATACCAAAACTATTAGATAGGTATCATCCCTGTATCCCTGATCATTGAAAAGAAAGACTGCAAAAAGGGGAATTATGGGCGGAGTAAATGATTCGCATCCATCATTTGTATATTATAATATTTTTCAGGGATATTTGTACATTATTATATTTTTATTGATAATTAATCTACATAAGAATAGAAAAATATTTTACAATGGGCTTCGTTTTAAAAATTTAATATGATATAATCTAGTATTTTAAAATGCAAAAACTTTTAATTCAATGTTTAATTGTTATTGGTCTTGTATATTCTATGATCGTGGTAGCATATTGGTTAACACAACCACTCACACACACACACACACGCACATACCCACACACACACACACACACACACACACACACACATACCATATTGCAGAAGAGTAATCACTGCAAATAACCCCCGAAGAAAAGGTTGAATTTGTTCCACCGGCAAGATTTTTTGGTCTTTTGATAACTCGTTTTACCCCATCCCTTATCCTCTACCCCACTTTTGCTTTCATTACAAAATTCTTCCATCCTAACTTAACAACGCTGCTCAATAATGTAGCTCACCAAATTTACACATAAGGTGACGTTAACATGGGAAATACATATAATTAATTATGAAAATAATATATCCAAGTGCGTCTGTCGATAAAAAGAGAAAGACGCAATAAATCATTTAGCTCTTTATTTTTAATTTTTTAAGTTTAAAGATATTGTACTCGGCTATTCCTTGGCCGATTTAGGCTTTTAATCATATCCTGGCCGAGACAAATTTAGACCATTGACTAATCAAAAATCGGTTCAGTTAGAGGGATACCCAACGTCTCAATTTATTGCTACCAAAAGTCTTATAACTACGTTGCAAATATATAAAAACCCGTAAATTGAGTTTAATCAAAGGAGTATACTACACATTTAAATCACGCCCTCATCCCATGATACAGCGTGGCATTAATTTGTCATCGACCGAAGAAAATGATGCATTGGTTACAAGGGGCGTGCGCGATGGGGGTTGAAGCCTATAACTTACTTTTATTTTTTTTTTTTTTGGGGGGGGGGCGTAAGTTTTAAATCTTAGACTTATCCCTCTTATTAATTTCCATCCTTACCTCCCCCCTTTGATGCCCTTTATTCTAGGTATGTTTAAACACTCCTCTGGAAATTAGAATAGTCAGCCTTCTGTTTTCTTCCATTGCCAAAGGCTCACATCTCTAATACCTCCCTGTGCACGTCACTGGTTTGTTATATATACACATAAAGGATTAATAATTGTACCATATTTTCTGTATTTTGTGGTGTAATGACCCAACAAATATTGATGTGCATGTATATATGGTAAATATGTGCTATTTAAAGCCAGAAAGGGAGGGGACATTGGGCTCTTTATCATAGTAGTCCCCAAAGTTTTATGATAACGTTTTCTTATTTGTTGGCTTTGCAACTTTGGGGACTTTTATCGAATTTTGATTAGTTGGTTCAATAGGTTGTGTTTTAAAACGTTTTAACCAATTTTTGTAATCTACAAAAGGGGTAATTTTGACTCTTTGAGTATCAATGTGGTATCCGCCTAGGATAAATGGCAGACACCAGAGTTCGAAAAGACTACGGCAGTGTGACAGACGTGGACACCTTACTATAGAGAAGCTACGCTTCTCTAACAATCACTAAATAACAAACAGCATCTATTCAGTTGTTCCTTTATTGAAGGTCTAAGGATTACTAAAGTTATATACAACAAACAATAGCTACACAGATAGGAATAAATAATCATAACATAAAAGCATTATAATACATATACAATAGTCAGTTTGGGCAATAATGATCCCCCATCCCTGGGAAGGGTGGGGGGAATTAACAATGCAGCTTAACCATAATAAAGCTTGTCAGATTCAATCATTAATTTTAGGCATAGGGAGGGGGTCGGCAGACCCCTTCCCCAGGACTCGGGGGAGGGCCTTTGGCCCTTCCCCGAACCCCGGTCAGGGGTGCCATAGGCATGGCTCACGGTTGCCGAATACCACAACTCTCCCCTCGGAAGGCTGGGAGGGGGTCTCCCTGCCAGACTTCCGACAGTGGTTGAGGCCTTCGGCCCGCTCCTTAGGGCTAAGATATATACAAATGATAATGATTCAATGGAATCCTAGTGGTGATTTTTCAGGGCTGATGGGCTCCCAACGTGGGATAGAAGGTAGAGGCTGGCTTTGGTTGGACATGTAGCTCGGCGCCGGCAGGTGTCAGGTTGGCGTGGGGCACAGCCGCTGCGGGGCCGGTCAGCAGCGGGGCATTCTGGTTGTTGTTGGCAGCGGCTGGGGCACTGGCTGCCAAGTTGACCGTCTGAGCGGCAGCCTGGCCACCCGAGGGGCCGCGGGGTCTTCCAGAGGGCGGTCCAGGCCTGCCTGGGCGGTCATGCCCGCTATCGGTCGATTGCATGGACACCATTTCCTCGGCGGCTTCCCGGCCAATGGGAATGGCATCCCAGTCTACTGAAAAGTCCCGGGACTTGGCATGGGTGAGCCGGGCTCTGGCCAAGGCCTTCCTGTACAAGGTTGGATGGTACAGGAACACTTGTGACATCGCATTCATGGCGGCCCGTACACCTCCTTGTGCGGCTGCCAGGGAAATGATGGTCAGATCCCCCAGCAGTTTGAGGATCAACAACAGTAAGCACAGTATGGCTGCGCCATCTCCCCACTCGTGAATAGCTTGTCTGAACCCAGCCCAGACGTCCAGGGCGGCCTCTCCTTCCTCCGCCAGTCGGTCGATATTGTAGGACACGATCCCATGGTCTCCAGTGGCCGAACAGCTGCCTTGCTGAACGCACGAGCCATAGGACAGGCCGGTCAGCATGGCGCTTTTATACGCTGGGAAGGCTAGCAGCTGCTGCTAGTCGTTCAACTCAGCCTGCAAATACAAGCCTCCCGAACTAAAGTCATCCAAGGGTTCTGTCAGCAGCTGCTTGGGCGTATCCAGCGGGGGTGGCCTCTTCTTAGGTGCGGGGGTTAGTTCTATCCAGCCTTCCTCCGCGTGCACAGTCAGGGGGTAGGTGGAAGAGCAGGGAATCTTGGTGGCGTGGCTGCTATACACCCGTGTCACGGCGTCTACAAATCCTGTGGGTTCCACTGGTACTTTGTCCCAACATTCCTTGCTTTCACGGACAACGTATTTGTTGCGTTGGCAGGTAAGCTGGAGCAGGACATCTCCCCTCAGTACAGAGAACGTGCTCCCCTGGACACGCACCGGGTGGGCCGGGTCTAGTTGCTGGAGCTTCCAGCAGTTGGCCGCTACTTCTTCTGCCGCTGTGCTTTTCATGCGTGTCTCCAGGGTGAATCCAATGTAACCTGCATGTATCTGGGCCTGCAGGGGGACATCTACATCCCTGGCCGATACTCTGGGCAGCGCTGCCGCGGCCGGGTCAGCTGCCACGAACAATGCTGGGTGGTTGGTGGCATGGGCCTCAAAGTCGCAGTTCACTATTGAGGTGGGGTTGGTCATGTTGATGAAAAACTGGGCTTGATGGTCAACCAGGAACGCATCCATCACTAGGCTAGGCTGGAGGCTGCGGATCAGCCTCAAGGGGCAATCTCTCCCCAGGTGGTCCCACACGTAGGTTGCTTCCCCAGTGATGCAAGACAGCTCAGAATGGGGACATTCTAAGGCCAGGTGGTCAGATTGGGACTCCACTCGTCCATCCTCTACTACGTAGGTCTCTTCCTTGACCAGCAGCCGTCGTTCCTGGAGCACTAATTCATTGCGGTACAGCTGGCCCTCGAAGTGGACGTCCTCCCCTTCACAACCCACCCCCTCGGGGCTGTTGACCAGGGCGCCCACCATATCGAGGGTGAAGAACAGGGGATGGTTCAGCTGGAACGTCAGTGGCTGGGTCTTGCCTGGCAGCGTGTAGACTCGGTTCCTGGCCAGGTCTCGGCACGTTTCTGGATCGATCTTGGTTGGCCTCATGAGGGTGGGGACCAAGGTCACCTTGAGGTGACCCCATACCCCACACCTGAATGTCCACTGGGACACAGTGAGCTGACAACTGTATCCTGTTGTTTCCCTAATCTTGACTTGCTGCAGGACATGTACTTCATGGCCCAGGGGCACCTCCTGGTGTAGCGGTTCCGTGCTACACATCTTTTCCTTATTGTAGGCTGTGACGTGGGTGGGGTTGGCGCAGTCCCACCCTACCAGGACGTAGCTAGTTGTAGGCCACACGGCTGCCAGCAGTAGTCCCCACAGGACCATCCACCAGTGTGAGAAGCTACCAGACAGCCATCTACCTCGCGCACGCGGCTGGGGATCTTCGGCTCGGGTCACGGCTGCTTCTTGGGGCTGGACACGGCTGGGCTGCTCCTGGCTAGATACAAATTTCCATTGAGCGTTATCCTTGTGTGTTCGGGGCACCCCGATACCCTCCCCAATGACAGACTGGCAGGCGACTGGCGCTTGCCTGGGTGTCGGCTCCCCTAGCCCCAAGGGGTCCCTTCCCTTGTCCATGGCATGCCCAGTGGCATGGGGCTGAAGTGCGTGTGGCACAGGCTCGCCCTGACTCACGTCCCTCCCCTGCCCTAGGAACTCAGGTGCATGTGGCACAGGCAAGTCCTTATATCCCCAAATTTCAATCTCCCCAGCCTCTGGTGCAGGGGGCACAGGCAAGGTTGGGGTTTTACAATAGTTTGGATACAACACATTTGTTAAATTTAACTTATCCTGGCTCGACTGGAAGTGCTGGGCAGCTGGGTTCCTTCGGCTGGCAGGGGGCGCTGGATGGTGTATAGCTGGGCTCTCCCTACAGGCTGGTGGCGCTGGCTGGCTGGGGGTGACGGATGTCACCCCTTCCTCTGGGACTGCTGGCTCGTTCCAGGATCCAGGTATCTCTGTGGTGGCGACGGTTGTCGCCCCAGGCACCAGGTTGGAGGCCTCCGGGACTGCTGGCTCGTTCCAGGATCCAGGTATCTCGGTGGCGGCGACGGTTGTCGCCCCAGGCACCAGGTTGGAGGCGCTGGATAGCACCCCCCAGTCATCACAGGTGGCGGCGCCGGGTGGCGCCCCATACATCGACTCTGATGCGCTGGCTAGCGCCTCCTGCCTCTCTCGTTCAACGGCCGCCAGGGCCTCCCCGTACACCGTCTCAGTGACGCTGGGTAGCGCCCCTCCACTCTTGCTGGGTAGGCTCGGTCGGGCAGGCCCCATCATGTTTAAGCTAAAGGGGTGGGGCCTCAGAACTTCTGGCTCGGCAATGTTGTTGGGCTGCACAAACTCCGGCCCCAGGTGGTTGAGACTGAAACCCAGGCCAACCCGGTTGGGTTCAGCCGCGCCTCCCAGTACGTTGATCCTAGCTGGAACGGTTCCAAACTGCGGCATTCCATCGGCTCGGCCCGCTGCGTTGGGGGCGGCTGCTTGCTGCGGTGGTGCTGGGGGCGCGCTCCCTTCCATGTTGGCTACTCTGCTGGGCTTTCCTGGGGGAGCGCCCTTGTCTGCGGTGCGCCTACGGCCGGCTACCTGGTCCCAGTCGGCTCTGCACTCGGCCGCCGTATGGCCAGCATAGTGGCAACGCTCACACTTGGCAGGACGGTCACGACGTGGCTGGGTGCGTCTCTCCTCCTGGCTGACTTCCATAGGCGTCGGACAGTCTCGAGCTCGGTGGCCTCTCCCTTGGCAGCGGAAACAGCGGCCTGGAGTCTTGTCGTCTGGAGCGACCTTCCCCATCTGGTGGAGACCCGGAGCCAAGGCGCCAATCTCCATTGGCTCCGACTCGTCGTAATTGGGCAACTGGACGCTGGCTGATCCCGTGAGCCCGTCGGTGGCGTCCACTAGGCACACACCCTCCTTCAGCTGCTTGGTAATCATTGTGACGGTGAACATGGCTCGCCTCGTGTACTCAGGTACAGAGGCGATCTCATGACTCATCATTTCACGTTTCACATTAGCGTTACGAATGCCACGATTTAATTCATCGATTAATAATTCGAGATCCTCATGGCTGTAGGCCTCCCTATACAAGGCACACTTTGTGGATATGTATGCTTGTATAGGTTCTGTCGAGTGTTGCCTGTAATCCCTGAAGGCTTGCTTCAAAGTCTGGGATTCAAAGGCGGGACGAAATAACATTTCACACTCGGCCTTGACTTGTTCGTATGTCAAGGCTTGGCCTGCCTCGCCAAACAGATGAGAAGCCATTTCCGCCGCTTGCCCTACCAGTGACAGTAAAAGGGCGTTGCGGCAGTTGAGGGTGTCATGGGGCGGCACGCGGTAAGCCGCCCATGACATCTCGAGTCTGCGGATGTGGGAACTCCAGGATTGCTTGGGCGGTCCTCTATACTCCGGCAGGTTACTCAGCATCAGCTTGCGGTACTCGGCTGGAGCCGGCTGGGGGTCATCCTGGAGCCATCCTTGGGCTTGGTCGCCTCCTGGCACTTGCGGCTGCTCCATCGGGTCAACGGTTCAACGGCGGGACACAAAGTTATAAGGCAATATTAGAAATGGTTTATCACTTGAGGCTTTCTAGCCTAGCAGCCAACACTGTTTTATCACTAGGTTGGTAGTCTAGTTACAAAGATATAACTTAGCTGTACTTATCACTAGTTTTATTCTGAGGTTGTAGAGTAGGCTGGTAGGGGTAGATAGCTGTTGAGGGTCTGAACTGCTGTCAGGAACTGATTGGGTTTTCCTTTATCACACTATAGATAGGAGGGAGAAGCTTGTAATTCTTTATTTTCTAAAAATATCTCTGTTAGATGCTATTGAGTAGCTCCGCTCCTGTGTGTGTGTGTGTGCGTGAAATCTCCTTTCCTTGTAGCGCGCTTACGCACCGTCAAATCCGCGCACACAGGTAAAACGCGCACTTATCCCTCAACTTGCTCTCTCATTGGTCCACTTTGTCCGTTGAATTTTATGATATTTCCCAAACTCCGTTGCGCGACCCGTAAATGGCGCTCTGTTTTCCCGGTCGCTAGCTCCACACCGTGGGCGGACTTAGTCAAGTGTGGGTAGGAGGGGGGAAGCGCGTGAGGGGACGGGGTAAATCCGTCCGTTCCCCCGGTGAGGAAGGGGGGAGTGCTGTGGGTTTGAGGTAACTGTGTGATGAGGTAATGGTGCCCTTTCTCCTTAATCCTAGGCTTATTGTTATGTCACCTTGATTGTATTTTCTTCAATGGAGAGTGGGCCCCTCCCTTTCCTCTGGAATAAGGGGTGTATTTTGTTGTGCTGGAGGCTTGGGTGGTTAGATTGTTTATCAAGGCATTGTTATATTACATCTAGATTCTATTTTTGGCCTTATCACAATACATAACAGATTTGCTTACCAAGCCTGTTCTATTTTTAGTTGTTATCACAATACACAACAAATCCAAGCCTGTTCTATTTTTAGTTTTATCACAATACACAACAAATTGTTTGCCAATCCTTGCTCATAAATCTATTGTTTAACCATCACACTAGGGTGGTAATCCCTACAATGTGATATAATATCTGCTTTTCTAGATGGGTGGCTGCGCTGTAGCCTCTCAGGATACTTGGAGTTGACGTAGTTTTCTCTGCTTTGGTACACTACACTCGTATGTTGGCTCGCAGCTCGCAGCTATGTGGCATGTTTCAGCCTATCGGCGGCAGGGAATGTCCCGTCCTACAGCGCCGTATATCCGAATCCGACTGTTGGCGGCAGGGAATGTCCCGTCCTGCGGCGCCGCTGGTTCGAATCCTTGGCTTGTTTCAGTCTATCGGCGGCAGGGAATGTCCCGTCCTGCAGCGCCGTGTATCCGAATCCGGCTGATGGCGGCAGGGAATGTCCCGTCCTGCTAGCGCCGCTGGTTCGGATCCTGCTATCTCTTGCAGTAAATGTTGGCCTATTTTCAGCCGTTTGCACTTATTTGGCCTGTTTCAGCCAGTCCGCAGGCCTGTTTCAGCCCTTTGAGCGCTCAATTCTCCGTTAGATGTCGGCGCTTCTCGCGGTTCTCCGTCAAGTTTCGCTGTTTCACTTCCACAACTGCCGGATGCAGAGTTAGACCTTGCTATCCAGGGTGGGTAATTCAGGTTGCTTGTGTCAGTTTTGCCAGTTTCACTGCTGGGAGTACCTTAGCCTTAGCTGCGCGTCTGCTCTACACTTGTGGTTTGCCGTAATCTCACACAGCTGTCACCAAAAGTTGTGGTATCCGCCTAGGATAAATGGCAGACACCAGAGTTCGAAAAGACTACGGCAGTGTGACAGACGTGGACACCTTACTATAGAGAAGCTACGCTTCTCTAACAATCACTAAATAACAAACAGCATCTATTCAGTTGTTCCTTTATTGAAGGTCTAAGGATTACTAAAGTTATATACAACAAACAATAGCTACACAGATAGGAATAAATAATCATAACATAAAAGCATTATAATACATATACAATAGTCAGTTTGGGCAATAATGATCCCCCATCCCTGGGAAGGGTGGGGGGAATTAACAATGCAGCTTAACCATAATAAAGCTTGTCAGATTCAATCATTAATTTTAGGCATAGGGAGGCATAGGGAGGGCATAGGCATGGCTCACGGTTGCCGAATACCACATCAACATTGGGAATGGTCATCAATATATTGGATATTGTCTTATCCCAATAGATCGAAGACTATTAAAGTCCCTCCACAGATTATGACGTCATATAATAGAATAGCCAATGAGAGGCCAGTATACACTGTAATTGACCAATGGTAAAATTTATGCTGGCCTCTCATTGGTTATCTATCGTATGATGTCATAATCTGTGGAGGAACTTAAATCATCTTCGTATAGATCCCGGATTTAAAGCATTTTTTTATCTTTAAATTTAAGATTTTACAAAGAATAAATTTCTATAATATTTTATGCGTTGATAACTGTTTTTTTTATATATATCAGTCTCACATTACAGAATCAATTACTTTTTTCAATATAGAAATAATTACCAAACATTTTTTGTTAGGCAATAAAAGAAAGAACAAGAATATTTTATTTCATTGTTATAGTTTCTCAATGTATGAATATTACATATATGCTAGATGATTAAAATAATTTATATAAAAAAAAACAGATATAAAAATAAATCAGTGGCTTAATTGTAGGGAGGGAGGGAACATTGGACCAATTATCACACTGGTATCCAAAGTTTTATTACCATTTTCGTTTATTCATTGGCTTATAAACGTTGTGGACTGTTAAAAACTAGCAGCATTCTCACTTTTTCATCAATATTTTTAATCTGCAGAAGGAGAAATTATAACCATTTCAGAAATAAACCATTTAGTATAATAATAATTTATCTTCCATCGTCTTATCACACAAGATTGATATCTAATTGAGAATCGTATTATATGTAGGTTTCCGTGGATATTAAAATAAAAAAGTATAAGATTAAAACCAGTTTGTTAGCCCCGATGGGCGGCAAGCCCGGGCTAACAAAACGGGTACTTAAATTATGATTTTTATTTTAGTATTCGTGGGAAATTGTACGCAATATATTATACATGATTTTTAAGTATGGTTGAGAGAGAACCGGTTCCAATTCTGCGGATATTTATCGGTTTTGAAGCCATACTGGAAAAGACATTCCACTTGGATAACAATTTAAATAGAAGCCTCGCTGTCGAACATAATTTGATTTTCAGTCTACCCTTGCCTTTCAATAACACTCACAACAAATTGACAGTGATTTGATTTTACATTTATTTTTTATCTTGTAGAGCCATAGATAAAGGATAGGCAATTGATGTATTATTTTTAAGTACTTGTTATAATTCCAAATCAGTGAAGGTGCTGAACAAATCTAATAATACATCTAATAATACATATATATAAGATGAAGAAGCATGTATAGCGCTTATAAGGTAATTGCAATTATAAGATTTCAGAAAAAAATAAAGCTTTTTTTAGTTTTTTACTTCTCATGCTATTTGGTAAGATCACAATTTTTACTATACTTGTTACTAGCAGCTACGAATCAAAGTAACTTGAAACCTTTCCTGGACTTATGAGAAGATTTTTTGTAAAGGAAAATCCTAGCGAGTCAGTGATTTGCGAGTTCATTCAAAAAAACATGCACATTTTTAGGGTATCCTAATAATGTTCCTTTGCTGGTCCTAGGCTTTTTTATAGAAGTTTTTTTTATGAATTTTTATTCCTCAGACAAGAGGAATAACTAAATTCAAAATAGAATAATATTTTTACTAACCATCCCTTTATTGTTAGCAATATAAAAAGGTCTGGTGGGTCTGGTTCAACAATGGATATAAAATACATGGATATTGCATATTCTCGCATACCCTGATAAAATATTTTTCCCAGCTGGCTAACACAACGATAACCCCCATCACCCCCTATAACTTTGCCCCATCCCCTACACCGGTGTCCTGGATAGGAAACAGGTTTTTTTTGAGTTACGTATGACAAGACCTATATTTCTATGACCGGGCCTGTATGACGGTTCAGCACATAACTTTCATTAAATCACAGCTGATCATTTTTGTGGATTTTTTTGAAAATTACTTTTTTACCCAGATTTTCATAGTTTTTCCCCAAAAAATCACAATATTCACACATTTCCAGCTTAGTTATTTTAAATTCATCGAAAAAGTATATAGCTATAACAAGATCAATAACCTCAATTGACTATTCTAAGATTTGTAGGTAAAACATAGATTCTGGATGTGATACAAGGTTCCTCTGAGGTTTAAACAAATCAGAATCAGCAATGATTTTGTACAATGTTTTCAATGTATTATTGACAAGTAAATCACTTCTAGACACCAAGCATATGGAGGACTGGTAAAATTATTTCATTACTGAAACGTGGGAAACTTGACAATTAGGGTTCCAGCTACTGGCCTGTCTCACTTATTTATCCTGCCTGCATGATTCGTCTCTACCTGAATGGTGCTGTTAAACTTGCAGACCAACATTATGGCTTTCACACAGGCAGGTTCACCACCACAGCCTTACAGATTATTAAAACCTTAATCAACAACAGCCTAAACAATAAGAACAGTACCAGTTGCCATTTATCTTTTAAAGGCTTTTGACACTGTAAACAATGAGGTTCTACTGCATAATATTAATGCACTAGATTTGAATGAGTACATGAAACGTTTTTATGTGAATACCTTAGAGGTAAACAACAATTTGTTGTTATCAGAGGATCTAAATTGCATACAAATCTGCCAAACAGGCTGACCTACAAGGAGGGGTCCTATACCATATACTATTCGAACTGTAAATTTCATAAATGCCAACACCTCACTCTAATTGCATCTAGTTTCCTCTGCTGACAACTCCAACAGCATGGGTCCCCTTATTTATCCTTATGTCAAGGACACAAAAGCTTACTTGGCAGTTCTTAATGATTGGTTAAAAAGCCAGAACCCATTCATTTCTCCAGCCAAATCATCTACAATCTACAATAGTCTTTACCACCTTTTTGAATGAAGCAGGCACTGTAGTCATTGTTAAAACAGTAGCATATGTCAGACATCCTAAGTTCTTAGGTGTTACATGTGACAATATTTTCTATATCGACCATCTTGTTAAGGAGCCTAGAAACAAACGAAACTATGCTTTAAGCTCTCTCCACCAGAGGGAAAGAAAAGTAAGTCATAGTAAATACATAAAAAGCAATTTGCCAGTCCCTGATATTCTACTGCAGTTCCATACTTAGTAATGCCAGCTTGGACAGCCTACTGTTTGCTGGAAAAGCTGCTCTGAGAACAGCCATCTACAGGCACGTCATGAACCAGGAAGCATTCTTTACCAGCAATATTTTACCATGAACTGCAGTAGATATAAACTCATTACCCAGAACAGCTAAAACCACCCTGTCCCAATACTTCCAGGTTACAATGTTTACCTGAATACCTTAAAGGCCAGAGTAAACAAGAATCTGGTGCAGTTTGTGTCTGACACTGGCAAGAATTTTACACAACCACCATCATTTCAACTGCAACCACAACCCATCAAGACCTTTAAAATCAGCCACAATACTGAACTGACTGTTTCCAATGATGATGAGCAGGAACAAACTTTAACACAGGAACTATTTAGACATCAAGTCAGCAAGGAACTTATATTGAGCAAGATAACTTGTCAATATTACAAGGAAAACTTTATACAGAATCATTGTTGATTCTGAAGCATGTTAGTTTAAACTTCATTAGTGGAACCTTAGAGGGACATCTTATTACAGTCAGAAACTATGCTATAACAATTCATGAGGCATGAATGAGGGACTTAAAAGTGAGTATTTTTTGTGTTGACTACCAAAACAAATGTAAGTTTTGTTTAACTGTTAAGACATTAATTCAAATAACAACTTTAAATAACTTTTACCCAACTTCTAGAATACAAATCTTAGATTACTTAATTGATTCTGAAAGATCTTGTTATTGATAATAACATAATCTTTGGTTCAGCTATTATCTATTATACGTTTCTTTAAATAAATTTAGATTAACTAAGCTGTAAATATGAGAACAAAGTGATTTTTTGGGGAAAAACTATGAAAATCTGGGTAAAAAAGTAATTTTTAAAAAAATCCACAAAAATGATCAGCTGTGATTTAATGAAAGTTATGTGCTGAATTGTCATACACGCCCGGTCATAGAAATATAGGTCTTGTCATACGTAACTCAAAAAAAACCTGTTTCCTATCCAGGACACCAGTGCCTACTTTGACATGGAGGAACATATTAATAAATATCTGAGTTTATTAAACATAAATTGACAAAAATTCCCTTGTCATAATGTCCACGTATTCTTTATCCATTGGTTCAACCTTTCAGACTTTTTTTACGTTTTCTGTAGAAGAATAGACACTTGACTTTTTGTATGCTTCGGGCAGCTTTATATTATATACATACATTATACAAAAAAAGTTAATATAGCTATTACAGATATTCATTAAAATATACTTTTATAATTTTATTCAAAAGAAAGATATTTTCAAATTAATAGCTCTAACACCAATTTCATGTGTGATGAAATTTTGACCAAGATAATTTGGTTCTGATTAAAGTAACATCCATTAAAGAATTAAACCTTTGATTGCACGTCATATGTGCATGGTAATTAAATTCCCATCTATAAAGGCATGGCATTCCTCCTACTATTACTATTTATGTCACAGGCGTCTTTTATAATGTATCTTAGTATGTACATGTTACAGAGTCTTACACAACACCGCTCTAAAAAAAACTATATTCGCTAAAACAACCCACCTTCAGTGTGACCCCTAAAAAGTGATTAATGGGTTTGTTTAAGTATCATTAAAAGAAGGTTCTCTTAAAGATAATTTTATACAAATCAAAAGTAGGAATTGTTGAAGCAAAATTTTGAGGGAAAAATGCCCGGGAAACTGGCTATTGCTTATTGTTTCTTATTATTTCATTAAAAAATTATTTAAACCATTTTAAAAACAAATTAGAAAGAAGAGCAAGTTTACTAATAATCTTTTTTTAGATTTTAAAAGTTTTTCATCACAAAGCAATCGTATTTCCATCTTGACCCTAACCCACTAAATATATTTCTAGTGAGTTTTTCCACCTGATGAAATAAGGCCAACCTATTGTGTATCTTAAGTACTATTGTAAGAAGCACAACAATCAAGTCCTGTCCAGGATAAAGTAAGAAGGAAAAAGTCTCAAAAAAATTATTTTTTGGTATGCCTATGTTATTTGTAATTTTTGATAAGTACTATGTGCACTTTTGACATAAATTGATTATTGTTTCTAAGTTATATCTTAGGTAAATACATTTTAAAAATCTTTCTTTCCAAGGAAGAAGGGGACATTAGGCTGTTTATTACACTAGTTTCAAATGTTTTATAGAAATAACGTTTTCTTATTTGATGGCTTAACAACTTTGGGTACTTTTATTGAATCTTTATTGATTGGTTTATTTAGTAGAGTGTCCAAAAGTTTCTACTATTAATTGTAATCTACATAAGGGGTAATTAAAATAGGTCAAATAGACATAACGTTTGTTTGATATACTTGTAGATATATTTACTGGTTTACTAAATAATAAATTGATTTCTTTTGTTGCTATTGTGTTGGAAATAAGAGAAAGTAAAAACTTCTTTCTTGACCCCTTTATACTTTGTAACTAGGCAAACAGATCAATAGTTAACTTCTATCGTTAAAATATATTTGTTGTGTCTAGAATTTTTTAGTTCTGATAATAGCTTGGAAGCTACGTAGAACTATCTATCCTTGTCTAATAAAATTAGACTATGATTTAAAAAATTAATTGTAATTTTTAAAAAAAAATTATGTTTCAAAATTTGTCTATATTATTTCTTTAAACATTTAACGACTACTTGCCAGTTTCATATCTTTAAATAGATAATTTTATGAAATTCTGAAAAGCTGGTTAGAGATGCATATAAAAATATTCCATTTCTAAAGAAATTCATTAGAAACTTTGCTAAAAGTTTATGTGGAATGCATCTGTAGCAGGGATAAAGGATAAGTAAATAGTCCTTTAAAATTATGTTAACAAGAGGAAAAAATCCTGTAACGTAGAAAATATGCTATTGCATTGGGAAATCATAAACCATTTTAGTAGAGCTCGAAATGCGTCATTGATAAAAAAATAGTGGCTTTATTGTGGTATATACTTTTAATATTTTGAAAAGGCGGTTACAGCTGTGTCATGAAAAATTAAATGTGTATTGTGTGGCTAAAATTGTGTTTTTCTTATTGCCGAGCTATGATTAAACATATTTTACTTAAAACCTACCAGCGACTGCACGCCAAGTATCAAGGGAAGTGAGAGGGCATAAAAATAGCCTAACACTATACCAAGATTAAACTCTAAAATCATCCTGGGACCTATGTGAAGCCTCCACTATATGAAGAACTCAATCAGTTCAGTAGTTATTGAAATCCCATGCTATAGAAAAAAATATCTGCTACTTTATATAATATTAGCGGATAGGCCCCTAGAAGCCTCTAGGGACACGTGAGGTGGGAGTAAAAAGTAAGAAATTTAAAAAAAAAAACTTGGGTGGTTATTTTTTATTTGGAGGGTAGAGATAACCTCCTTAAAAATAGATAAAAACATTCCTTGGACCTATATATAGCCCCACTATAAAGGAGAACTAAATTGATCTAGCAGTTAGCGAGATCCTTCATTACAGACAAAAAAAGCTTAGTCCTTTATGTATTAGGATAGCGGTTGGGGCCCTAGTATATAAGGGCTCTGAATATGTAAGGTTAGAAAGACATAAAAATGGATTAAAACCACCCTTAACACTTAAATCCAAAAATAAAATAGCCTAAAAACAATCTAGTGATATATGTGAAGCTCCCCATAAATGGAGAAACCAATCGGTTCAGTAGTTATTGAAATCTTAAACTACAGACAAAATACCCTACTACCTAATTTAATTCAATTTCTAGATCCTTTTATCTGATCTTGTGAACCCACAGTTTTAACTTAAAGCAATGAAAACCTGCAAACTTTTCTGACCACTTGTGGGCCAACAAAGTATAAAATATGTAATAAATTAAATACCTTTACATTTTAAATATATGGATATAAAATATGAGGAAAAAATAAATGAATTAACAAAAGAGACTCCAATTTCTTAACTAATAGCTACAAATAAAATCTTGTTTAGATTGTAAAAAGTTCTTTTAAATGCGGCCGCATTTTTTCAGCATCCAACCCCCTCAGATCCCCCCTCTACCCTTCCAAGTTTGATTAAATATCTTAATCAATACTAGTCTTCCCAAAATTACGTCTAGCCGTTTCGAGATATTAATGGACGTACAATCATTTTTATTTTGTTATTTTCTTCATTTCAATATTTATGTACTGTTTTTGCTACTTAATTAAGACTTTTCTACACAATGGTAAATATTCCAAGCATATGCCACGTATAATAATGCATGGTAATAGTTTCTGTCACACATATATAATACAAATTGAGCCTGTAACAGACATACTAATAGGATATACAGACATCACTTACATACATATAAATAAACTGATTCTGTATCATATATACAATATACAATACATAGATTTGGGTATATTACATATTATATTTGCAATATATTGGGTACAAGGTTTTTGCATTAAAGTAAATAAATCATAATGTTTTAAAACTTTAAGAGACTGCCTTATTAAAGTTAGGTATTGCTTATAAACTATTCGAAGAACTTATTGATTTATGTAATAAAAGTGGCAACGCCCCAAAAGGCTTTTACAGGTACTAATTCTAAGTTCTAATTAAAATTTTGTTGTAGGAAGGCTTTTTTTCTATGGATGGTTTCTCTTAGGAGGGTACAGGTAGAAACCAACCCAAAAATAGAGACCATTCGCTGCAAGCAGACTTCCTGTAACTTTTATATATAGTTAAAATAGAATTTTCATTATGTTTTTATAGGTTATCCTTATTCAAAATAATATTGTAGAATTAAAATCTAGTAGTTGAGCTATGATAAAATTTTACTATTTTTATAATGTAACCTTGATGATTTGAAATTATGATATTTATGGTGATATATTCATATTCTTGAGAATAAGATATTTAGGATCATATTGTATATTAAAAGGAAGATATGCTCCAAATAATATTTTCAATAAGTAGATATGTCAGTCCTTGCCTTGAGATAGAATTATTATTATTTTTTTCTGATAAATAAAAGCAATATCAGCAAGAAGAAGCTCAACTTGTTTTACATTTATTATCTTTTTTGTGCTATATTTTCATTTTTTAAACTGCAGATATTAGGGAGACAGGACTTACATATACACCAGTGATCTTATAATCATTAAAACATCAATGTATGCTGAGTGTAGTTTCCTAAATCTTTTAAAGCCCAATTAAATTTTTTTTTAATTCTCGTTTTTTTTATATATTATAGGTTATTTTATTTATATGACAGTCAATTTGACTACATAAAAGTGTTTGATTAATTTAATCTTTTATGCTAAAGTCAAAATTTCTGTACATACGTTTATTAATATCTAGTAAATGTTTGTACTGAGTGTTTCAAAATTTCTTTTTAAAAGTTTAAGGATGAAGAGGGGGGGGGGGCTTCTACCCTCCCCTAGAAAAAAATGAAGTAAGTATTATAGATTTATAGCTCCAGTGAAAATATATTAGACTTTTAAAACGTAAATTTTTTGATTTAAATCTAAATCTATATAATGACTATTTTTTTATAATGTATGTATAATGCAGTGCTAGATAATTTATTGTAATGAAATTCTATGAAAATCTGGGAACAATAATGAGGTGAGGATTAGATAACTGTACTTTCCATGCTCTTTTTTATATGTAACAAGGATTCTCTGCAATCTATTCTAGTCTGTCTGTGTGCTCAATGGCATGTTTCTAAGAAATCGTAAACGGCAGGACTGATCCTTCCAAAACTTTTTGGGAAGGTTTTAGGATATATGAAAATGGTATAACCTCCCCTTTGAGATATGAGCGAAGAAATAAAATCTGTAAATAAATTTGTACATATATTTTTCTTGATTCAGTTTAAGGAGCTTTGGACATGTTTTTTCTTGCTTTAGATCTAACTACTATTGTAGGTTTCAGACTAAAAGGATTATATTTTAGTTTTAATTTAACTACATGGGATTACATTTTTTTTTGAGAATTAAAAGTTTTCTGTCCTAGATTTTAATTTTAATGTTACTCAGAATTTATTTTATTTTACTAAGAGCGTTGGGATGATTTTGATTGTTAATTTGATCATGTTACAAAATGTTAGAATAGTCCTATCGACTTTTCATGAGGAATCCTGTGACAATTAAGTACATTTTTAAAAAGATTAGTTACTCTATAATAATCACTATAATTTTCTATTAACTTTATTTAAAAAAAATAATCCTTGAACGATAAAGTATAATGTTAAAAGCATCCTATCTACAATTGGAAAGTGTGATATTAGAATCCAGAATTTTAAAAACTTTAGAACATGAAAGTCACTTAAAATCCTTGAACGCTGAGCGTTGATTTTCTTATTTGACTATCTTCGCTTCTATGGATGTTATCTATTATGTTTTTAGTGTAAACATGTATTTGTTCTAGCAAATTTTGATATGACATGGGTTGATTGAAGTGAACTTAACCATAAAACTTGGTAATGTCTCCACTATAAACTGTTATGACAATTTTATATATAATATACTCTCAGCATAACTATATGTGTCTACTGTCTATACACAGGGTTCTAAAGGGATAAGACAATGGCGGATAAGATTAACATCCACATCCACAAAATCACCCCTTCTGTCAATCAAGCCTCTAAAGTTGTTAAGCCAACGAATAAGAAACCATTATTTTCAAACTTTGGAGACTAGTGTAATGAACAGCCTACTATCCCCCCTCTCTCTCTGGTCTATACAACTTTGTACATGGCATCAATAAAAACTAATCTCATTTGTGAATTTTCAGTTAATTTGTTTCAGGATTCAGCTCTATGTAATTTTTCTAATAATCTAAGTGGAAGAAATAATTAATACCCATAACATATAGGAGCGTTGTATTTAAAGGAGGCAGGAAAAGACAAAAATTGGCTTCAAACTATTTCAAGACTTTAATACCCTAAAACTATAGGAAGCTTCCAAAAACTGAGAAAAAGTTTGTTTTGTCGTTTCAGTTTTGCGACATCTTGGCGTACAAAAAACTAGCTTCTTTACAATAAGATTTTTGCTCCAAAGTTGAGATATACCTATTTAAATTGTATAGCTAATGTCTTAAACATTTAATGTATACCTTACTATACCCTTCAAATAGTGTAATCTTCAATTCAGACAAAATGTTTAAACTCTAAGAAATTAATTTTGACAAGCGATCATCTTTCCAAAGGATGAAATTTCTACAAAATGGAAAATTCATTCAGTAAAGTTTTGACGAAATATTATATATTTATTTCTTTTACTATGATAGAGATAATAAAATAGTTTTTTTTCTAGATAAATCAATTACCCCCCACAAAAAAAGCTAATATTTTTTTAATGATACCCAATCAAACACAACGAGAATATTTAGTTAATCATCGCAATCTGTTATAGTCAGCTTTCCTCGGATATCAAAATGAAAATTATAAGATTAAAACCAGTTTTCTTTTGCCCCGCGTGGCCAAGGCCCTAGTAATAAAACTGGTTTTAATTTTATTATTTGATTTTATTTTTCGTGGAAAATTGTCTAAAATACAATGGTAGACATAATTTTTCAGTATGGCTGAGAACTGGTTCTAATCCAGCGGATAATAATCGGTTTCAAAGCCATACTGAAAAGGTAAATTAAAACTCGATTTTATATCCATCACACCCTGAATATTTCTCCCCTTCATATTGTAAACCCATGTTGAATTCAATTTATTTTCCCTCGTCATTTCAACATTTACAAAATTTCTCTTCTACATCTTTAGAGATGGTCTGTATGTATGTCTGTCTGTCTGTCGATATGTTGTAAGCTTGTGTTGGTTTATAATTAAAGGAAAATGTAGAAAGTTTAATGAGAATATAATATGGATGATATAACCAGCAGGGCTATGAAACACTACACCCATAACTTTTATTCCTGTTGAAACTTTTATCAAAAGTGAACCTTTTCTAAAATTAGAGTAGATCCTTATGTCTTTCTGTCCATGACAGACAGCTATGCTTTGTTATTTAGGTAGGTTGAAATTCAAAATCACTATTAGGATTCCTGTAACTATAAGGAAGTACCTAAAAGCCTATCAGAAGATATGTAAGTCATATACTTTTTTAGGTATTCACTCTATAAGGTGGGGTTATCCAATTTTCTGATTTTGGCTACGGGCCCTAAAAGCCTCTTGGGCAACTTAAAGCGGGGAGAGGAAATATAGCTTCCCCCAAACTAGTTATAAATCTTCTCTGGGCCTAAAAGGAGCTCCACTGTAAAGGAGAACCATGTTTGTTCAGTGGTTAGCGAGATCCTTCGCTACAGACAAAAAAGCTTAAAACTTTATATAATAGGATAACATAAATAAAGCAATATACAGATGCATAACCTTTTACTTATGAATAATGATTTAAACTAAACACCTTTCTTCAAAATTTATCATATTTAATTTTTTTGGTGCAAAATGTGTCTATTGTAATTAAAATAAATTGTCTGAGGATGACAAGGTTTGGGTAGGTGTTGAAGTTAATCAAACTTTCCAAGCAAAATTCTACACTTCTAACAAAATGACAACATAAATTTTAAGATTGTTAGTTTAGGCTAATTTAAGTTTTTAATCATTCTTTTAGATTTACATATATTTCCTTTTTTCTTTATTATTCGCATTTATTTAAAACGTCATCAACATATAAAAAGTCGTGTATATGAATTTATTTTGTAATTTTGAAAGCTGCTTACGGTCAAACGGCTAGTAGCGTAGCCTAGGTTGGCACTAAAAATTCATAAATTGAATTATTTAGTCTTTTTTTAGATTTGGCTTTGTTTTTCAGGTTCTACTGATGGGCGAATCAGTCAGCAGTTTGCCTAATAAAAAATACTTTCAAATTCTGTAATCGACTTAAACCAATTCTTTTATATAATTTACTCGTCCTGGCGTAGTGAAGGAATTTTGTGAGACTTCACAGACCTCATCAATAGAGTATATACCGCATGATTCATAAAAAAATCTATTTTTAGGAAATAAAGCTTTTATTTCTTAATGTATCATCTTTATTAGCATATGTCCTTGTTTTCTATACATTTCAACAAATGAATATAAAAAAATCTAAATTTTACCTGCATTAACAACGGAAATTTTTAGAGCTATAGTTTTGAAAAAGTGACTAAGCAAAAAGTAACTTGATAATTTTTATTGGATTAAAAATTAAATAACAAGTAATCAAATTATGAATTCAACTTACATATATGAGTAGATTATGAACAAACTTAGAATGTTGTTTTCAGTTTGCTCATTATTATTGCAAGAATTTAGGTTATAATTTCCATATATTACGATAAGATCCATGCTTAAAGATTACATAAAGGTTGCATTTCAAAAATCTACAGATAATGGTACGGAATTAATAATTGGTTACAGTTCATTTAAAATACTATGACAGCGTCTTCAAAAAGAAGTCATCTTTATAATAATATTTTGGCAGGTACCAAATTTTAAAAGATCTAAAAATGTAGCCTCTTGTTTGAAATGGTTAGTGGTGCATTATTCCTGTGTATATAAGGCCGGGTATCTAAAGGGATAAGACAATAGCCGGAAAATTGATGTACATCCCGAGTGATGATTTACAAGATGACCCCTTCTACATATTTAGATTAGATGTTAAGCCAACGAATGAGAAAACATTATCATAAAACATTGGGAACTATTGTAATAAACAGCCCATTGTCCTGTACTACCCTGATATAATGTACAGGTTTACCACTATACATGTTAATTATACAATATAAACACTGGACTGTTTATTTTATAGATTATCTCAACCATAATCCTTTCTATAATAATATCTTCCCAAAATATCCCCTTCACTCTTTATATCTCTTTTTTCTCAGTCTCTCTTCCTCTAATTCTCTATTTCTAATTTTCTAACTGTATCTTTCTCTTTCTATCCCTTTCTTTCTTCTATACATTTTGTTATATTTTTTAAGCATTCAAATTAATATTAATGTTCTATCCTTAATTCAAAACATGGTTCCTTTTCTGTTTATTTTGTTTTATAATGCATTTTAAATTGTATCTTTGCGTGTTGAATTTAATAGCCATGGAATTAGTCCGTTCTTGTTTTTAACTTGTTTTCACTGCATACATATTTAAAGTTTTAAAATCCCCAAAATATGCAACTTAAAAGTTTGAAAGCTGTCATTAGAATCTGTTTTCCTATTTGTACACACACTAACCATTGCATTCTTAGCAAAATATACTAAAAGACGCAAAACTAGCAGACAGAGAGTGGGGACATTAGGCTGTTTAATACACTAGCCCCCAAAGTCCTATAATAATGTTTTCTTATTCGTTGGCTTAACAACTTTGGGGATTGAGTGAATTTTGATTGGTTGGTTACTTAAGTTGAGTGTTAAAACGTTTCAACCACTAATTTTAATCTAAAAAAGGTAATTTTGTGTATCATCATGGGGATGTACACCAATTTATCAGTTATTATTTTATCCCATTAGATCCCTGCAAAAGTATGCTTTCATGGAAAAATCATAGCCAAAAAAAAAAGACTTTTACTACTTAGGGGACAGAAAGATAGCCCCAAACCATGCCAAGACTTAAATTCATCCAAAGTAAAAGTAGCATAAAAATATCCCGGTACCTTTTTGAAATTGTGATGCTTTCCGATTTAGTGGTTATCGAGATATTAACGGACAAATGATAGGAATTGATTTCCTAACCTTTTAACATTACTCCTTGTTGCAAGCAGGTAAACAACAAATCACTAAAGTTGAAAGTTCCAAGTTATGGGGGGCAAATTTTCCATTAAGTTTTTGTGCATCCTGTGTCATCTAATCAAACATTACCTGGGTTCTAGCGTCTTTATTCTATGTTAATATTTTAATAGCATTTAGATTATAGATTCTCCTCGACTGATTATATGTTAGTTCGAAATATGAACTTATAGCATTACAAGATTATCGATAATCTTTTTTTTATTTCTATTCTATCGTTTTTATCAACTCATCTTACTTCATGGATAATTTTCCTTGTTCTTATTGTAACAAAGTGGGACTTTTGTGGTCTCTAGACCCCAGCTGTTAGGATGCAGAACGTATATATGTATGTATGCGCTAGCAACCAACAAAACTTTGACATGCATAAATTCTTTCCTTTCAGGGCTAAGGGAAATGGCATTAAAAGGCTTTGCTGCAATATAATTCACAAAACCTCGTATTTTCTCATTACGAAGGGATTGTGCAGATGGGTTGAAATTAAGTTGAATATAGATTTTATTAAATCAATTTATCAAAGCAAGGCTTTTTTAAAATAAGGTTGTGCCCAGGGGCGTCCTAGCTTTTTTTTTTGGGGGGGGGTAAAAATTTTTGAAGGGGGGGGGGTAATTCGTTTTTGTGGGGGTAAAATGGCGCGCGAATCTTGCCGCAAATTTTTTTACCTCCCCCAAAATGTTTACCCCGGGGGTAAAATTTGCTTAATGGGGTAATTACCCCCCCTGAAATCTGTTGGCAGGGGTAAATCTTGTTTACCCCCCCCCCCCACCAAATTTACCCCCGGGGTAAAATTTTTGGGAGGTCAATTTAAATCTTATTAAATATTTAGTATTGAAAATTTTTTTTGTTAGAGATTTTTTATTTTGTGGGGGGGTATTTACCCCCCCAAAATTGTTTGGGGGGGGGGGTAAATACCCCCTCCTAAATGGTTGGGGGTGCCTACGATACCCCCAGGGTAGGGGTAAATTTAAATGGGGGGAGGGGTACAATGAAAAAAATTTTGGGGGTGCCTACGGCATCCCCAAATTCGTTTGGGGGGGGGGGTAATCGCCACTTTACCCCCCCCCCTTGGACGTCTATGGTTGTGCCAATTGATATAGAATATACGTGGATATCATGACAGGGGAATTTTTGTCATTGATTTGGGTTGCTATTTCTCCTCTCATTTACTGGTCAGATCGTTCATCAAGTAGGAAATAAAGGAGGGAGTGTAATAAAGGGGTTGAAGGTGGGATCGTTGTTTCAGCCCGCTGTGTGTTTTACTATATTACTAAAATCTTTATTGAGGTCCAAGTAATAATATATTCATTGTTTGAAGTCCGTAAAATAGCCCAGAACGTATTGACTTGTCAAAATAGTCTTTTTTAATTAGTTTTTTAATTAATGGGAAATTTGATTTTAACAGAAACTGTACACAACTTATTAAATATTATCACATATGTATAATTTAAAGAACTTAACCATCCCTTGTTACATGTGCATACACATATACCTATGTTCTTAACATAAACTTGTATTTTTATTTCTGTGTATCTATTCTATCTATATATTTTCCTCAGTATAGGTTTTATGGGTAAACATTTTGCATTACTTGCTAAGTTTATACTCAAATACGGTCCTACGACAAACGCAGGAGTCCCAAACGTCGGAGTGGACAAACATCGGAGTGGACACCTAACCTAACCTAACCTATTTTAGACCATCTTATAGGTTTTTTAAATGCCTAACCCCTGCGGGGGGCTTATTTGTTCATTCATATCGTAACCTGACCTAATCTGTATAGAAATACTTAATAAAATCAATATTTTAACACTCGTGTGTTTGTCCACTCCGACGTTTGGGACTCCTGCGTTTGTCCTGGAACCTCAAATACCTCTTCTTGTTTTCTAAATATTTTAAAGTTAAATTATCCAATTGAAAGAAGATTTAGTTTTTAAAAACCGCAGACCCTTATAATAATCATCATATATTGTATATTTGTATTATGTTATATCAAAAAAGTAAATAAAAACAAAGTTTACAAAGTCCATAAAAAGAGCTTTAAGATTTATGAGAAATGATTGCCGTACACATTTTCTTCCAATTCCAGGGAGGGAGAGGACCATGGACCGAAAATATTGCTGAAACCAAAAGTATATGTATAATATTTTTTGCATGAAGTTTGAAAACAAACTCTGGGGGTAAGATTGAATCTTGATGGTTATACACAACAACAAACGTTTCGACCAATAATATTATACAATATGTGTATTATGTTTATCATAATTGTGGAGTATATATATTTTTAATTTTCCATTGTCATAACCCTGTAGATAGAACCTTTTTTGTTTTCCTCTAAAATAATCAAGTTTCCCACAATTTCAAGTAATTTAATAATTACGACCTCTGCTATATTTTTGGTTTAATTTGACGTTGGTTCAAGAGGACACCTGTTTCTCCCCTGCATGATGGGACTGCATTAAAGTCCCAGCAGCTCACAAAATACAGGTATACTAGAGAAGATAAGTTATTTTTCATAATTATCATTTCGTTTATATCCAGCACTTTAATAACAAGAACTTTTTTGTGTATTGTTTAGAGACGCGCCAGTTTAAAGGTGAGATAATTTTCTCATATTTTTTTTAATTTTCCCGAAAGAAAAATTAACTGGTACTTTTACTCACACGAAGTTTTAGACCAGTGAAACCTCATCCATTATTTAAAGAAAAACCTGATAATACCTCCTGGGGGTCCTATACCCGCGGGGATCATCTAACTATTACTTACCCTAACCAAGATTAAAATCAGCATCAAAAACATGTTATTTTCAAAAATTATTTGCAATGTTTGGAAACCTAAATTTATATACACCCAAATTTTCTGAAAGCAAAAACTGGCCATTTTATTTTTTTGCTTAAAAACAGTAATGATCAAAAATACTTCTTTTTTATATTCCTATATCCCTGAAGAAATGAAAGAATGCATTCCTAGAAATTCTTGTCATGTAGTTTCTAGCTTTGACTTGATTCTTCTCTTTTCCTCAATTCTTTACTCATTTGAAAGAGTTGGAAGATATAAGAAACACATATGATTCTATTAGAAAGCGCTGGAAAGTGTCCTGTTTGACGTCATAAAAATACATCTAAAAAGGAGGGATAAGAGAAGAAGTGGAAAAGGAAACCCCTAAAAAGAGATGGATAATAAACGTATTTTTATGACATCACACTTACAGCGCTTCAGTATTAACATCAGATTCAGGTAAAACTTCGATTGCCAAACTCAGACAAGCTGAAATAAATTTGTATTTCATACTTTCGTATTTATAACTATTAAACAATTGTAAATTTTATGCTTTTAGGTAACCCAACCTTATCTCATTTCTTCTTCCTTTCAAGCTATTCAAAATTTAGGTTATACATACAAAATGCACATACAATGACCCAAGCTCTGCCAAATGCACAATCATTACATAGTATTTTTGATCACTTTGTTCAGTCATTTTCACCTACCTAGAAATTGCGTGTAATTCTTTTGATTTTAAGTGATCGTACAAAAACCTTATGGCATCGTTTCTTTTATCTGAATATTTGCTTTGTCAACCATAAATATTAAATTAAACCCAAAATAAAACAAATCCTTTGAGTATACGACATTTGTTTTCTGGAAGTCCTAAATGTGTATAGTAATGAGTTGCGACAGTCTATAGGCCAAAGAATTTCTTCTTTCCCCTAGTATTAGTGCTAAGCGCATTATTTACTTTTTTCAATGTCACTAGTATGACGCGATGTGGTCCAGACTCTAACCTGCCACTTTTTACAATATTTACGTCAACGCCCCCTCCTTCCAATATTATCATTTAGTTCTAAAACTAAAACTTAGATATAAGGAGGCTATACTCATAGACGTCTAAGGGGGGGGGGGTAATGGGGCGATTACCCCCCCCCCCCCATTTAAAATTTACCCCTACCCTAAGGGTGCCGTAGGCACCCTCAACCATTTAGATGGGGGTATTTACCCCCCCCCCAAACAATTTTGGGGGGGTAAATACCCCCCCCCCCAAATAAAAAATCTCTAATAAAAAAAAATTTTGCGCACTTCGCGCGCATTTTTAATACTATATATTTAATAAAATTTGAATAACCCCCCAAAAAAATTTCACCCCGGGGGTAAATTTTGGGGGGGGTAAACTAAATTTACCCCTGCCAACAGATTTCAGGGGGGGTAATTACCCCCCCCCCCCCAAGCAAATTTTACCCCCGGGGCAAAAATTTGCGGCGCGCTTCGCGCGCCATTTTACCCCCCCCAAAAACGAATTACCCCCCCTTTCAATAATTTAATCAAGTCAGAAATATATATTATTATGAAATAAAACGTGGAAGGATATCTAATTCTACATTCCGTTTTAGTTTTATTTATTTCTTTGTATTTTCTGCAGAATATAAAAAGTTATCCGAAATTAACTTTATTTAGTAAGTACATCAATTTGTGTAAAGTATAGTACTCAAAGTACAAAACCAACTTTATTGTACATTTTGCTTGATCAACATTTACTTTAAAGCACATAAGCTACAAAAGCAGTTAATCCTTAACCTTATAAAAAAAGAAAAGAATCTTTGTCTGTGTGTCTGTCTGTACAGAAAGATCTCGCCAACCACTGAACAGAAATGATTCTTCTTTAGAGTGTAGCTTATTGGAAATTCCTAAGAAGGTGATGGCAAGGTTTATAGCTATTGGGGTGAGGGTACCACCACCCCACTAAGAGAAATAGCGGATATTTTCGGGTAAATAGCTGATCATAACATAGATTGAAAAGAAAACACTTTATGTGCACCTTATGTCGCTACAATTTTTAAATTAACATCTTACAATTAGGATACAGTATAATTTTCCAATTAATACCTTTACTAATGATTTCTTTTATTCATTATATCCAATTCTTTTATATTAAGGGAGGATGAATACAAACAATCTTGCTTAAATATTATTTTTTTTGTTTTGTGCAAACTTTAAAAAATATTTAAATGTACTATTTAAATCTTACATTTTTAAAATTAAAAGTTTCTTCGTACCTAGTCTCTAGGGGAGGGATGGGGTCAGAAAAAAAGCCTAAAGCCATCACAAGAAGAGTACAATCAATTTGAATCAGTAATTTTCAAATTCTCAAGCTACAGAGAAAAAAACTTACTATCAAAGATGCTGTTTTTAGCTGCCTAATTGTTTTATGAATTCCCTTTTGTTGATTACATGAATGCATCATAGGATTGTACGTTCCCTCACTCATATACTTCCCTCAATTTTCCCCTTTCATCTTTATATTTTCCTCCTGCAAATATAGATAGGTAGGGCTAGGATACCATAAAATAATAAGGTTTTTATACAATATTGCTAATACATTGAATCCAAAATGGTGTCTTCCGTAATTACAGAATAATATCTTTTTATATATTCAAAGTTTCGCTTAGCAATCCTATAATAAGTAGAATATGTCCATTGGAGAAATTTACCTTATTCGATGTTTCTTTGTAGACTGTAAAAACAATAATTATAGTCCTAAATTATTTGATTCACTAATTATGATACAAAAATTATTATATTCGAAAATATCCATTTTAGATGGTGCGTTACTACTCTCAATAATCTCTATTGTGTAAAATATACCTTGATATGAGTGCATTGTTGTCATGTATGTCACGTGTCCAAGGAAATAAATCCACAAACAAGACCAAAATAAGACAATGCAACTAAAGATCAGGGACCTAAAGGGATAAGACAATGGCCGATAAATTGATGTAACTCCTCAATGATGATACACAAAATTATTTGAATTAGTTGTTAAAAAGGTTGAACACTGAACATAATAAAATAATTAATCAAAATTCACTAAAGTTCCCAAAGTTGTTAGGCCTACTAATTAAATACGTTATAATAAAACTTTGGGTACTAGTGTAATAAACAGCCCATTGTCCCCTTTATCTCTGACTAAAGATAGATTCATATCAGATAAAACTATATCAAACTATTGCAGGGGATTTCTAGATAAAAGAGATCAATCCTGTAATGTAAATAAAAAAATGGTTTGAAGCTAAAGATCTCGGAAATGGTTTTGAGTTTCAGGGACACTAAGGATAGTTTTAAAAATATAATTTCTAACTTTCCTTGTCTATTGACTAGGGGCGAGGCGAAACGGCTAGTGATAAAGATAACATCATAGTGTTACAAAACAAGATGTGAGGGGACATTTGGCTGTTTATTACCACATTCCCCAAAGTTTTATAATCACGTTTTCTTATTCGTTAGCTTAACAACATTGGGGACTTTAATTTGACTTTCGTTGGTTGGTTCTTTCAGTTAAATATCCAGGCGTTTCAACCACTAATTCTAATCTACAGAAGGGGAAATTTATGAATTATCATTGCGGATGTACATTAATTTATCAAAAAGTACAAAAGTTTTTAAAATGCTAGTAGTTTAATCTGTTTACAATTTTCATATTATTGAAGAAAAACATTTCATTGACAAACAATATTAAAGATTTTAGCTTTTTCATTCTGTTTTTGAAGACATATTTGAGCATTTTGAGCAAACATTCAATTTATTTTCTTGACCTATCCCTGTGTATGATGACGAGCCCCGTGTATAATGACGAGCCCCCTAACCACTGTTGTATAAGGTCATGGGGAAATAACTGCGTGTCAATCTTTTGTCCTGACATCTATTCCCGTAAAACATTGTAATCTATATAAAGATAACAATGGTTTGGGATAATAGAAATTATCTTTCTATCCTTACTTCTTTCCTGTTTTTTTTTGCGAAGCTTCTAGTACAATGGAAAATGATTTTTCTATTTATTTAAAATAAGGTCTTTAACAGCAAAGAAACATTGTCCACAGGGATCAGCTGTCTCGTTTCAGAATGTTAGCCTGCAGTACTTTCAGGATGAGATAATCTGTTGATATTTGAGTAATAAATGTATTAAGAAGATATGTATATTAACCGAGAAAACTACCTGGATCCAGTGTTGGGGTTCATTTTCATGTGCTAGCAAATTGTTTTCTGCTTTGTACAACCTGGCTATATTAATATTTCCGACGCTATTGGCTGATATTCAAAGACCCAATTAAAAGTCGACACAGGGTTCACAGGGTGGGAACATTCAGTTATTTAAGCTCTTCCCCCACTATTATTTTACTTTTTTTATTTCAGTAAATGTAATTTTTTATTGATGAACATCTATAACATCACCCATATATATAATCTAATGTATCACGCATGCTGAATAATATGTAATATTTTAACAAATTAAACCTCATTTTATCTAGTTTGAATAAATTAAAATATCGCTTATTGAGTTTTTGTTTGTTCTTGTTTTCATTGTTATTGTTATTGCATTTTGTGTGGGTCATACGTGCATTTAGTCTATTTTTATTTGTTTTCAAAACAATCCATTGCAATTCACGTAAAAAAACAAGTTTATCTTAAAAGTTTACGTAAATCTATAATTTAGAGTAGCAAGGTTTTTTCCAGTATGGCTCCTTATACGATTTATTTCAGCTGGGTAAAACTGGTTCTAAACTATACTAAAAACCTTGATGAATGGTTTTTATAGACATAAAACAGGAATTAATCTTATAACTTTTCATGGAGTGTATGATATGGTTTTAAGCTATTTATGGATTAAAGCTCATTATTGCTTAGCCATACAAATTTTATATACTTTTATATAAAAAAAACAATTTATGTGTAAATAACTTTTTTATATGTAGAGAGGTCATAAATATTTATTTGTTTACTATGTTTACCCACCTAATACTAAGTTATTAACTACATTATTACATATTTAGCAACAGTAAACACACACAACTTACTTTCCAATTCTTTCAAGTTCTTCGTTTAGTCAAACCAACATACTAGAGAATGTGCCCCTTGCATCTATGGGCTCTGCATTTAAGGGGGTAATGAGGGGACAGAAGATTAGCCTAAAACCACCCTAATGTTAAAATCCAAAAAAATAGCCTACAGGGACCTATGTAAAGCTTTCTTCACGAGATGAACTCATTCAGTCAGTAGTTACAGAAACCTCAAGCTTAAGACCAAAAAAGACCTTACTCCTAACAGGTTGAGCCATAATGCCAATAGAAAGTTAATCAATATATAAATATACAAATTACGTCGTTAACCTAAAGTTATATAAAAACATCCAATTTTGTGACAGACTTTTTCTTTGACTTTTAATATTTGTTCATGCTTGTATTTCTGATTGTTTTAGTTGTTGAATTTCGCTTTGATGCGTGTGTTCGTCCTTGTTTTCCCAGATTTTCACCAAATTATCTACAATTTTAAGAAAAACTAAAATTCTGTTGATTTGGTAACAGTTAACCAGAATTTTCACACTTGGTGGGGGGAAAACTTTTAAAAGAAACTTTTAATGAGGAATTCTTGAAAAAATTTTTAGCATTTTTCCATTATTAAAGAATTAAATATCCCATTTTAATTTTGATGTATTTTTTGTTTTTAATAAAATTTCATTTAGGTACTTAAAGGACAGTTTAAGTACATATTGACAAACAAACACATCTTTATTAATTTACAAACAGGGGAGATGGGGCTGATGTTCAAATAAAATATGTTGGAAATTGCTGCCAACTTTTGCTTGATTACTCTTATCAGCTAAAATATGATAAAGTGTGAATTTTGAATCATCAATTAGGATAAATTGTAATAAAATCCAATTTTTGATGAATAAACCTCTTTGTAGCTTTCTTCAATACAATCTGCTGTTTGATAAAGTGTAAAAGTGTTAATTGCCGCGGTAAGATTTTAGTTTCGAGTCTCGGTCCAACTTATTACAATTCACTGGATTGGTTGGTTGTCTGTTGACAAATGAGTAAGCACTTGATTTACAATGGTCTGGCCCATGTACACCAAATAAAGTATCTTTTCTAATATTAGAGGGGGTAGGTCTACTTCAGAATTCGTAAAGAAATTGTCATTTGAGTTAGTCACTTGTATATGTCTACACCAAACTGTTCAACAAAAGTTTTTGATTGATTAGCTTCATCAAAATTACATTTAAGAGTATTTAGAGAATTATGGGGAATTTATATTTGAATATTAAATAGGTTATTTGAGTAAATATCTTTCAAATAGCCTTTAAATATAATTTACAGGGAAATTATTATACTATATTTTTATTGATTTAATTATAAGACAATCAGTATGATAACAATCTGCCTATACTACAGTTTTAGGACAAAAAAAATCCATGCTACTGAACTATATATTTATTTTACACATTTTCAAGAATATTAAATGAATTTATGGTACTGTAATAGCTTTTGTTTTTGACAGGTCTATCTCTTTTTTGTCTTTCGTGTGTCTCTAGTTTCTTTATTTTAAACATTGTCAATTTATTATTGCTTATCAATTTATTTTTTACTGCGTCCGTTTTCACGAAAAGAATAATTCATATTGTTGGTTAATTTTCATTTCATATAGGGTTTTAAACAGTTGGCCAACATATAAAAATCAAGATAAAATTAATCAATGTTAAACCTATCTAAAAAAATAATTTTTCTGCTTTGCTTATGGCTTGAATTTAATATACTTAAATTTTCCCCCCTTTTTTAATGGTCATTTTTATTTTTTTTTATTTTTTTATGTCAGTTCTAGTTCTTTTTCCTTCCTATTGTAAATTCTTATATAAGATTTTGCGTATTTCCTCATATTTATATTCATATTTTCTGGAGTCTTATAATAATTTCAAAGATTTATGTAGCAAAAATAAATTATTGGATACAAAAAGCTTTGGCATTTTGTTTCTTACCTAACCGCCCCTTCCATTTTTTAAAGAAAATGAAGTGTCATTAAGAGTTTGTTCTTTCTGAAAGAAAAAAACTTATAATAAGCTTCCCTTAAATATGTGAAACAAGTGGTCCAGCTATTTAATAGTTATTTCTCGTATCGTATTATAAACGGCTTTCCGCGGATATAGAATGTACAATTATAAGATTAAAACTAGTTTTTTTAGCCCCGGGGTGCCGGAGGCACCGGCTAAAAAAACTAGTTTTAATCTTATGATTGTACATTTCTATATTCGTAGAAAACTGGATATAATACGATGCTAGACATAGTTTTTTCGTATGGATGAGAACCGGTTCCTATCCACCGGATTCAAATGAATACGAGAAAAGATATTAATACATAATTAAGTGTATGTACTATATTGGAACCAAGTTAGTATACAAAATATCCTTGAAAAGTACATCTTGGACAGCTAACAAATCTTGGAATCTAGATTCAGCGGTCATTTTGTGATGACGGGTAAGCTTACACTTTTTGTCTTCTCTGTCTCTTTGTCATTTGCAGATATCTCTATTATTTCTTTATATTCCTAGTTGATGTACACTCATTATCATTTCTCATTGTCTTCATATCTAGATACAAATTACTACGAATAATACAATTTCTTTAGCATTTATGTAAAAAGAAAAATAGAGCAAAATCAAGTATATATGAAGAATAAAAAGCAGAGATTTGGAATTTTGAGTTGTTTTTCATATTCTTATATGATCCAATAAAAAGTATTAAAAGATTCGTTGTACTCCTTTGGACGTTATAGCCTTTTTTTTAATTTGTATAACATGACTAATCTTTGTACAAAAAGTATTTTTTGGCGCTTGAAGTTAGAAAGAGTTTTTGATAGAAACCTACATTTTGCAACTGAAGTCTTATAAGAGACTTCTCCCACTTTCTTCAAATCATTTCATCATTAGAATCACTACCATTGCTTCACTTTACCTTACTTTACCTGAAGTAATCATTTATTAAATTTTGTTTAAGGATTGCATGCATTTTAAAGGATCAGATAGCAGATTAAGGTATTTTTTTAGGTTTATTTTTTATTTGTCCAAGGAGGGGGGGTTATTGACTCCAATGTTTTTAATCTTCTACTGTCATACGTCATCTTATAATCTTTTTATAATGAAGATTTGTTTGTAAAACTTAATAGTGTCGAAATTGTTCTACCAATAATTTTGTCATAATCCAAATGTACATTAATTCATCGTCCATTACCCTATTTCTACCCTTGTCCATAAAAAGAATGTTTTCCTATTGGCATGAGGTATAAAGCTTGGCAAAACATTGGGAATTACTTGTAATTGGATATGTAGGAACCAAACCATTATGTTTTTTAACACGCAAAGCGTGTTTTATAAAGCTTAGTCCTTCTCATCAGAGAGAAATGGGACAATGGGCTGCTTATTACACTAGTCCCCAAAGTTTTATAACAACGTTTTCTCTTTCGTTGGCTTTTTGATTGGTTGTTTTGTTTGATTAAGTTGAGCGTTCGAACGTTTCAACAACTAGTTTTAATCTACAGATGTTGTAATAAAATGTATCATGATTGAGATGTACATCAATTCAATTTATCGGCGATTGTCTTATCCCGTTAGATCCCCGCCTTCTCACTCTGTGTGTCTGTATGTTTGTCTGTATTATAAAACGCTTAGATTTCTTAGAAGATTGTTCGTATGTTTGTTTCATCTAGGGTTGGGCCGGATATCCGGTGTGGCCGGATATCCGGCCGGATACCGGATATTGAAACTATCCGGCCAGATATCCGGCTCTATAATTTTTTATACTTTACACCAAAAATCTCTGCTTTGTAAAATCTTAAATGGCTATAATTTTCTTATTATTGAAGCTAGAAGAACATTTTTTCTGAATAAGTTTAACTTTATGTAAATTTATATAAGGTTTCTGAAGAAATTTTTTTTTTACTACTTTAATATCTGGTAATTTGGCCGGTTATCCGGTAATTTGGCCGTTTATCCGGTAATTTGGCCGGATAACCGGATATCCGGCATTTGAATCAGCCGGATATCCGGCCGGTTACCGGATATCCGGCATTTGAAATCAGCCGGATATCCGGCATCCGGCCAAAAAAGTATCCGGCCCAACCCTAGTTTCATCCTAACATTTTTTTTTATATTTTGTCTGAAATCCTACATGTATAACTATTTAGACTTTGATATAAGGTATATATTCTAAGATCTAAAAATATAATCAATTTTGATTTCAAATTTGCCTGTTATGGCCAATGTGATCTTGTTTTCCTATATAAAATACAACTAGATCCAACTATTATATACATAAATAAAGAGTGCAAAGTCGATCCTTAAAAATAGACAGTGTGCAAGATGTGCCAGTTTGATAACCAATTAGTTATGATTTAAGATTTAATCCTTTTCTGTTTTTAAGAAAAGAACCGGAAAACAAACCGGAGAAAAAAACAAAATTTTAGAACTAATTAATATCTAAATAATAAATAATACTAACTAATACTTGGGAGTATGGATTTTGAGGGCATGCAAAAATGAGTTGAGGTTGAAAGCATTTTATTTGGAGTATTTTGACAACCCCCTTCTAGCACACCCATAAGTGCAATTCTGTAAACTTTTTTTTAAGGATTGAATTTTGGATAAAGAAAAAAATAAAGAGGATTACTGTTGTAATGAAAATACAGAGAGAGCAAATAACATGATTCAATAGAAATAATATTTTTAGATTATATATATCAGTATCATTATTGTATCAGAAAATATACTTTTCTCATTTATTTCTTATTAACAAGGAAAACTTTATCTATTATCAAGAACAATTTCAATAATATTATAGTTCAAACATTTTTTTTAAAATTTTTATTTTGTCCTAAATTTTAAACAGCTGGCCTTTGTACATGTTTGAAAAAAATTTCATGTCTTATCCACTTGTCAAGTTATTAGTTCCATTATATAATCTACAATGGAATGACCTAAATATGAAACTAATAATAATCAAATAGTTTTCTAAGAACAAGAAAAAGATTACCATAGACAAAGGTAAAGGTAAATTGGTCTGAAATTAAAAAGTACTAAATTAAAAAATAAATACTTAAATAAGAACATATTATTCCATACCTTTAAAGCATAACTAAAAGTATAACAGTTTGAGATATAAAAATACAAAAAAAACTGGAAATTTTAATTTAAAGGGTGTTTTCAATTTAGCTACTAATATTTAATTAGAAATATTGATTAATCGAAATCAACATATATATAATCTTTTGACATCAAAAATAAAAGGCAAAGTTTTCCTCAAAACTTTCATTTTCATCTTTTGCATCAACTTTTTAAGGGAAGCAGCATATAGTGCCTAATAAAAAAATGACGTTATAAAAAACAAATGACCGATGATAGGCCAATATACATTTTACCATTGGTCAAATAATATGTAAACTGCCCTATCATTGCAGGTAATTTGTATTGTTTGACGTTATTTATTAGTAGGCACTGTAAGCTGCTTGTTCTATAGTAATTTGACATGTTCCATTGTCCCTGAAGATTAGATTACATTGTTCTTGCTCATATAATGAGGATTGATGAAGATTAATTGTCAACCATTTTATCATTTACAGTATTTTATTTTTTTTATGTAACATTTGCCTTCAAGATAGTTTAAGACAACCAAATTAGCAAAAAAAGTATAACATTAATTTATTATAATAATATGATTTCTGTGTCTATCTGTATGTGTGTGAAGCGAAGGATCTCGCTAACCTCTTAACCAATATGGTCTCCTTTAAAATAAAGCAACTCATAAATCATATGAAGTAAAATCTTTGTGTGTTTGTTACGATTGATCTCGTAAACAGCTAGAATTATCTTTAACCTATTTTCAGGGAAGTTAATGTTCCAAAGAATGTTTAAGGCTATTTAGCCAACTTTAAAACAAATTTTGTGTTTTCAGTGTTATGCTGTGTTTTGATGCAATTAGATTAGGTTCAGTTCGGTTAAGTTAGTCTTAGTGAGGCTATCGCAAAGCTGCACTTATCCACGCTTATTAGCAAAGGAAAAATTATAAGCTGTAGAAACTAAACGAATGTTAGTGAAAGAAACAAAAAATCTTCCTTAAGATTCTTCATTGAAAAGTTTAGATTCTTCTTACAAAAGAATTCTTTCTTTTCAAAGTATTTTGAGAAAAGTTTAAAGGTTGCCTGTTTAAGGTTTTTTTAATTTTACTTAATTTTTACTAGAGGCCCCTAGGTGCACTGACCTTCTAATTTTAATTTTATTTTAAAAAGTAAGAATTAAAAGGGGGTGATTTTTTCCTAGGGGTGTTTTCTTTCTGGATGATAGTGGTACTCTCCCTCATAAATCCTCACTTGACCTATCGGTTCAGCAGTTATCGAGATCCGTTCATCCAAACAGACACACATCATGTTACTTATATAAAAAGAACTCAAAGTCTTTGAACCTATCTCAGCCCAGTATTGCGTTTTAACTAAAAACTTCTGCATGAGGAAAGGTTCAAAACAGGTACAACTCAATATCATGCACTGTCAGGACTTCCAGGCAAAAGTCGCACCATTAAAAGGTTAGTTGTCTGTAGAACATTTAGCCGCAATAGGAAGACGTTCAGTGGTAACTTACTTTGATTTATTAAACTAGTGGTTACGCTACCTTTGAGGTCTTTAGATCTCTTAAAGAGAGGATGGAAGTTGGCTTCCCCCCCCCCCCCCCAACAATTTCAATTGTAGTTCTAAAAGAAATTTTTTGAGGGGGGGGGGCTTTTTTCTAGGGCTGATTTCTATCGGAATGGTAATTGAGCTCTGCCTAAAAAAAATATAAACCTTCCCTGGACATATCGGGTCAGTGGTTAGCAAGATCCTTAGACTCATTCAGACAGACAAACAGACACATCATGATACTCTAAAATAAGTGTAAAACTAATGCTTTGATAAGCCAACTTTGGTGGAATGGTGTGTGCATTTTTGTACTTCTCAAGTAGGTCAACTCAAAATAGGGTCTCAGTTCACAGCTGCAAAAAGCCTGTACTAATATTGTTATTCTTGAATGATAATGTAAAACATTTTAAAAATAGCATTATGGCTATGTGTGTAGCTCAAAATCTCACTAACTGGTGAACCAATATAGTTATTCTTTACAGTGAAGCTTCTAATAGGTCCAGGGAAGGTTTTTAATTATTTTTGAAAATGCTTACACCACCCTCGTCCCTAAAAAATACCCTTCCCGAAAATTTTCATTTAAGTGTCCCTAGAGGCCTCTAGTTGCGTATCCGATATAATGTTGCACAAAGTAATTGATCATATCTTCATGTATTCACAAAATATAAATCTGCAAAATTTCATTCATGAAACAGAACATGAAAAAAAAATATTGACCTTTACATTTCAAGTTATTTTCGTTTTAATTTAGATAATATGAAATACTGAAGAAGAAAATTCTGCTTGATGATTTCAAATGTTTGCTTAAATGCATGGACACTCAAAATAGTAGGGAATAGCTAGGAGAAAACTTTTAGGCAAACTAAATTCTAAAAATTTTAAAAGGATATGAAAAGGAATGGAGTATTTAGGAATGACCTGTTCAATATCTACCTACAGTTAGATGCAATGCTATTACAACTTTTTTAATCCGTCTTTCTTAATGTGTTCTCAAATAAACTTTTAAATCTGTCTTCTTAATGTGTTCTAGGGGAAACTTTTAAATATATTTTCTCTATACTTATAACATGGGAGACAGATATAGGTATTTATTTTGCACATGAATATACCATATATTTGTATTTGCTAAAATCAATAAAAAAGAAGTACGTAAGTTAAAATTTTAAGTATTTAACTACGCTATGCTTAAAAAGCAATATTTTGCTTAAATATTATCATTTTTCATGCAGTAGTTTTGGGAAAAACTTTAAGGGACTCTAAAACAAGGGTTCTAAACAGGACGTTGGTCAGATGTTTTTAGCAATTCGAATAAAGCCAGGTATGGCAGGGAGGGAGGGGACATTGGGCTGTATATTTCTATGGTCTCCAAAGTTTTATAATTACGTGTTCTTATTCGTTTGATTAACAAATTTGGGGACTTTTATTGAATTTTAGATTAAGTGTCCAAATGTTTCAACCAGATCTGGTCTGTACACTAGAATTAGATCTTGTGGTTTACCGGTTACCAAACCTCTATATCCCATCATTGTTTCATTTATAAAACTATCAAATAGATTAATTTTCATGGTAAATATGTATAAAATTCCCGGGTCTAAATAAGAAGCTAGATAATCCAGAGAAACTTTTTGGTTTCTACGTAGAACTAACCTCTACTACCAAAATTGGTTCCTAGAGAAAATATTACACATTTGACAAGGGAATAGTTTATTAATCTTTATTTTGGTAAATTTTTTAGAGTATTCTTCAAAATGTGTTTTCTTGAGGTTTATTTATAAGAAAAGATTTACAAAAACATCATGAACACTTAAAACATCTTAATTGTATTGCCTATCCAAAACTGATTTAGATTGCTGAAAATATGATCCTTGAAGGTAACAAAAAGATTATAATTTCCAGTAAAGTACCTAGCGAGACAGAACCCACTCTTATTTAGGAAGTAATTTTTATTTTATTCGTAGATCCTGCAGGACTACCCTTTACCCAGTTGCAATATTATTAGCCTTAAAGACAAAGGTACTGAAAAAAAACGGTAAAGATACATTTTGTGATATTCATTCAATACTTTATCTTTATCTTATATTCAACTAAGTAAATTAATCATAAATCTTCTTCTTAAAAGATATAGATATATTTAATATTTATAATTATGTGACATTTTTGTTACTCCTCTGTTAAGATATAGTAACGTTATTAATGATATTTTTATGCACATACAAATACATATGTTATTACATAACCTTACACTAAAACAGTTAGGGAGTTGAATCCATTTTTATAGAAGCAGAAATATAATCTATGATTATGGTTTGGACTCTCTAAAACTGTAATCTACCTTTCCACTTTACCCTCTCTTGGTGAAGATATCTTCAACGCCGATACGATTTTTGAAATGTAAGATTCTACTTTCCCTTCTCTTGGTGAAGATATCTTCAACGCCGATACGATTTTTGAAATGTAAGATTCCACTTTCCCCTCTCTTGGTGAAGATATCTTCAACGCCGATACGATTTTTGAAATTTAAGATTTCACTTTTGCCTCTCTTGGTGAAGATATCTTCAACAAGAGAGACAAAAGTGGAATCTTATATTTCAAATATCGTATCGGCGTTGAAGATATCTTCACCAAGAGAGGGGAAAGTGGAAGGGTAGATTACAGTTTTAGAGGGTCCAAACCATAATCATAGATTATATTTCTGCTTCTATAAAAATGGATTCAACTCCCTAACTGTAAAAAGAATATTAAATAGTATATCCTATAGATTAACTTATAATAAAAAAATCAATTTGAATTTTGTTCTTAACATACAGTTCAGACCATAAAACCTAGTCTTCTTTTAATTTGGGACCAAGGTCGTATAAGAAGGGGGTTAGGTAATTTGGGTAATACTCTACCCAGAAAATAATATAATATATTGATGTTAGTTCCGTCCCCGCCCCACCAAATTTCAAATTCCACATAAATTTCGGTTGTTATTTTATCGCCCACTCCCCCTAAAAAAATACGCCATTGATATATAAGAAAGCTTGAACGTCCTTGCTTATATATATAATTCAAGCTCAATGTTTTTTTATTTTACCTTTATTCTTTAGGAAATATTCTTGCGAATATATTAAACAAACAATTTTAGAAGGACGTAACTGTAATGTTGTTGTTTCTAGTCAGTCAAAAACAAATGTTTTATAAAAGTAAATTACTGACTGTCCTCTCAACAAAGAGAGAAAGAGATTACATTCCTAGATATAAAGAGAATACAATAATATCAAATATAGTATAATCAGAAGTATAAGGATATGCATAAATGTTAAAAAATATGTGATGTAGCGAAGAGAAGTTTGCTGTTAAAAGTTGGTTCATTTGAATCATTCTACAATCTTAATTCAAGAGAGAAAAAGGAAGAGAGGAGAAAACATAAAAAAAAAAGGGAAAACAAATTAAAACCTGGAGAGAAAAATAGAGAAAAAAAGAGTATAAAGGAAAAAGAGATAAACTATTAGTATAGAGATGCAGTAGTTCAGACAGGCAGAATGCCGAAGTTATCAGACCGATTTTATACTCTCAAAGTAACTTCGTTCCAAACAAAGTAAACCAGGTGCACTAAAAGCTCTAAAATATGAAACAAACTTTTTAATTTCTACCTGACTTTGAAAAAAGATAATTTACCTCTAACTTTATTCATGTATAATGGTATATATTTGCTTCCTGGTGTCATATGCATGATTCTTTATGCTTAGTTATTGCAATAAACATCATTAATCATCATGCCGTATTTATTCTTATGTATGAGCAAAAAAGCTTATCAAAATTCAATAAACTAATTAAAAGGTACTATAGCTACACATAAATATTGAAGCGTAAAAAATTGTGAAAATTGTGCAAAAAATATAAAGAAAAAAATTTTTTTAAATATCATTTTTGCTTTGTAAATCCTGAAAATTGGCGGCTGTTGTTCGGCCAGGCTCTCATTTCGAAGGAAGCTAAGATATGAACATATTTCAGTATTTTTTTCTTTTGTTATTAATTTATATCTAATTTATGAAAAGGAAACTAACTAGTCTATCGATTAAAGTTTTACATCTATCCTGGTATAAGAATATATTTTTTTTTAAGCAAAGCTTTTCTATAATAAGGGTAGGTCCGTCCGTCCGTCCGTCTGGAACGGATAGCTTTTTTCGTTAATTTGGACATGTCCTATCAATTTTGTCCTACCGTTTCAGAGCTTCGCTTTTATGGATGTTTTCATCCTTGTTTTTATAATTCTTACTAGTTTATGTAGGTATGTAAATAAGAAAAATATGTATGTACTGGAATTGGGAGTGAAAGGGGTGGGGAAAGTTGACAATGGGGAATGGTTGATTAAACTATAATGGGGGAAAAGTAGGCGGGGGAAATATTGTCTTCAGGAATATAGTGAACAATTAATATCTATTATTATAGTCTACGTAGAACATTTCTGTAAGGCCTCACGAGGCACTTATGAAATACGCAGAGGAAAAAAACTTTAGGCTCGCACTCAATCTCACGTAGGAATTGTACTATGTTGCTTTCATTTAAGTTACACTAATAAGCTGATAATTTTTCTCTTGGATTATTAAGTTTTGCTATTTTTTTTATAATGCTGAACTTATTATTCTCATTTCTAAGATAAAGCACTTTATTTTGTGGTTTATTCAAAATTGAAAGTTCTTCTAATAACATTTTTCTCTTAAATGTTTATTTAAGAAAAATGCCTAGCTCTAATGTCCTTAAGTTTAATTTAAAGTTCAGTTGCATTATCCTTATATCCCTGAGTGTCATGCAAGATTCATGATATAAATAAATTAGGGGATGAATTTATAAGGGGAATGAAAGGGGAAGGGTGTGTATGGGGTGTGGTTGGGTTGATTGTGTCTCTTAGGCTTTTCGGGAATAGTCCCTTTCGTAACATCGCCCCATAAGTGGCGATTCGTCGTATTTTAAAAATTGCTTTTTATAGGTTATTTTAGGTTAGGTTATATTGGGTTAGGTGATTGCCCCACAGGGTTAGAGCTCCCCGCAGGGGCTAGAAATAGGAAAAAAGCTACTGTGAAAAATACGAAGAATCGCCTTATAACGTGCGATCTTACGAAAGGGACTATACCCGGCTTTTCTTATGAGTAAGCAGGGAGAAAGAGATAGGACAATAGAGGATAAATCAATCTAATCTAAATACTTCATTAAAGAATTACAGAAAAAAATTGTGAACTTTGGGGGAGTGCTATTTCTAGTCCATTATCACTTGCCCATCGTCCCCTTCCTTTCTATCTCACTCTCTCTGTGAATGAGAGGGCAACTGAAAGAAAAAAATCCTGGTTTATTTGATATTTCAATCCTCTCCGTTTGCAATTTAAAATTGTTTGATGCGTCCTATTTAATGTAATATAATGATATTGATGATAAATCCCCCTAGAATATAATAATATATACATACACATAATATATTAAATAATATACATATAATTATTTCATGTCACATGTATGCATTACATTATAATATTATGAAACCAACTTTTTTTATATTATAATTAAACAAGAATAGTTTTATAGAATCATAGTTATTTGTTATAAAAGCTATGGTTTAAGTTTTTAACTTCGCTTTTTATTATTTATCCGTTGCAAATACTGTACAACTTACTTTCATAAAATATAGAGTTAGCGTGTAATTGCTGCGCACTTATTTATGGGCTTAGTTGTCCTTGTTCAATCTAAGTATGATAAAGAATATTAACTCTTCTGTAGATAAAATTGGAGGCAGGGGCGTCCAAGCTTTTTTATTTGGGGGGGGGGGGGGGTAAAAATTTTGAAAATAAAAATTTTTTGGGGGGAAATCTTTATTTCATAGAGGCATTTTTTTATTTGGAGGGGGTAAAAATTGAAAATCCAAAATTTTTTTTTTGGGGGGGGGTTTATCACCCCTTTACCCCCCCCCCCCTTGGACGTCTATGGTTGGAGGTTTATTACAGATCTAGTTTTTACTACCCTATCCAGTTTTAGTCCCAAAATTTTAAATCAAGCAAATGAAAGTACTAATAAAACATATTGAAGGCTAGTATAATTAACACTCTATTGTCATCTTCCTGCCTAACAAACCCCAAGAAAAAATACTTGAAAATTATAGAAATCCCATCATAGAGGGATTATTCATACAGGGGTTGTATTACAATTATAAACCAATGTATGACATACAGGATTCTAATCAATCAATGCAAACAATATAAACAAATTAATAATTGCAGGACTACTATATAAGTGTTCTATGTTTAATAAACATACAAACATATTTAATAAAAATATATATTCTTTTATATAAAGTAGCAAGGATTTTTTATTTGTCCGTTTAGATCTTGCTTACCACTGAAATTATTAAGTTTTTAATTCAAGGGAAGCTTTATATAGATTCTGGGCTGAGTTTAGTCAATTTGTCTGTCCCATTCTATCCCCAATAATAAAACAAAGCTTTATGTGACGCGCTATTTTTAACTATATTTAAAAGTTTCATGCTTTAGAAATCTTTAGAAAGAAAGTAATGATTTTTACAAAACAAATATTTTATAATATATATAAATCAAAGTAAAATAAGTATAAAATAGATTTAAAAGAGAATTATAATAATTTGAAGAATTAAATATGCCACGAAAAACCTTCAACTAACTTAATTTTATTTTCTTTAACTCCAAGATTGTACTTTATCTGGACGTATTCATCCTTGTTTAATATACAATATATCTCTGATTAAACTAAGTGCTTATTTATTCTTCTTATATCTACTTAAACTAACATCAATTATTTATCATAAAGATGTTTCTTTAAAACAGACTTATAGTAAACCAGTTTTGTTAGCCCCGAAGGCCCAGGTTAAAAAACTTATATTGATTTTATGATTTTTATTTCAATAATCGTGGAAAACTGTCTGTATTACAGTAATTTACATGATTTTTCAGTATGACTGAGAACCGGTTCTAATACAACTTATATAGTTGTACGAAAAACTCGGCTGCAGCTCATTTTCAGATAATCATGGCAACAAATGATGAATCACGGCAGTTTCACTGCAGATGCTAATCGTTGGCAAACATTTAAACAGCTTAGGTTCTATTTTTGATCGTGAACCACCATCAGTCACATTTAGCAGCTACAGCCGCTGATTTTATACAGTTTGTGTAGTTCAGCTGAAGATGAAAACGTTGAATTTCTAGCAGCCTCGCGTTTAAAATTCGTTGGTTAGCGGAGGTAGCTAACTGGATATATAGTTTGCTATTACTTGGCTCTTGAGGAATAAATAAACACCTATCAAATCACATCCTTTAATATATTTGGAATAAATCTGATAGATCTGTGGGGAAGGGTTAATAGGTGATCTATTTTGCATTACCATCAATCAAGAGATTATAAAGATCATTGTTGGTCAGATAATATTTCTTGGTAAATATGTTCTAAATTATGTTTACTAAACATATGTTTTAAGCGAATAAATGTATCCGAGGTTAATAATTGTTTCAGTCTAAATACTTTTATCTTATCTATGATTCACTTTTTACAATTTAATCCATTGTTACGGAAAGTTTTGCTACTTATGGAAGGGATGGCCCTTGTAATTAAAAAATTTGTTACTTTTTTTCTACTTTGAATGTTTGTTGACTTTTGTAAATGGGTTTATAAATGTCCAAAGAAATACGAAGCTCTCCCAGCCAAATAAGTGTTCATATTTTATGTATTTCTGTATTCATAAATTATTTATAAATGTTTACATAGCAAGATTCTTCAGAGTTCCATATAAAGGCACCCTCAGTCTCAGACAATCTCAGTCATTATCAGCCACAGCCACCCTCAGCTACTGGATCAAAAGACTTGAGTTTGTAGGCGTCTAAGTAAAGGTGAGAGTGCGCCAAGGGTTAAAGGCTACAGTGGTCATTCAGACGTCAGCCTGCCAAAGTTACCGCGTGGGCTGAAGGTTGATTCGACTGTAGTCTAAGATCTTTGGTTGAAGATAGTTAATACCGCTTGCCTTGCGGCATAGCTATCTTAGTACTTCACCCTTGCTTGAGTGTCATACGGGTAGCAAGGTGAGACCGCTAGTTGGGAAGTGAAGTCTGAAGACTGGTGATTGGAAGACACCTAGCATGATTTAAAGATACTCCAATATTTAGTCAGAAAAGTTTTTAAATAACACAACCAATCAGTCTATTTTCATAACGGATAAGCATCAATGTGTCTGTCCGCATTTTAGTTAAATGTTTATCATGTGTAATTTTTTTTTTTACTTTTTGTTATTGTAGGCTAAATGTGCATCCTAATAAGGCTACTTGTATAAAATTGTTTGAGTATTACGTTTTCCACATTTTATATTCTCACTACACTTATCAGATTTATCAATTTACACCCACCTCCCCATTTTTCCCTTCTTAAAAATCAAAAAAAGATTTTTTCTTTGAAGATTATGTTTTTGCATTGCATTTTTTGGGGATAAAAAAAACCAAAAGTAATTTGTTATGCAAGAGATTTAATATAAAGATTTATTGAAAACTAAACACATGAAAAAGTAAATTGCTGTTTATTAAAGTAATTTTTGATTTTACAATGTTCTAAAAATGCTGTAAAATTGCAAAAACGCGGGAACACTCCTCAGAATACTTTTAGTAAACACAAATCAATTTCCTTAGATGTGAATGAAAGACTGTCAAAATATTCGATAAAACAGGGTAGACACAAAATAATCAAAAAAGTTTTTAAAAAACATTTTTTTAAGTATCAAATAAATCATTGAAATAACACAACAGAAAAGTTTTCATAGAATTAAATGCTTATTTTTCAAGTCTTATTTCTTAGCTGGAGGATGCCCACATCCATAAAGGCAAAGCTAAAAAGTCAAACTCAGACAAACTAACATCGATATAGAGTAAAACAGCTCTAATTTTTTTTATTTTCTTTTTGGGATCTGAAAAAATATGTTTAACTATGTCACAAAAGCGCTGGTTGTTTTTCTTCTTTATGTAAATTAATGCCCCACTTTATCCCAAATTCTTCAGACTAACTCAAACCCCAATTACTGAAAGCTTTCAAAGGGTATTAAGTGAAAGAGGCAGATTTTTTCTATTCATCAAGACAAACACGGGTTGAGGGATGGTTAACCAATAAAAAATAAATCGTATAAATTTCAAATCTATTATAATTTATATTTATTGTTAGGATAAACGACTAATTTATAAAAATTAAGGTCATTTTTAACGATTGTGAATTTATAAATGGTTTTATATGAAGAAAAAAAACTAATGTTAGACTTACATGTAACTAAAATAGAGTGACATATTATTAATTATACAAATTCATAATAAAATTTTAGTTTCTTATTATTGTGTTTTCATTGTTAGTTTGCGTTTTATGACTATATGAGGTTTTTATGCAATATGACTATTAACCCTGTATAGTTTTACATATATGTAATATATTTGTATCCGGGATCAAAAGGGATAAGACAATGGTCGATATTGAAATTCATCAAAAGTCTCCAAAGTTGTTAAGCCGACGAATAGGAAGAGTTAATATAAATATACAACTTTGGGGCCTACAGTAATAAACTGCCCAATGTCCCCTCCCTCCCTGTATTTGTATACACTTTCCATTACTAGAATCATTAAGTGATACTTATGTAAATGTGAACATGCCATGCAAAAAAATTATTAATCATAGCCTTGCTCCTCATTATTACTTAGTTTTATCTTAGTATTCATTTAATGTTTTAGTCGGTTCCAGGACAAACGTCAGAATGAATACACGCAATAGTGTTTAAAATATCAAGTTAATTAAGTTTTTCTAAACAGGTAAGGTTAGGTTAAGATGTGAGTATACAAATAAGCCCCCCGTAGGGATTAGGCATTTAAAGAATTCTATAAGATGGTTTAAAATAGATTAGGTTAAGTGTCCACTCCGACGTTTGTCGCTCCTGCGTTTGTCCTAGGACGTTTTAGTTTTATCAATTAATAATATAAAGATCATTTAGAGAATTTCTGTGAGAATATAGGCCAATATTTTATGTGATATCGTAATATTTCAAATTTGGTTACCTAACAAAGATAAAAAACTCGAAAGCAAGAAGACAAATCAAACTGTCGAACAAACGAACATTATAAAGTATAGAGTTCCTTCAATATTGAATAAACAAGTATGAACTAAATTGAAATAGACCTTTTATGACTTAATTATAAAGGTGTTTTCTTGTTCTTGGTAGTCCTGTAATAATCAGCTTAATAAACAAGGAATATAATGCAAAGTTTAGAATTGACAGAACTATTTCTATCTATAATCAAACGTTTGAGCTATCTGATAGAGATGACATATGTTCGGACTGACGGACCTTCCTTAAATATAAAAAAACTTTGTTATTAAGAATCATTATCTAAGAAAAATATTAAATAATAAATTTATTATTTTAAATGTAATTCAAAATCAAATGATTACTTAACCCTTAACAGTCGGACCCCTTGCCGCACCTTAATCAGTCGGGGGGGGGGGGGGGCGTTCAACGCCCCCCCATATTATCTCAGTTCCTATTAGAGCTAGAGGGCTAAATTTTTTTGTACAAGTCCCCTGTGTTATGATGAATTTCCGACCTCAAGTAAGTCAAAGTCAATTTTCGCTTCCTTCACCCTTTTATTTAACAACCTTTGTTTTTAGGTCCTTTTTTACTTAAAAATTTCAAACGGCTGTAATTTTCTTATTTTTGAAGCTAGAAGAACAATTTTTTGCAGAAAATGTTTATCTTTATTTAAATTTTATATTTGAAATGTCAAAATATAAATTTCAGCAGCCGCAGCTGTACTTGGCAGCTGCCAGCCGCCGCAGTCGGCGGTCGGCGGTAAAACGGCGGTGGATCTTTATGAAATTTTAATACGTTAATAATAAAGATTTGCTTTAATTATATAAGACAGATACTGAAGGTTACAAAAATATGCATAAATAAGATAATCAAATACAAAACAAAACCTGATGGATGGGATGTCAGAAAAAGACAAAGGTACACTGCTGCATCCATTGTCTCATTTGTATGTAATATCTATGTCTCCATACATTTTATTATTTATTATTATTCTTTTATAGTCAAGTCATAGTTGTTTTTCGAGGACGCTCACCATTAAAAGGACTGTAAAGTGTCTGGTTTAACCCATATTGTATCTAGAACGCAAACAAATCGTTTTCTTTATAAAAAGAATTTTAAAATGGATTATTTTGATTAAAGTTTTGAAGCAAGAAATAACTAACAGAAAAGTGCATCAGATGAAAATAATTTCTCTATTAAATTTCGATCTTACAACAAAGTGTCAAAATTCTGACAAATATTTTTCATTTTGAAACTATAAAGTTTTTGATTAGAGTTATATAGTGTATGAGCGACTTCAGCAAAGCCTTTGATCTGTGTATTTGCACATACACACACTTAACACAAAATATACACACAGACAAACATTGAAATACTAAGAGTGTCAAAACCTATTTTCTTAAACTTATGTAGTTTCTCATTTCTACAATTATGCAAGCCTAGATAATGTCTAATAAAAGTACAATTTGAAGGTCTTAAAGAATTTTTTTTATTCAAAAATTGTTTGCTATTTCTAGAACTCTGAAGTAATATGAGGTTACTCTGTGTATTGGTATATTCAATCCCGGGAGGAAAAACAATTTTAAGATTTTAAGAAGTGTAGTATTTTTGTTTTGCAGGTTTTTAGCTGTTTTTTGTGGTAACAGTATGATTTGGGTCTTTTATAGACTTGCTACTCTATGAAATCTCTATTTTGACAAGTTTTCACTCCCCACCAAGAAAATATTCTGCTTTACAATTTCAAAACTTTTATTTAAAATTTTTAAAAACTTCCTTCAACATAAAGTTTGGTAATTTTGGGGATCCTTTTACGTTTTCCTTTTAAACTATGTAGCCATTAGATCTTTATCATGTTTAGATCAAACAAAAATCTCTATCTTTCCTTTATAAAAGACCAATAGATTAATAATATTTATAACCTAATCACCGTTTTATCTGAAATTGTAGATATCTAAACAAAATATTTGTTTTACTAGATTGGTTTATTTAAGCGTTATATTCTATACAATAGATCTATAGTATAGATGTAAATATTGATAACTACCTGCCCTTCTTTTCCAAAGACCTTTTTCGTCTGCTAGCAAATTGTTTTCTACTACTCAGCCTTCTTAATATTCCCGACACTATTGGTTGATTTTCAAAGACCCAATTGAGAGTAGGCACAAGGTCCTTGGAATGGGGACTTACAGTTATTTAACCCCTTCCACCTCTAGTATTTAAAACAATTCTCAATAATTTGCAAATATTTTTTTCCTTTTGTTATTTATTGCCTTATTATTATAATCTCCCATGAGTGAAACTTTCTTCGCTCTTGTCTTATTAAGGTTCTAGATGTAGAATGTAAAATAATTGTGTAATATCTTGAATTTAAACTTTAAATATGTAAAATAGTGATGAATATATAGTATGAATATTAAAAGACTCAAATTGTGAGGAATAAGTGGAAAGATCCCTAGATTTTCATCATTTAGGGGAAGTAAAATGTTAAGGTGAATATACCAATATTTTGTAACAGTTTATATCACTGAAAAATTATAGATAAAATGTCTGTTAACATATTTTTTGTATATTTTATAACAACATAGGTTTTCAATATTACATAGAATTATGTATATACATTTACTTTTTATTTTAATTGTTTCTTTAAACATAAAGTAATCCTTATGTTTGTCTGTGTGTCTGTATATTTTACTTTTAAATCTAAATTTTAAATTGTGGGTCGACTTACCCTTAGCTCTCGCCCCCATCCTACTTCTGTATGGGGCATTTATATGACTCTTGGGGTGTAGCCGTTAGTATAAGTTATCTTAAAGGGATACAAAATATTGTTTACACATGATAGAACTAAAATATATTCCTATTTAAATACTACAAAAGGTTTGCAGAGTATTTCAGTGATAAGGGGAATGTTATTAATACAGAATAAGATGGTTGTTGAACAGCAGAGCCTATTTAATTTTTCTTCACGCATAATAATAGAAAAGTATAAGCAATATTTCATAAGATAACCAGTGCATTACAAAAAGAAGGAAACACACAATATGTTTTAGAGTAGCTCTGCTTCACAAACAATAACAATAAAAATCATTTATACTAGCAAAACAAACTTTTGAAACACCTACACTTATTTTTGTATTATTTGCTTATCCCTTTCTTCTGACTCTTTTTTTCTATGACTCATTTGTAAAAGAATTTGTACATTGTTAATGGAAATTTAATAATTCTTCAAACAATTTAGCATAATTGGATGAAAACAAATGGGGATATAAGAAAATTCTAAAATTTTATTTTAAATGAGAAATGTTTAAAGGTTCGAGGGATGGTGAAGTTTTTGTCGAAGCAATAATGTGGTTAACGATGCATTGTTAGACGTGTAAAATTGTATGTATTTCAGACTTAATTGTTTGATTATTCTATATGTACTCTATAACAACTACGCCCCTAGAGGCATCTAGTGGCACTTAAGGGTAGGAGTGAACGCAATTTACAATAACTTTAATTTCTAATTAGAAAAAGTAAAAAAATTGCGAGTTACGGTGGTGGTAACCCGAAATAGTTGTAAACCTTCCCACGAATCTATGAGAATCTTCACTGTAAAGGAGAACCATATCGGTTCACTGGTAAGCGAGACCCCTCACTACACAGTCAGATAGAATTAGATAAACCAATGACGTCCTTATATATGGATAATTTTATATATTTTCTCGAAGCATTACTATACTAGATCAGGGAAGAGGGGACATTGTACCTGAAATTATACTGATACCCAAAGTTTTACAAACCTGTTCTTCTATTTGTTGGCTTAAAAGTTTGTGGAAGTTTTCCATTTTTAACAACTTTCCTATTCGAAGCTCTTTATAGTGCCTATAAAATAAGGAATAAATTTAAAACTTTTGGACAAAATTTTCCAAATGACGTCATATTAGAATAATCCATTACTATAATATTTTAATTTATCCCTTTTATATAGGCACTATAAAGAGCTTCATCATAATTTCACCTGATTTTGGTTCTGGCTATGTTATATGAACATTGCAACATCTTGGATTAATTGCCAATACATAGTTTGTATTGGCTTCAAACTTATTAAAGCGAAGCTACTCTTTATGTTTTTTGCCTTTAGACCACAAAAATTACAAGACATCATTTCAAACCTTAACTATATTTAAAACTAAAGCAACGTAAAAAATTATAGTAACAAATGTTACAATATCTAATAGTTCAATAACTTGTTGTCTAGATATGGAAGGTTGTTATTCTTGTTTTATATCATATTGGCATTAATTAGGCCATGAACTAGATATGATTTAATTTTAGCGAGAATACTCTACTTGATGATAAACTAAATAAGGATGACCAAACTATTCTAACAATGGGTGGTTTATTTAGCTTTGGTAGTGAAGAACCGGATCTACTCCAGTTCACGGTAAAATATTGCTGGTAACGAATATTGCCAAAAATCTATGAATTTTAAAGGCTGCTAGCTACCAAACGGCTGAACGTGCAGATCATACCTGCACAACATTTTAAGTGGTATAAGAAGGCCTACAAATAATCTGGAATAGCCAAGATCCAATGATGCACAGGGAAAGCTTCACTGAAGAAAAAAGGCGTAAAATAGGCCTTTTTCGCGCATTTCTCTGCACTGCGAGATAATTGTGAATTATTGATTTATGGCTATTTCAGATTATTTGTAGGCCTTCTTATGCCGCTTAAAACAGTGTGCGGGCATGATCTCTACTTTCAGCTGTTTGGCAGCTAGCAGCCTTTTAAATTCATAAATTTTTGGCAATATTCGTAACCAGCAATATTTTACCGTGAACTGCAGTAGATCCAAAGAACCTTTACCCTATAAAGAGACTCAATAAAATTAAAATTTTAGGAGAGTATTCCATTATTCTAACATAACATTTTTTAAGTGCGTTTTTTATTTGTTAAATATAAAATGTTAGATCATTATCCTATTATTTAAAAACTAAGGTTTATTTGTCTGAAGCTTAAGATTTCAATACCTACTGAACTCGCTGAGATCTTCTTTATAGGGAAATTTCACGTATGTCACGGTATGGTTTTAGGCTATTTAATTTTAGATTTAATCCTTGGGATAGATTAAGCTATTTTTATGTCCCCAATCAAACCCTTTGAGCGCCCTAGATGTAAGGGGCGCAGCCGCTAGTACATCTTAGAGTAATAATATTTGTTTTTCTAAGAAGATATATTTATGCTGGCTATGATAAACATTAAAAAAATATGCAAAACTCCGTTAACCTGTTTTTATTCAAGAAGTTAGTACAAAATATCTGGAAACAGTTTTTAATAGATTTGTTTTTGTAAATAGTTTTCTGCAATTGTTATCATTTAATTCAATTTATTTAATTATGTGGTAAGGAATAGAAAAAAGGGGTATAGTCCCTTTCGTGACATCCCCTCTTAAGGGCAATTGAGTCGTATTTACACAGTAGCTTTTCTCATATTTCTAGCCCCTGCGGGGGGGGCTCTATCCTTGCAGTGCCAATTGCCTAGCCTAACCTAAACAAAACAACAAAAGCTACTGTGAAAATACGACGAAACGCCTCTTAAGAGGCGGTGTTATGAAAGAGACAATACCCTAAAAAAGCTAATTTACTTTTGGTATTGCCTCCAAGGCTCTTCTTAAGTGATATAACAATGCGTGATAAATTGATGTAAAACCCCAATTTCGTAAAACAAAATTACCACTTCGGTAGGTTTAAATTATTGATGGTTAAGTTTGAACAATATGCAAATATCTAATAAAAGGCTCCAAAATATTTTAAAAACCGAATTCTAGAAAGTGTTCATTAACCTTTTGGTGGGACTGTAGTATAATTTATATTTTCTGTTCCTTCTAACTTTATTTTTACCGTCCAAGTCTTTTTTTCGAGAAAAGTTTATTTTTTGCCTTTAAAAACTGAACCAAGAATTTATCTGCAGTAATTTTACATTTTCCAATAAACCATCTTAAACCAGCTAAGCCAGAGCTAGGTGTATATACCAACTACATCATAATAACTCTTACTAATACATTTTATTCTGTTACAAAATATTTTTTTAGCAGGAATGGTATAAAGAAAACAACCAAACACTTTTCTGATTAATTTGTAATTCTATTTGAATGCCTTCTTAACTGCTACAGTGTCTCGCCAAAATTATCGTCATATAGCCTAAAACCTTTAAATAATGAACAATCCAAAAAAATTTCAGAGACTTATAGAAGCCCAACTGCTTTATAGTAAGATGAAAATTTTACTACAGCCGAATATATATAAAATTTACTACAATTTCAATCAATTAGACATAAGAAAGTGTTTGATAATGTTTTATCATTCGAAAATAAACATTTGGATTTCATTTATAATTGTCTAATATTTAACTAAATGAAAAAATACTTTAGATGACTTAACAATTTGTATTATCAACAAAGGTCATCTTAAGTAAACCCATAATATATATTTAAAAAGAGCATATAGTAATTTTTAATAATTAATAAAAACCACTGTGCTAAGATTTGAGAAAAAGAGAAACAATCAAATTATTTAGTTTAATTTCGAATGACGTTTCGCGAAGATATTTTTTATCTAAACTTGAGGAGAAAAACTAAGTTTTTGTGTAAAGTTTAGATTAAGTTTATGGATAAGATTCGGATTCAATTTGGTTTCCTGTCTTACTCAGTATATTGATTGTGGTTTTTATGTTTTTTATTCAATCAAAGCCTCTTTATACTAGGGTCTGTACGTCAGTTACAGATACTCAAATAATCCAAATGATCATCAGCTATTAAATAAAGAATTCAGCAATTTGACATTGGGAAAAGATTTACGTAACATTAAATGTCCCAAAAGATACCTAGTTTTATTCACAAAATGATAAATTCGTATATTTTATGCAATGTTATAAGTAATTATGTAATTCGAATATACTAAATAGATGCTTTATTACAAATATTGTCGTTCTTGTTGGGTAAAACCACACAAATAATACTTGTGGGTGGATTAGGAAAGAGTGTTTGTGACCATATCAATCTAAAATTACTTTTCCAATTCGTTTTTGTAATTGCTTAGCTACTCTTAAACCTTATTTTTTAATTATAGGCACTCTAAAGAGCTTCTCATTTTCACTGTTTATGAACCTTTAAATCATTTATTTTTACTAAATTTAGCAGCACCAATACTATAATTGTATTACGCAAGTTATTTTAAGATTAACAAGCATACATTAAAATACTAATTAAAAATAGTTTTTCAATAAAATTATAACAAAACTGTACCTATCAGTATTAATTGCAGATACAAATTAATTCATCCTGGTTTTATTTGTTTAAGTATCGTCGGATTAGGTATATAGAACAACTGAGTTCTAATTTATCTTCTCGAAATGATTCCTTGTCTTTTCTTAGGTGAAATCTTTTTCATTTTATCACCCTTTTTCTATTCTTTCATTTAATTTAAAAGTATGTATGTATAATAAGCTATAAAAATTGAAAAGAATTTTAATGAATATAATAGATTTGAAATCTGCATAAAATTTTAAGGATTTTTTATAAAATTCCTTTTTTCATATAATTCATTATTTAAAAGCGCAAATCCAATTTAAGTTAATAAATTTTGACCAATAGGATAGGTGGATTGGAAACTACCTGCGCTCTAATTGGTTGAATGATGTACGTCACTTAAGCTTCTCCAATCAGGGCGCAGATTGTTTTCAATCCACCAATCACAGATGTCAAAATTATTTAACTTAATTTGTATTTGCGCTTATAGAAAAAGAATTATACAAAAAACGAATTTGATAAAAATTCCTTAAAATTTTATGCAGATTTCAAATCTATTATATTCATTAAAATTCTTTCCAATTTTTATAGCTCAATGTATAATGTATATTTCATTTGTACACTTTGGGCATCTGTGTGTTTGCACGGAAGGTTCTCACTAACCTCTGAACCGATCGGGTTCTCCTTAACAGTTTAGCTTCTCATAGGTCCTGGGAAGGTTTATAACTATTTGGGGGGAGGGTACCAAGAGAAATCGCCCCTAGAAAAAATAAACCCCCGCCCTAAAAAAAATTTGTAATAAAATTTTTTAAACTAAAATTAAAAATGAGTGGGGGTCACTCCCCCCCCCCCCCAAATTTTTTTTCACTTTTTCTTTTTTAATCTAAAATAAAAAAAATTGTTTATCAAATTCAACTCCCCACTCCTCACGTGCCCATAAAGGCATCTAAGGGCGTAGCCGCTATCTACAAAATATAACAGCAATTGTCATAAAAGTAACCTAATAACACATTTTTCTGCAATTTATGTACCACAACTCTTTAAAAATGTGTGTGTGTGTGATCTAATAAGTATTTCCGCACAATTTTCAAGGAAATCTATCTTAAATATTCTTTTCACTAAGCTTAATTGAAAATAAGATTCTAACAAGAAAAATCCAGGAAAAAAGACATAGACTTGTTTTTTTTTAATGGATATTCCTAGGATACTAGGAACTATGTTATAGGCACAGCTTTTCTATAAGTATTGAAATTAAAGTAAGTATTTGAATTTAAGAAATATTGTGCTTGATTGATTTCGAATTTAATCTTAGTTTGACCTTTTGTTGATCTTGTATGGATGTTGTCATTCTTGTCTAATACAATTATAATGTCGTTATTTGGGTTTTAAAGTTTTCTAAATGGAAACATTATTTTCTTGCTTTTTATTACTTTATTGACTCACCTTTTTATTCCATGAGCAAATCTCTTTCTACTTTCAATCTATTTCTGTCCAACATTTTTGGAACATCTTTCTTTTCAACAAAAATATGTTCACCGTCTGATCCGATTAAAGTTTTTCTAAAAGAAAGAATTTATTGAAATTTTTGTTGAAAATACTCAACATAGTTTACCCGATATTTGTGCTAGTTTTTATTTTGTCTGAATATTTATATTTTAGGATTTTTGGATCTTTTTTATATAAATAAATATTTGTTTAATGCTAAATTATTTGATCAATTTTGTTTATTAAGCTCTTATTTTGAATACTTTAATACCACAGGTGGCATCAAAATTAACAAAAATCTAGACACCAACATCCTTAAGAAAAAAGCTTAAACCATTACATGACCATTAAATTAATCATCGATCTACATTGTTATCCAGATGACGTCAAGTAGAGTCAGAAAAAAAAGAAAAATGCCATTTTACATCATACCAAGAAAAGGATCATTTTGAAAAATGCAACCAAAATCAGGGATCTAAAGAGATAAGACAATAGCCAATAAATTGATGTACATACTTAATGATGATCATAAGGAAAAAGGATAAGAGGATGAATACTCACCCCAATTTCATTGTAAAATATTACTTCCCCCCTACTAAAATAATTTGTCTGCTATTTATCTAAACCGTCCGCGGCTTTTTGCATCTTAATCATAACCTATTCTATATATGTAAAAAAAATAAAAAAAATTTTATCTTATTAATTATTATTATTTTTCTGTAATTTATTATGTTTTAAAAAAAATTAAAGAAAATATTTAATATACAATTTGATTTAGAATCTTAAAAAACAAACAGCCGCGGACGGTCTTAGTGCAGCAGAAAAGTATGTTTCGCCTAGTTTAAAAATAGGAGGGTTCACCTTTTATGATCAAAAATTTATTTTTTTTTCAAATTAGCCTAAATGTAATATTTAAATCTAATTAACATGATAAAACTTTTAAATGTTTACTAATAAAAAATTAATAGTTTAGCTCTCAGCCACCAGGTTCGCTAGTTGTCTACTTCAAAGACATACATTAAAACTAAGGCTAAATATTAAATAAACAATTTCATAACTGAATAATCTAAATAAGTGAATAATCTGTAATGCTATCTTATGTTCTTTCTCAGACAATACTCGTTTTTACAATATTTTTAACATTTTCAAGTGATGTTATTTACCCCTCAGGGTTTGGCCCTTTAGTGACAAAAATCTAAAACAAGAAAAATACAGGCAAAATAAAAATTGATGAACACTTTGATATTCTAGTTCTATATCCAAAGCTAGATGGCACTGAAAAACTGATTTTTATAATTTACAATCAAATGTTCATATTAAATTTGTAAAAACGTTTATTTATTAAAAAATATAAGTTACATAGACTGCAATATAAATCTTATAAGCTGATAATGAGTGTTATGATTAAAGTCAGTAGCAAAGTCATGAAAAATTAATAATGATAATTTTATATTCTTTCGTTAGGTTTCATCAGAATGGATGATAATTCAAAATATTTCTATATCATCCCTTAAAAATTAGATTTATGCTTCAAACAGCAACTAAATTGTCTTGAAATTATATTTAATTTTAAGATATTCCCATTTTAAAAGTGGTGGAATAACATTAAAAATTCAGCGCGGCAATTGCTCAATATAGGCCTCTAGGCCCACTGCCTATTTTAGTCCTTCAAATACCTCGATTTCTCTCTTTTATTATTTTCTCTATGATGATGATGCACAACATTAGTGGTTGAAACGTTGAAACAAACAACTTATTTAACAAATCAAACAAAATTCATTAAAGTCCCCAAAGTTGTTAACCCAACCAATGAGAAAACGTTTTATAAAACTTTGTTGACTAGTTTAATAAACAGCTCATTGTCCCATCTCTCTCTCTGAACCAAAATACTTTTTATCATTTTACCCTTTATGATAATAACATTTTACAAGTACAACTATGCCCATAAGTTGCGCAACAACTAAGGAAAAGTAGCGTTGAGGTAAATTTGACACGTTAGAGCGTATCATATTTTTTTATTATTCTGCATAAAGTTTATTTCAGTTTTCCAATAAGATTTAAAGCCAACTGATCCCTCCCTTTCTGGTTAAAGGACATTGTGCAGGAATGTTCCACAATTATATGATCTGACGGATTTTAACCCCAGAAAATGTGTTTCCATTATTTTGTTGTAGGCTGAACAAATCAGGTATAATAAGAACAATTTGTTAAGGATATATAGTAAATTTCCCGTATTTTTCGGTGGAGTGCCAATAAACTCCCCACCTCAATAACCTTCTAGAACTCTTTAAGAAAGGCTCTGGTCTATACAGAAACCTGCTTAAATGAAGATAGAATATACGTAGATATTATGACAGGGGAAAAATTGTCGTCAGTGTAAGTTGCTAATATTGGTTAGTTATTTCATCCAGTAGGCGGGGAGGGGATGGAGTAAAAAGGGGTGAATGGGTTGGTATAATCATTTAAGCCAGCTACGAGTTTCACTTTGTTAGAATACATGATAATCTGGTGTAAGATACAAGTCTTATCAAATCCATACATGCTTGAATTCTTCTAATACCAAAGTAAATTAAGAAGTATTTATTTTGTTTAATGAATGTATAATCGAAGTGGGGGGGGGGGGGTACAAGTCAGACTTGATGAATAGGTTAACTGTTGGTTTTATTGTTTTTTAGCTCCAGTCATATATTTTAGAAAAAAAGTAGAAGCAGTGACTACGATTTCTAACATGTATTGTACTTATGAATACAATCTCTTTTTGATTTATTAATTAGTTAATGTTCGATCTACACAGTAAAAATTTTAGTTTAGTGTGTTTTTTTGTATTAATTTCATCTAAAGATATTTTTGTTTTCATTGAGCTCATATCGCTTTTTTGATTGATACTTATTCTTTTTCTTGGTACCTCTATCTTAATTAATGATATATTAGGAATGTGAATATTGTCAATATAATATATATGTATACAATTTCTATGTTTTTGGTTAGAAGTTGGTAATTTCAAATAGTTCTTGATTTCTTGAATTAGTAAGTATTTTTTGTTTTGCCTATTACCTTATCCATAGTAAAGAAGAAAAAAACAAGGACAAAATTTTCTACAAGTAGGGAAGCATCTGACAAAGGGAATCTTTTTTAACATTTGAAACAATATAACTCATTGGTTGGTGCTTTTATTAATTACCTGCAATGTCCCAAATGACCGGCATCAGTAAATTCAGAATATTGTGAATTGGTTGGTGCTATTATTAATTAACAGCACTGTCCCAAATGACCATCATCTTTCAGTCCTGATCTATGTTAAATGATATATTTTTTTGAGGGTGTTGGGGGATTTATTCTAGGGGTTCGAAATTGTTGTGGTACCCATCCCAAAATTATACTTTTCCCTGACCTTTATGAGAAGCTACATTGTAAAGGAGAACCATATCGGTTCAGCAATTAGCAAGATCCTTCAGTCACACAAAAAGACATCCTGTTACTTTATAAAAGGCTTACCTGATTGTCCCAAATGACCAACACCAGTCAGTCCATATCTGTGTGAAATGTATAACTAATTGGTTGGCGCTAAACCAAACTAATAATATTGACAAATTATTGGCATTCCTCAAATAGATATATATTAGAAATACCAAAAAAAGATAAACATTTATTTATATTTAGCCACGATCAATTTAATGATTCAGTTAGTAGACGACTCGACATCTAAATGTTTTTTTTATGTTATCATTTTTTATATTACTCTTTTCTGACAAGGAGTAGTAAGACTTTCATATTTTAAAGCCTAATTTACCCCTTTGGCTCTAACATTAGATTATTTGAGACAATGAATATTGTTAAATATCTATCCATATCCTATTAATATTTGCTAATAATAACATTTATTCTGTATTATTCCACAGACAAAACAAGGATGGCAACAATCACAATAGGAAACTCTATTGAATATATATAACGACATACAGATTCAATTTAAAATTGTTTTGTTAGCCTTATTGTTAAATATGAAATGCTTTGCAGGTCATGCGGTAATCTAAGTTATACATTAAATAATATGAAAATGTATTAATGTTTCTTTTAAAGCTTCTCAAATTATAACTTTATATTTCTAGCACTATAGGCTTTGCTCCTGGCCTCTAGGAGCTTTGCACCAAATGGAATATGGGTGGGGGTAAGCTCAGACACTTAATATTTTTTATACAAAAAGTAATTTCAACGTATTTTTTTAAGGGGATGTTGATCGGTTCTAACCTCCCAAGAGAATATTATAAATCCTTATACTCAGTAGGTAGGTTTACTGAAAAGTAGAGCGGGACGGACTGACTTCGAACTACTTTGTCATGGCACTTACAAACATAGTGCAAACGTTGTAAAATAAATCACTTTATATTTATTGTTAAGCATTTTTCCTCGTTAGTGAAGTATGTATTCAGTGTACACAGTGTTTTAAAACAAAGACAAAGGCAGATATTTAAAAGGTTAATGACTTCAACTATAAGGAGATGTATTCAATTACCCAAGCCTGAAATTTTAACAACAACTAAAATTTCAATTTAAACCCATACCCCCCCCCCTCCCCCACTCCACCTCTTCTATTCAAATTACTTTTTTATCTTAGTATTGAGTCAAAAAAAGTAATCTAGAAAATAAAATTAGAGAATCTTTTTTTCGGTTTTCAATTATCTGATCTTTACTTAAAAGTCCTATGAACCTTTTTAGGTCATGGAATGTTTAGCATTTTTGGGCACCTTTAACGTCCGATTACAAATCACCCCATAGGAAAAAATTCTATAAACTCCCCCCCTCCCCACACACACATTCTTTTTAATTAAAAGTGGAGGTTTGTTTACCCCTTCTCTCAAACGCCCGGGTTCAGCCGCTTGAATTCATAAAACAGGACATTAATAGGTACATAATCGTGATTCTACAGCAATGTAAAGCTGAAACCATTTGACTAAATAATTGGAGTAGTGTATAATCTAGTCTGTTTACACAGACTTCAAAGGCTGCTTGATTAAAATGGTTTGAAATAGACATATTTTAATAGTAGGGAAAATGAAAATGTTCTCATCTCTTGAAATCTACTCTTTTTTATATCATGGATGCCTGTAACAGTTAGGGAGGGGGTTTATTTAAGCCCTCTCTGCTTAAAACCCTAAAGTTGATCTTTGCTTTTTAGTGTTGACATCCTAATTTATTCCATACTAGCGGTTACGCCCCTAGAGGCTGATACAAAGGTTATCTATCTTTTTAAAATCCCATTAAAGTTACTAATATCTTTTTAAAGTATGTTAGATATTTTCAACCTCCAAACAAATTCAAATTAACTAATTAAGCTAGCATTAGCATAGGATCGCATTTTTGATAATAATTTTAAATAAATTTTTAATTCAATTTAGTTGTATCTAGGCTGGTATCTTTTAAGTAGATTTTTTTTATTTTTCAGTTATCTGTTATTAAATCATGTTCCAGGCTGAATGTCCAATAATATCAAACACTTCGCTTTAATTGATCGTGTAGATGCTTGGTTTCAAATTTCTTTCAACATTTTGTATTGCTCACAAATGGTTTCTTTTTTAATCCCATTTTGCGTGAAAGATTGGTGACACCAAACCAGATATAAGTGAGCTAATATACACATATTGGTTTCAACCATATGGACAGAATTTGTATGAAAAAGAAAAGCATGAACAATTGGTTTACTATGGACAAAAGATTAAGGTACATAATTGAGTATACTTAGATTGTTTGACTTCTTTTTAGAATGAAAGATAATTTTACTAACAAATCTTTAGCTATTTGAAATAAGATTATTTTTTTTGTTATAAACAATTTGAATGTTAACATATGACATTTAAAATAAAATACCTTTACATTAAAAACTATGACAACATGGTCTTTCAGTAAGAACATACATGGTATAATTAAATATTACATGAGTTTAAGAACAGCTAATACTATATACGTATGATTTGAAATAAACAATCGTCTATCTTTATGTTTGACTGTTTATCTGTTTGTGAGCTACTATTCAATGTAGTCAAATATCCCATATATAATTTACTTTGTGCGTTGGTCTAATATTCATGTTATGCACTGATCATCTGTTGTTAATAATACTCTTTTGCTTCGCTATTAATGGATGTTGTCATTCTTGTTTACTTTGTTTTTACTTTTTACATACAAAATACAAAAAAAACTACAAACATAATATTATAGGTTTCTATTTTCACACAAGTGGAAAGTGGGCCTGATTGCTTCCCTGTAAAGAAAAGTCAGATTTTTTTGTTCATACAGATCCACAAACAGACATCCTGTAACTATCTAGATTCATATGTCCCTGGCTTAAATGTGTATGAATGGTGTATTGTTTATTGTCTGAACCTGTGCCAAAGTGGACAATCCAAATATTGTGTGCGCTGAAAGAGTTACTTTAGAATTTAAAACCCTCTGTGCCAGATTGGAACATCCAAATAGAGGGTGTGCTCAATGAAGATACTTTAAAACTTCTGTGTCAAAGTGGAACATCCAAATATTGTAGGTGCTGAATATATTTAGTACAGGGGTATTTCACATCTGTTACCCCTTTATTGTCAGTCTATTAATTGTCCTCTACTGTACGCATTGGGCTGCATTCCATGAAATTAAAAGCAAAAAGGGAAAATGGTTTACTCAAAAATAGTCGATGATGTTCCGGCTGTCAATTTATATTCACTAAGGTTGCTGGATGTTTGCTGGAACAGGTCTATAGTATAGATGTATATACAAATATATCTCCTCCCCTTTTTCAATGACTTTTTTCGTCTGCTATCAAATTGTTTTCTGCTACTTGGCTGTGTTAATACACAACACACCATTGGCTGATTTTCAGAGACCCAATTGATAGTCGGCACAAGGTTATTGCGATAGGGAAATACAGTTATTTAATCCTCTCTCACAGTGCGTATAAAGGTGCTTTGACTTTTGTGTCAGAACCTAAATTGGGACATAGTGCATTTCATTACCCTAGGTTAGGTAACTTCATTTCACTTTTAAATAAAATCTAAAATGCAGCCGTTTTTGAGAAAATTAGATTTGAAAATTTCAAGTTCAATTTTCATCCACTAGGAGTTACCGCATAATCATGACAAGAAAAGATTTATTTATTTAAATTTTTGGACAACTTTGCTTTCATAAAGTCTGTCATAAAACCTCTCTATATATGATTTATTTATGGCTGAATTTCCGTGACCTTAGCAAAGCAACTGATAAAAAAGACATTAATAAACTCACTTCATGAGTGATTTTATGAAGAACTTTATAAAAGCAAACTTGTTCAAAATTTTAAATAAATAATCTTTGCTTTTCTTGTCATGATTATGCGGTAACTCCTAGTGGATGAAAATTGAACTTGAAATTTTCAAATCTAATTTTCTCAAAAACGGCTGCATTTTAGATTTTATTGAAAAGTGAAATGAAGTTACCTTACCTAGGGTAATGAAATGCACTATGTCCCAATTTAGGTTCTGACACAAAAGTCAAAGCACCTTCATACGCACTGTGCTCTCCCTTTAGTGTTTTACTCGTATTTTGCTGGTATGCCTAGTATATCAACGAAATGAACAAGTCTATCGTAATCAGATAACCTTGGTTTTGACTATTGACATCTTTCTTTCTATTATTTATAGATATTTAAACATCTTATATTTGGCTCTTTTTATTGTAAGCCCTTTTTGAGAAAATCCCTAATTTGGGACGGTGTCTTTGGGATAGAAAAGTCAGTTAGGATAGATAAGGTTAATACACAGTAATATTATCTTTATGGGAATATACTAGAGAGAGAAAGGGAAAGAGAGAGAGAGAGAGAGAGAGAGAGAGAGAGAGAGAGAGAGAGAGAGAGAGAGAGAGAGAGAGAGAGAGAGAGAGAGAGAGAGAGAAAGAGAGAGGTAAAAAAATAATGAATTCCTTTAGATAATGCATTCTGCTACATAAGGCACAGCGTTTTACATTTTTGAAACTTATCTAACATTTTTAAAGGTTTTAACTTTTTAAGAATTTTTTCTTCTATATCTTAATGCTTTTAATGCTTTTTCTCTTCTTGCATAGGCTATTTAAAATTATTGTTTTTGAATCAGTCATTATTGTTCTTTAAATAAAATAATTTCATTTTAAAAAAAATAAATTTAGATAGACAATCGACTTATATTGAGTTACAAATTAACCTTAAAAATGATCAAATAAAAAAGATGATATTCAAATAAAAAAAAGAATAAGAAAGCCGAAAGTATAGCAGAAAAGTTAAATTAATTTTATTGTAAATTATTCCACATTAAAATAACATATCTGATTGCATCATTTTAATATGAGAACCTAATGTGTATAGTCTATTACCACTTGGTCTTGTAAGGGAATAGAAATAGAAAAAATCCCAAAAAGGATGCTGAGAAAGGGGAAACAGAAATTAGATAAAGAGTGTGGGGGGGGGGGGAAGAAAGAATGAAAGAGAAGCACTGGAGAAAATAGGTAGCGGATGGGGAAACAATGGGGAATAAATGGTTTACCCACAATGTTACAAATAAAAACTTTTAAAAGAATTACAATTAAATTTGACTATTGATCAGAAAGTATTTCACAAAATAGACATATAATGTTTATAACTTTTAATTATGAAGATAGTTTGACGGACCACCATTTATAACTTGTAGAGTTGCCCCGCTACTGAATAATATTGGTTGCAATGTATTAGCACTAAATAGATGTGTATGACTCATAACCATGAAGATAGTGAACCAAGATGGTTCTGCTTTATAGTTCAAAGAAAATGTATTCTAGAATTTTTAAATTAACAGGAGACAATAAGGGATAAAATAAAAACTTTAAATTTTATTAATCTTAAGGTATTAGACTATTGATGTACCATTGTACACTTCCAACTATTATAAACAAAATATTACCTCTCCCTTAAATAAAAAAAATATTGGTGGACTGTTAAATGTTAATACAACCCAATCAATCTTTTTTTTCAAATCCCTTTAATTTTAAGTTTGAAAGCCAATAAATGAGAAATCATACACATAAAACTTTGGGAACTAGCATAACTTATAGTCCGATTTCCCCTCCCTCCCTGTATAGATAAGAATTTCTGTTGTTTCTTATAACTTTTATATACTGTCCTGTTAAAATGAATTTGAAATTTATTTATGAACGAAAAGCTTCTTGCATTGATCTACATTAAAAGGAACTTTTACTTTTTCAAAAGGGTTCCTTTTACAATAAGACTAAGGTGCAGAACTAAATATATATACGAACCATGGGTACATACGTAATACGTATATGTGTATTAGAGTATCTCAGCATTGGATCATGTCAGAGTTCAGAATCCTGATCAACTAGATATCAAAAATTATTCTAAGCTAATATTTCTCACCTAATTTGAGCATTTTACGACCCCCATATCACCTTCATTTGGGAAAATAGACGGAAAAAAGTTGTAAATAAGAGCGTTCAAGCTTTTTTTAAGGGTGCTAAACTGAAGAGTTTTCAAAGATTTGAGGGGACGTCTAGGTTAAAAAGTATGTTAACTATTATGTACTTCGATATCACTCAACCCCAGCTTATAGCAATAACGAAACTAAAATCACGAAACCTATAAGTGGTTTTCAGCTGTCGTTGGGGGGCAACATATAGTATTGTTGACAACCTCTCCTCTTGCCCCTTAAATATTATTTAAGATTTGTTTCACTTGTTGGTTATGGTTATACCTTATACCTGACCCAATCCCAAGGTCCTCTATGTATATATATATATGTACATAATGAATAGTCTGGGGATTTCAGAATTCACATACGCACACATCTCGTATGTTCTTTTCATTTCAAATTCACCAAAATGCATTCATAAGTCATTAATAGATATTCTTTTGTTGATTATTAGTAAGATCCCAGAAATGGCATTTTTATTGAACTTTTGTACCTTTAGTGAAGCATACTAGAAGAAATGACACAAAAGATAAAGTCATACCTTCTCCCTTTTTTTTTGTTTTTTAATTAAAATCTGTTTTGGATGGTTGGATATCAAGTCAAAAAATGTTGTCGTTATTATGTGTGTCGTTGTAATGGCACTAGATCTACAAAAAGGATTTATAAAATTAGCTTGTCAATATTTTTCACCTAGAACCTATTCCTTCAAATTGAATATCGATAGAATGATCAACAGTTTCTTTATGGTTAAGTCCCTTAGAGTAGAAGCTAAGCCATAACTATGAGTATCTATTCAATATTTAGAATGATTTTATTATAGGAGAAATAATGCAGGAATCATCATATTTCTATGTAAATTATAAATCTCTGTAAGAAACATTTCTTTGTATGCAATTTCATTATATTTATTCTAATTTTTATCATTATTTTATTCATATCGTAAATATACCATACAATATATATATTATAGTTTATTGTAGTTTTATGCAAATTTTGTTTTGTTAAGAGCAAAGAAATTTTAGAAAATAAAGAAAAACTTACATTTTTTCTTTTTTTTCTTTACTCTGCATGGGCAGACATATGATAATAATAATGATAATCAACAAGATAATAAATTTGTAGTTAAATATATTTATGTTATTCTTCAATTATATATGTTCTTCAAATTGATGTAGTCAAGATTCCACGGGAATAAAGATGGAGGAAAACCGTCTGCTTTGCTTTAAATGAAGTTTACTATTGTCACTTTTTACACTTTATACAAGATCCACAAAAATGTCAGAAATATTATACTTTTATTAAAAATAGCATTATATACCCACATTTAGTTCATAGGTTTATTTGAATATAAATAATTATAATACCAAATATTTATAATAAAGTTAATAAATAATATTTTACTACATATTTTCAAATATACAAACAGTTCATTATAATTAAAATAATACATTTGCTGTAAGATTTTTTTTTGTAATTTGGTCTAAAATATTGTCAGTTTATTATTGCTTAACTATGATAAGCGATAGACGATAGACAACAATTGATTAAATGTCAATGGTTAATGTCGACAAAATATCATAGTGTTAGCCATGTCCACTTTTATTTTTTATAGTAAAATAAACCATTTAAATTGAAAACAGTAAAAGTGTCGAACTATGACGTCAGAAAAAAATTACCAATTAACCAATGAGAGGCCGCTATATATTTTACCACAGAGAATACTGGCTTCTTATTGGTTAATTGTTAATTTTTTCGGACGTCATAGTTCGACACTTTTACTGTTTTCTTTAAATTGCATGTTGACAAAATTTTATAGAATTTTTACAGCAATTAATTAAAATTAATTATTGCTGACATATTATCGACATAACTACAATGATTAAGGTCCCTCCACAGATTATGGCCAATAAGAGGCCAGCATAAATTTTACCATTGGTAAATTACAGTGTATACTGGCCTCTCATTGGCTATTCTATCGTATGACGTCATAATCTGTGGAGGTACTTTAATCATCTTCACATTCTATTGACATTATGACTACATAATAACCACACAATAATTTTGTTGGACGATTTTTCTATTTTACCTACTTAGGAGTTTAGTAACTTTGAACCGTTTGACACTAAATTAGTATTATAATTTGTAATTTGACATGTTTGACAAATGTTAAGAATGGGTAATTTATCATCCGAGTCCCAATTATGCTTCACACCTCGTAAAATATATAATTCATTTACAATATTTTATATTTTGTGTAAACTTTATGTGGCCAGGGTGGGAGGGGACACTGGACTGATTATAACACTAGTCCCCAAAGTTTTATAATAACTTTTATTGTTTGTTGTATTAAAAATTTTGGGACTTTTATTATATTTAGCTTGGTTGGTTCATTAAGTTGAGTTTCTAATGTTTCGGCACCTCGGGGCTAAAAAAACTGGTTTTAATCTTATAATTGTACATTCTTTATCCCGGAAAACCGTTTATAATACGATGAAAGAAATAAATATTATATTTTTATAAGGAAAAAAACATGAAAGAAAAAATAATGTAAAATAAATAAAATTTACACAAACATATGTCCAATTATTTGATTATTATTAATTTTTGCATTACGCAAATATGTATTAATGTAATATTAGGTCAACGTCCCAAATAAACAAATATTTAGATAAACATGTATTTATGGTAGCACAACAATTCAATAATTAGGGTTTTCCGTGAGTACATTCGCCCCAGAAATAGTATATTTCAAAATATAATTTGTATAAATAGGATGATTTTTAAAGGCTACACCTGCCAGAAATATTAAACTTAGTCATAGCTAATAATTTCATGATAATTTTTACACCTTTTACTTATCCCAAATAAGCTTTATATCCCCCCCCCCCCCGCTAATACAGCACAAGGGGGGAGTCAAGATTTTCAGGTGTGCTTCGCACATTCTTTTCGCAAGATCCTTTGCACGCCACAGACTTTGTTACCTCCCTAGTCATCCTCTGGAGGCTAGAGGCGAATCAAACAGTTTGGCATATAGTAAAAGACTGTAACAGCTATGCTTATTATGCAAATAATTATCCTTGTTAGTTACCCTACATCTTTTTCTCATTACAGATATAGACCGATTATTTATTGGAAAAATGTCATGTCAGATACTTTTAGGCAGAGCCTAAACCTTATATTTAACCAAAAGCAACAAATATGCAACAAGGATGACTTTATAATTTTTAAGTAGCTAAGCAAATTTTGAAAAAAAATATAAAGAAAATCCAAACTTTAAACTTTTCATGTAGAGCAATCTAGTAGTTAAAAAAACAAATTAATATCTTATTTTTGTTATGGTCTCTGGTTAAGTAGTAAAGGTTTTTTTTGTCTGTCTACCTCGCCAGTTCAGTTCCTCGTTATAGGAAAGCTTCTTATAGATCTCGGTATGGTTTTAGGCTATATATTAATAAATATAAACCTTGGGATTGTTTAGAGCTTTATTTCTGGAACCACCACCTTTGAATACTGGGCCCCTGGATGCTAGGGGCTATACCGCTATTAACATATTATACTGATGCGCTCTTTCGATCTTCCAAAGTCGAACTTACTTAAATATTACAAAATAATAACTACATGCCCTTTTAATATTATAATTTGGAACAAATCTAGGGCATAACCTTAGACAGAAGAGTAAATACTTTATCTTGTACAACAAATTGATTTGGTTAACCAAAGCAAGGCTGGTTGTTATACCATTGTTTTCGGACAAAGTAAATGTTGGACAGCAAAACAAATATTTTTTGTATATAGGTTATTGGTTAAGAAATGGTATTTTGTGTTATAGTCAAATCTTTGACTTGACCCTCAAATTGAATGACTAATGTTGTTTGTTATTATTAAAGAAAAATAAAGGCTATTGCAATTGGATAATAGAGAATATTATAGGTTGGGGTATATTGTTCAACCTGTTTAAGCTCAATAATAAGATTTTCAGGAAATTTTGTAGCAATTACCTTTTTAATATCTTTAGACATAAGTATGTACTATTATTTTTATTACCTAGGATATCTTGAATCTATTTGATATTTATTTTTTTTGTTTATCATTTGCATTGTCTGAAACAATCAGCCCCTGTGACCAAATACTCAGTAATTAGAAACAATTAGTGGAACATACAGAAAACAAAGGATGAGTATTACATTAAGGTATTGTTCAGGTATGGACTGTGTGTAATTAATGGGTACTCAATACACCTAGGAGATAGACAGATATACAGAGATTACACATTGAGTATTGTGTGGGGTATTGTTCAGGTATGGACTGGGTGTAATCAATGGGTACTCAATACACCTTGAAAATGGATAGATATTCAGATAACTTAAATGTGTGCTGTTTGGGTTATTCTTTGTAATATGAGTTTAGATAATTAATCTCAATAAACGAGAGGAAAATTTGCCTAGAAGATGAAAGGACTAAAAAAACCCAAACGCTACAAGATTGAAATTATTAGATATGTAGTTGGCTCTTTCCCAGAATAACCTTAATTATGCTTTTTCCATGCAATATGTTAATTTGCTTTTTTGGGGATTTAAGTAGCAAGAACAATGTTCAGCTAGTAGGTATCCAAACCTTTGCATTATGTCTAAAACAAAACTATACTGAAAATATATCTCATATATGCAGCCTATCCAATGGGTATATATGTTTTACCAAAAACTTTTATAGCAAGGATGGATGAACTAACAAAAGCAAAGCTTAACAAATCAGATAATCAGACCCGAACGTTAACGGCTATTGTTTACCACAACTATTCATTAAGGACGTATGGACTGACACTAAATGTAGAAAATCTTTGCTTTTAAAAAGGTAATTAAGGAACTTGTTTTTAAAAATTACAATCTACAAAACATGGCCTTACGGGGTGTTAATAAACATGAGAAAAAAATATTATTATGCATATCCTTTATACTAAAGTAACAGGATATCTATTGTCTGTGTGTTTGTGTGTCTGTACCGAAGGATCTCGCTAACCGATGAACCTATCGGGTTCTTCTTAACAGGGTAGCTTCTCATAGGTCCCAAGAAGGTTTATAACTATTTTCTTGGGGGTTGGGACAACCCAAACCCCGCCAAAAAATGAAAAATAACCCCCCCAAAAAAAATTTCAACCCCAAAATTTTTTTTTTACTTTTTCTTTTAAAATTCTACTCCCCCCTCCTCAAGTGCCACTAGAGTCCTCTAGGGGCGTAGCCGCTAGTGCGTAAATAAGGGAGAGAAACGAGTTTCCTATCCACTGTCACATTGTAGAGAGAGTTAGATCCTACCCTTCCCACCAACAACAAAAAAGTCATAGAAATGTAGTTTTTTACATGCAAAGCTTCGTCTTAAAAACATTATATGTTAATAAACACATACATTAAAACATAACACGTAGTGCAGTTTTACTACAAAAATAAAAAGGGATTACAAATTGGTTTTAAGTTACTTGAAATAATAATATCAATCCTTATACTAAAGTAACAGGATGTTTGTCTGTGGGTCTGTGTATCTGTGTGTCTGTACCGAAGAATCTCAATAACCGCTGAACCGATCGGGTTCTCCTTAACAGGGTAGATTCTCATACGTCACGGGAAGGTTTTTAACTATTTTGGGGGAGGGTACAACCACCCTCCCAAGAGAAATGACAAAAAATCGAAAATTTTAAAAATATATGGGAGACTTCAACGTAACATAAAGAGAATTATCGTAACATAAAGAAGTAACGTAGAGACTTTAACAAATAAAAACATCTAAAGTGCCACTAGAGGCCTCTAATGGCGTAGCCGCTAGTTCTTATATAAAGTAACAGGATGTCCTTGTGTGTCTGTCTGTTTGTGCATAACACTATAGGCGTAATAATAGAAAATAAAACAAAAACTATTTTTGTGAAGCCCTGTATAACTTTGTTAGAGCACACTTGCTTTGCTTCTACATTGCCAACAACACTTTCAATTTTCTGATACCATCCAAATTCATACACAAACACACACTACAAAAAACTTAAAATTTGGATATGCAGTACTTTTCTATAATTAGGGCTTGTCCATATGTACTTCTGTGACAAACTAGTGTAGAGGTACATATAAAAGTAACATATTTTTGTCTGCCTGTGAATTTGTAGAGAAACCTATTTGGCTCTTCTTTACTCTCAAGCTTTTTCTAGAAAGGTTTTTTTTAAAATCATTTGGGGTATAGAATACCTTTCCTTCCAAAGAGAAATCGCCCCTAGAAAACTATCCCGTAATGGCCCTTATTGTTCTTGTCCTACATTCAATTTCATACAACTTTTACATATATACATCTACATTCTATATATACTTAAATATATTCATGTTTATATTTTTATTTGTAAATGTTTTTGTTTTTCCTATCTTTGTATACTGTTTTTTTTTTATCTCGCATATATTAAATTGATATTTATAAACACTACATATATTCAGAGATAGAGGGGACAATGAGCTTTTTATTAAAGTAGTCCCCAAAGTTTTATTATAACGTTTTCTTATTCGTTGGCTTAACAACTTTCGGGGCTTTAGCTAGTTTTAATTGGTTGATTCACTAAGTTGAGTGTTCAAACGTTTCAACCATTAATTTTTTATCTACAGAAGGGGTAATTTTGTTAATAAACATTGGGGATATATATCAATTTATCGGTCATTGTCTTATCCCTTTAGATCCCCGACATACATATAGTTTATGCATTGTTGTTGGAATAAGGAAAAATTCATGAAAAATTATTTTATTAAGATTAAGATAAGATAAGATTTATTTTCCTCAAAGGTACAACATATTTTATTAGAAATATATCATACATTATGTTACTATGCTTTGATCTGTTTGATTCTTCTTGTTTGTTTGATGCAGGTTTGGTAATATAATAATATACATAATAACTATTATTAAGTACCTAGCATGGAATTGGCCGAACTTCGTCTCCACCTAGTTACCAGGCCAGTTCGAATAATATGAAGATAACATTTTACAGAAAAAATTCCATGCAACATTGTACCAGATAGTTAGCATAACCCTTTAAGGGTTGTGGAGCCACTGGTGTACTTTGACGCTTGCTAAGCCGGTACAATGTTATATGTGCAAATAAATAATAATCTTAACAATGAAAGAATAAAAATATCTTGCTGTGTATTTCAGACATCCTCCTACTATCAGTTGCAACTTCTCCAAGCGTAAATTCGGAACAATTAAGGAACCAAAACCTCCACCAGGAGTCGCTATTCCCGTTGTGATCCCTTTTCAGCTCTACATAGACAGTTTCCTTTATAACAAATTATTTTCATTATAGAGTGGAGTTTTGTCCGGGTCTAAGGACATCTCCACACCAATAATTACAGGATGACGGCAAATCTCGCGATAACACTTGGTCCAATCCAAAAATCCAAAAACAAAAAAATGAATAAGATATCCTAATATATAATCGTATCATGTACTATCGTATCATGTACTAAGTGAACAAGGTGTAATGGTTGGTTTCGATTCCTACGGAATCTGATTTTTATTTCTTGAGAATGGATATAATAATCCTATGATGTACAATTGTATAATTGTACAGAATAAAGAATAGGTCATGTGCGATTCCTACGGAATCTGATTTTGGTGTTTTGATAATGGGAGTGTGTCCCTAAATATGTAAGGTTCGATTCCTCCGGAATCTGATTTTTATGTTTTGAGAACTGGTCACAGCATGGCTGTGAATGGGGCAACAATATGGGGGAGGGTGAGGTGAGGGAAGGTGAGAGGAGAGTGGTTTGTGCTAGAAAACGTTTACATTAATCCATTGATCTCACTCTTTTTGAAAGTAAAGGGTGAAAGTGGGTCATGTTAAAAAAGGCTGTGGCGTGCTATTGCGCGCACAATTTGTTATAGCTTTGCTTTAGTGGAGTTTAAATCTTTCTGTTGTTTAGGCACGAAAATGTTCGGAGAGGAAGAGTACCAACAAATGTGGCAGCCGCTACGCAATAGACTGACAATAACATATCAACGACTTCTCAATATAGTTAATGGTGACAATGTCAGTGAGGAAGTACGTCGTGAGGTAGCCCGTCTACTATACCATCAGGGTTATTTAGAAACCGAGTTGGCACTCACACTATACAACCCAAACAAGGATATGGAGTATCATGAAACTAAACTAGGTGAAATTGCTGAGCGGATAACTGCACAAGAGGGGGCTTGTCTCCAACTATAGCTCCAGAAGTTGGCCATTTCTGGTCAGGACCAGTTATGGTCAAGTTCTCTACGACTTTATATACAAGATATCTGCAAAATATCCGCAAAAACAACCGCGGAATTATCCGCAAGACGTCCACAAAAAAACAACAGTGAGGCGACCGAAAAAAATCTGCAAAGTGAGAAATAAATAATACAGTTTAGATTTTTGAAAAAAAGTAGCTAAATATAATTTTTTAAAAATAATTTACCATAAATGCATTGATTTGTTTTTTAATAAATCCTAGATATCTTGCTATGAACTTTTGTTTTTTTATTTGAAAGATGTACAAAGTAATAGGATGTCTGTTAATTAATATTTTGCTATGGATTAATTTGGTATTAGCATAAAAAAAGTAAGGATAAGAAATGTAAGTAGATGAAGTGAGAGGCTAGATAGAATAAGGGAGATGGGTCGAGGAATTAAACAGGTATGGGGGAGGAGGGGAGGAAAACGGGGGGGATAAAATGGGGCGTGGTGAATGGTTTGTGCGCGGTCGTGGCTACCAGCCAGACAGACAGAGCGGCGCTTATTGTTTGGTATATGCTAGGGGGGGAGAAAAAGTAGGGGGTGGGGGGATGAGTGGTTTTCCGGTAAAGCACAGTAAAATAAAGGAAAAAGGGGTGGGAGGGAGACAATTGGTTGTAAAGCATAGGGGAAATACGCGGGAAATCGGAAGTGGGGAAAGTTATTTACTAATTAATAAGTTAAATTAAGATTGCATAATGCATGGTATTAAAACACAAGGGGGGTATAAATATGGGGTAGGTAAGGTCAAATTTCAATTGTCTCCAAGATGTCAGATCAAGAAGAGGAAGTAGGACAAGGCCAAGGTGCTCTACCAGACGGGGCGCCGGAAGTTCCGGAGGAGGCTGGAGGTGAGGAAGATGTTCCCCTCCATGACCAGGTGCAGGAGCTCATCGCTATGTTAAATTCTAGCGATGATGTCGATGATCCTGTACCCGTGCACGGCGTCCAGCAGCTGCTGAACCTCGCGGCAGTGCCTGATCTACTCCCGTTTCCGGGGGTAGACAGGCGCTGTCTGGACCTCTGGTTTATGGTCAAGAGGAGGTTGTTGGGCGTTGTGCACGAGGGCGACATGTTGATGTGGAGGAGATTCCGCAACGACGCCATCGATGAGGAGATCCTCCGCATGATGTATTCCAACTATGGGTTAGTCGTGAGGTTAATATCAGTAATGCCCACGTACGCCCGCTCCTTCCAGGCCAACATGGATTCCATCGCCGCCATGGACCGCCTGGTCACCGTCCAGCAGAACCTTGTGGAGGAGCTCCTCCAACAGGAACCCGACGACATCGGCGACTCCAGCGACTACGACGAGTAGATGGCTATGCCCACTACATGAGCTTAACCAGTCCAGTCAGCGATAGTCAAATATTAAACAAAATTTTCGATATCTAAATTTGAATAAATAAATATATTTTTGGTCAAAATTATGAAAAAACTTTGTTATTTTTTTATTAGATAAAATAGATGTAGAGGTTGCGCGATTCGTTAGTTGCTTGATAAAAAATATATAATATAATAGAAGAAGTTAAAGTCAAAATATAAAATGTAAAATGAATAAAATGGATAAGAAACAAACTATGCTAAAGCTACTCTATACATAGGTATGTATGTCGGTTCCTACGGAACCTACTCGTTGAGATTTGAGGTTAAAGAAATGCTGTTTTATTATTTTTTTGATATAGAAATTAAGTGCTTACAAAAAGTCGAGGGCTAAAGATACGAATAGAGACTTAGTTAGAACAAAAAAAATTGTTAAATAGAGGAAGAGAAAAAATAAAGTATTTGCTTTTTTTAAGATAGTAAGTAATAAGTAAAATGAGAATATTTTTATTATCAATCAGTTTAATTTCAAAAATAAAATATTTGCTTTTTTAAAATATTTGCTTTTTTAAAACTCAATCTTGTTTAGGTAATAAGTAAAACATTTTTTCTTAAAAATATTTTTATTATCAATTAGTTTAATTTCAAGTGGAAGGTTGTTGAATATAGTTGGGAAAGAGTTAAGAGGGGCGTGCAGGAGAAAGTTTCTATTGGTGCCCGGTTCGTAAGCAAAGTTGTTCCTGTTCCTAGTGCCATACGTATGTCTGTCTTGAACAAAATTCCAGGTGTTTTCAAAGATTTTGGGAAAATTGCCTAATTTATAGGCATGCATAAATTTACAAACATTGAATTCAATTAACAGGTTAAATGGAAGTATGCCATTAGATTTAAAGAATTCAGCTGTGTGAGCTCTGCTAGGTAAATTTTCGATTATTCTAATGGCTTGCTTCTGCAACTTAATGATTGGTGCTAACAGATACATAGGACAGGCAGTGAACAGGAGACAACAATATTCGATATTCGACTTAATATAAGAAGAATAGAGTAGCTTTAAGTGTTTCTTGTCCAACAAATGACGCATTACTTTCATACTATAAATTATTTTAGAGACTTTGCTATAGACTTTTTCAAGATGATAAGAAAACTTCATTTTCTCGTCCAATTGAATTCCCAAGTGTTTGATACTACCCTCATTGGTACCGCTCACAAGATCCAACTTAGTGATTTTTGACTCATCATTTTCATTATGATTATTCATGTTTACATAGACTTCAAAGTTGGTCTTAGCGGCGAGCTCAGCGGGGGTGAGTATCTCACGGGGGGAGGAAAAGACCATACATTTGGTCTTGCGGGGGTGAATAAGAAGTTTATTGGCATTGTACCATTGGGTCAGTCTGGGGACAAGCTCCTTTGCAAGGTTGATCAATTGTATAATATTCTGCTTTTCAATGAAGCCCACTGCGTCATCAGCAAAGAGATTGATTAGGATCTCTTCACTGCATGAAACAAGGTCATTGATAAAAATCAAAAAAAGAATTGGTCCCAGGACTGACCCCTGAAGTACGCCAATGATAATGAATTCAATTGTGGAGGAGAAAAGGCCCTTAAAATATACACGCTGTTTTCTATTTGCATAATAACTACGGAACCAATCAAGTGCAACCCCCCTTATCCCTGAATTCTCCAGTTTGCTAAAAAGGATGTCCCTATTTATCATGTCGAAACACTTCCTTATGTCCAAAAATATGGCCATACAGGAAGTGTCTCGACTGAGTGCTTGGGTGATCAATGTGCTTAAGTTCAATACATTGTGAAAGGTTGAGATTCCTTTCATGAAGCCAAACTGGCGGTTGCTAAAAAAAGACCGACCTTCCAAGAACTTAACCAGCGTTTCACAGACATATTTTTCAATGGGTTTGGAAAAGTTATCAATGAGTGAAATTCCTCGATGATTATCTGCCTCGCTGAGTGAACCTGATTTGTGAAGGACAACTATTTTGGAAGTTTTCATTTTTTCAGGAAAAGTGCCATTTTGAAGTGATAAATTATAAACATGTGTTAAGGGAGTGGCAATGGTATCAGCACAGCGAGACAGAACATACATCGAGACATCATTTATGTCTGTGGAACGCTTAGGTTTAATACTACGAATGATATTAATAACCTTGAAGGGGTACAATGGCTCAAAGAAGAGGGAATCTTGACATGGGGGTGGTAAATATTCAAAAAAATTTTTGGGGGTGGAAGGAATTTCAGGCCTTAGGGAAGACCCAATCTGACTAAAATAACGATTAAATTCATTAGCTATTTCTTGGTCATTTTCAATTTTGTTTGGGCCTACTTGAAGGTATGTGCACTCAGGGGAAGATTTACTAAACCCAATGACTTCCTTTAGAGTTTTCCAGAGTTTTTTCCCATCCCCGTTTGCATCTCTTATTTGTTGTCTGTAATATTCAATCTTTGCTCTTCTCACTTGCCTATTGTAATTATTCCTATAGACATTGTAAATACTTTCATTTTCAATTGTTTTGTCTTTTAAAAAGTTGCTGTACAAAATATCTCTATGCAATCTACAACGCAATAAAAAGTCTGACATGAAAGGCTGCTGAGGCTGGGTACGTTTGTTTTTTCGTTTTTTTCTAACTGGACACTTTTCATTATAAAGTCTCAAAAAGGTTGAAATAAAGTTATCATAAGCAATGTTTGTGTTGTCTTGACTTAAAACGTGGTTCCAGTTAGTGTGGTAGAGTGCATAGTTTAAGGCATCAAAGTTTTCATCCTTCAATTCTCTTTTTTCAAAGAAATCTGGAGGTTTGGGTTTATTTACTCTGTCTATTCGGAATGAATTAATAATTGGCAAGTGATCGGAGATTTTTGAAGTTAAAACAAAGGAAGACATTAGGTTTTGAATAAAGTTACCTACCCCGAATAAATCAAGAAGGGTTGCAGTGGTTCTAGTTACTCTAGTAGCTCTGGTAACGGTATTTATGATACCGTTAAAAGAAAAAGACTCAATAATTCTCATGGAGTTGCTATTTATATTATTTATTTTGAAAAGATCAAAATTGAAATCTCCCACAATGAAGTATGGTATGCTTAAAGCTGCTATTCTATCAATCAGGTCCAAAAAAAGTTCAAAAAATTCTTCTATTTCAGCACTACTCTGATTGGGTGGCCGATAACAGTTTAGTAAGCAAAACTTTAGTCCATTGTGGGAAATTTTTAAGCAAATAGATTCAAGAATATTTTCTTTAAATGAAAATTTATCAAATAGTTTATCTACTTTATGATATTTGCTTACTAGAATACCCACCCCTCCCCCCCTACTTTTTGTGCGGAGTTTAACATGCCAATCGTAATTATTAATTCCATAGCAATCCATATTTACATCCTTATTCAGCCATAATTCTTGAAAACACAGAACATTTAAGTGGATATCATGTTGCCTAAAGAAGTCTACAGTGGAGACAATATCATTGTATTTAGAATGTAATGACTGACAATTAATACTAAAAATATTGAGAAGGTTTTCATTGAATGTTTTCAGTTTCTGTACGATACCTTGTTCACTTGAAAAAACGCAATTTATTCCGAATTCATTCTCAAAATCGTTAAAGTAGTCGCCGTAAATCGGATTCATAAGATTTAGACCAATGTTATCGTTTAAGTTACCGTAATCCTGGTTAATCTGATCATTAGGGAGGTTTGTCATAGCAGAGCTGGTCCAGGAGCACCGCAGGAGGAATCGTCTTAACATCAAGTATGGACATCTGAAACACAGTAGATATTAGTGGACAAATAAAAATGGGTAATATACAATATATTATCGTTAAAGCGAAAAAAATTACCATATTTACTATGGTTATTCCGATAGCGTTTAGTTTATGTGTGTGTTGGGGGTGGCAACACATTTCAAGCTAGTTTAGTTCCCCCTACTCATTTTCATACAAGTTCCAAGTATTTTATATGCTAATCAGCAGAAAAGAAAAATAAGAAAAATAGATTGAAATTAATATGCTATGTTGGCGTTCTAACAAGTTAGGTAATATTTAATAATAATATTATAATAATATAGAGTTTACGTGGATATAAACATTAAATTTTTCGAAATAAATCACTTTGTAAATGAATTTAAAAATGATGATAATAATTTTTGTTAGGTACCTTTTTTTCCGACGTATAAGATACTTAACCTCATGATGTGATTACCGCCTTTGTAGCTTTGCTTTGCTTAGCTTTGTTGGCGGTGTCTCTAGCTTTGGCCCTCGTGGCCACAGGATCAGAAGGTGCTGAGTCAACGACAGGGGCAACAGGATCAGAAGGTGCTGAGTCAACGACAGGTGTAGATGCGGCAGATGCGGCAGACGTGGCGGCAAGTGCGGCGGTGTGTGTGGCGGTAGGTACGGCAATAGATGCCGCAGGTACGGCGACAGACCCGGCGGCAAGTGCGGCAGACGTGGCGGCAGATGCGGCGGCGGTCACGGCGGCAGGTGCGGCGGTGAGCGCGGCGGCAGGTGCGGCAGTGAAATCAGCGGTAGCGGCGGCTGCGGATGCGACGGCGGCAGGTACTGACTGTGTGGGCTGTGCGGCTGGTGCAACGGCTGTATGTGCGGCGGTTGCGACGGTTGCGGCAGAGTCTATGGGAGGGAACACAGCTAGGTCCCCAAGAGCTGGGGCAGGGGCAGACGTTAAATTATGTTGAATCGTGCTGGAAGGGTGGGCTGTGATCGTACTAAACTGTCTTGGGAAGTCATCCTCTGTTAAGTCAGCCTGATTAGAGAAGAATGTTTTCCTTTCCTCAGGCGCTAGCTTGTTGAAACAAAGGATAGGCGGTGCCTCTGACAGAAAAAAATCCTCGCTTCCAGGTATGGGTTGGGCCATTTCCTTCAGGTCTTTGCCAAACGGGTTAAGGCAGCGTATCCAGCGGCTGCCGTTCTTGAGCTGAAATTGGACATGTTGGCCAGCGACTTTGGCCCTCGAAATCTGGTTTGTGGCATATACAAAGGTCATGGTCTTCCTGTTGAGGTCGGACATATCTTGCTTCGCCTGGACTAACCTATTGGGGAAGAACGGGACCGGTGACGCGTTGTTCCTGGGATTGAACCTCTTGATCTCGGCGTTGTAACGGTCAAGCACAGCCTTCTTATTGTTCATCCACGCGTCGAGGTAGGATCTAGACATAAAACGAAAAATAAAAACGGGGATCTGGCCCTTTGTATATGGGAGCATATGGGCACGCTCGACGATATCACAAAAATGTGAGGGAATATATTCTAATTCCCCACGTTTAAGAGCGGCTTCAAGGGTGGGCCTTATAATGTTTCTAAATATGATAAACTCTGTAATATTTTCACGGCTCCACGGCTGCTGAAAATTCACTATTCTACAACTCCAATCGCGGCACCTTTGCTCTCTTATCGAGTTTTGTAGAAGTTGAAATTTGACGAAATTTTCTCTCGACGATTCGACAGAGTTTAAATAGTCTTTTTGTTGTGTAATCGTGGTCCTAATCGCTTTTTGTTCACTTGCAACAGATTTAGCATCTACGAAATTTTCTATACCTTCGATAGATTGAATTTTAACATTTAAATCTGAGACTCTCAATTTAATATCGTTTATTTCGGTTTTATGACTGGCAAAAGTACTATGAATAAGCTCATCCCTTACCTTAGCTACATTCGCATCGTATTCTTTAAACTTAACATCCAAAGCAGCGTCCAAATTTGTTTTAAACTTTGACCAATATTCTGGGTTGTCACACGTACTACAGGCCATGATGAAGTGAAGATGGCGGAACCGAGGGTGCTGAGTGAGTGTGGGTCAGCTGACCAATGGTGGGACGCGAAAAAATGTTAGCCAATGGGAGAGCTTATTTGTCGGGAGTACTTTGCGCCGGTAAAATGTTGCCAGACCGATAAATTATCATAAAATTATCAAAAAAAATTTGAGAGTGTTTTCACCAAAAATTGTTCATTAGGTTAAAGCGATTAGGTTACACATAATAATAAAAAAAAACTTTTAATTCATTAATGTTTTATTTTCACTTTTTTTGTGTTAACAATTGACCGATACGTTAACACATACACATTGCCAGGCCTAAATACGAGGTGCCCTCTGGCTACAGTGTCTTCCCTTTCCTCCAACTGCGGAGTGACCACGGGCAGTGGGGAGAGGGGAACTAGTTGAGAGAGAGGGGGAAGGTAGAACTGAGCTTAACACATGGGGTAGGGCGGGGGAGAGCTTGCTAAATGCGTGTGCTCAGCCCGACTCTCTGAACTAAACTAAACTAAACTAACATTTAGTAGAATGATTTAAAATGAGAGTATCAAATTTATTATGTAACAAAACTGAAAAGTTTAGACTATTTTTGGTATCTTAAATAACATAGAACAACTTAATGCCAATATAAAAAGCTCATTTCTAAAACTTATTTTGTAAAGTTTATGTAAAATTGTCATATTATATTTTTATAGAATATCGAAAATACTCTGCTTATTTTGCAAATATCTGAAGAAACAAGGATGACAATATCATTAAAAGCAAATCTTGCTTTTGCATCCCAGTATAATATCAGAAAGGAAGTTAAGCAAACGATTTCTTAAACCATTGGACTAAATAAATTGAGCTTTTCTGGTAAGCCTTTAAGTTTAAAATATGTTCCTTTAATTAATTAGATTTAGCCCTATGTAATCATAGGCGCAACCACCATTATTTAATAAATTGATTAAGTAACTAACTACGCCTTATTTCAAAAGTAGCATTAATAAAATTTCTAAAAAATATTCCTAGTTTATTTACTTACAGACAGAAAGTGAAAGTGAATAGCCTATAGAGTATCTTCGCTTGTAAAAGGGATAATATTGAGACGCCAAGTATAAAATTGGTTTTGTATCCTATCCAAAATAAATGTATGTAATATGTATGTAAACCAATATAAATATTCATTCATGGTTCTACAATTTTTCTTTCCGTCTGTTTGTTTGTAAGCTTGTCTTTATGCCAAAATATGTAAGTTTAGTGTGTTGAGTAAGATCTCATGGACCACAGTATCGATTGTTCACAATTTTTATAAAAAAAAACATTGTTACTGGTTAGGTTTTGGGCTATTGTTTCCCCTTATGCCTTGCCTAAAGATGGTAGGTTACATATGACCTTAAACATGTCTTTCCACGCATGTCTTTCAAAAAAGTTTTAATCTATCATCTATCCGACGATGTTCTGATGCACCACATATTATGCTACGGTAACGACCTCTTAACCCTATTGTTAGAATAAAATATAAATGTACATCTTTGGGCATAATGTAATATGGGGGGGGGGGGCGGTATTACATAAATTCCTCCCAAAATAAGACTCTATATGCTTGGATAGGGCAACTCGATTAATCTCATCAGAAAATTAATTCCAACTATGTATGTTTTATTTTTATTCTTGTTACCGGGATCAAATCATCTATCATCAATCGACCTAGATAAAAAATATTTGGGTCATAATAATTTTTCAACACTCATAAACAAAAATGATAATAATGATAATTTAAGTTTATCCTTTTACGCATTTTTAGTTATCGAGATCTTAAGCTACAGACAAATAAAAGCTTATTACTTTATATAATAGAATAAAAATTTTTTCATATTCATAAACTATTCGGTAGAGACTATTTAAGAGGATATGATATTCCATTACTAACACAAAACAAAAGAAAAACTAAGATAATTTAGATCAAACACTTTGGTAAAGTCAAGCTGTAGTCTAAATCAGTGGCGTGAACAGCAATTCAACGGGGGATGTCAAAAAATTAAACAGGCCTTTCGAATTTCAAATAATAAATCCCTTAACGGAAGCAACTAATCTTAAAAATCTTATGTTTTAAGTAGATACGTAATCGTTAATAAATAGTTTATTTTAAAATAAGATTTAAGACAAGAAAAATGATTGTAGATATTTTTAATAAATTTAGAAAAAATGTCATGCATGAACTGTGTGAAAGGATAGGGGGGACATTATACTGTAAATTAAACAGGTAACCAAACTTTTAAAACCAAGTTGTCTTATTTGTTGGCTAAAAACTTTGGGTACTTTCATCAAATGTCGATTGACTGGTAGATTGCAAACTTAATTAATTATTCTTCCATTGTCTTATCCCTTGAGACCCCTGGTGTGAAGATAAAGTTTTGCCGTACTCATTCTTGTCTAATCTAATATGTATGAGTTCAATCTATTCTCATTTTAATAGCAAGGATGAAATCTCAAGTTGAAAAATGAACCAGCAATCAGCTTATGAGAAAAAAAAACATATTGTTTTTGTCTAAATATTAGGTTTAAAAAAAGTTAGAGGGGCACCACAGTGATTGTATGCTGTAGGGATAGGGCCAAGCAGGGTTTGAGGATCCTACTCCTGGTATTAGCAAGAAATGTGTAGTTTTTCTGTGTTACAAACATAGGTTTTAATAAAATCACAAAATGCCATACAATATACGTAAAATGGTGGATACAATAATAGAGTTGCTACGCTCAAAGAATATGTAAATTTTACCATTACTAGCGGATATGGAAGACAAAATAAAATGACAAGATAAAAATGACTGCACTGCATAATGTATGCATGTAAAATTCAGGGGAAAATGGAAATTCTTATCCAATGAAAAAATGCTATGGCTAGCAAAATTATTTTCCTTGTCTATTGGCAAATTTTGATTAAAAAAAACATCATATTCAACGGATTTAGCCACTCTATGTTTAAAGTAATTTATTATGCTTGTTTTTTTTATTGTTTCACTGTATTGAATTTGTTATTTATTGATATTGGTAAAGCAGCATATTATTTACAATAGCCAATTTAATAATTTCTTTCTCTGTAATAATTTAAGTAAATTCATAGAATATAATGTATCCTTGTTTTTGTGTATATTATAAAAAAAAAACATGAAATTATATCATGCATCATTTTTGATAAATTTGGGCCTTATATTTTTATAATAAAAAGAATGATTAAAAAAAAAGAGTTTCGTTATTAAAAACATGGATGACAACATCAACAAAAGAAAATAGCTGGTCTACTACTAAAAGAAGAAAGTACTGTAAAAACAGATAATACCTTGTTTAAAAAACAATGTCAACCCAGAGGTTTTATTTATTTTTATAACAAAGAAGTTGAACATGTTTGCTTAAGGAAACCAAGGAACACAGGGAAAAGTGAAAAATATATAGTTGTTGTGTCTGTCGTTTTGTACCGAAGGATCTTGCTAACCACTGAACCGGTTTGGTACTCCTTCAAAGGGTAGCTTTTTATAGGTCCTGGGAAGGTTTATAACTATTTGAGGGTTGGGAACCTCCACCCTCCCAAGTGAAATCACTTATAGAAAAAATTTCATCAGCCCTAAAAAAATTTGTAATTTAAAAACAAAAATTGAAATGGTTGGCTCCCCACCCCCCTAAAAAAACTATTTTTTATACTTTTCTTTATAAATTTAAAATGGATAAAATAGGGGCGTAACCGCTTATATTCTAATTTTTTGGCAAATACATTATTACACATTTTTGCATTTATAATTTTTGGCGCCAATAAGAAATGATTTAATTAAATGTGATCTATTAATTCTGTTAGTCCTGAAGAAACCAAAACTCTTGTTTACTTTTCCCATTTGATATGTTGTTGATGTTCTTTCATAACAGAGAAAAACCTTTTTATTATTGCCAAAGAATAGGCTTAGACAAAATTATTAATGTGCTAATGTCGTATGGGTGAGTTGCACCTGGACTGAACAGTCAACTTGTCAACTCAAGGCCAGACTCTTGGTCCATCACCTCATACCCGTGGTACAGTACATTACAGACAACTAACTCTCTGTGATGCACGACCTTTGTCTGAGAAGTCCTAACTGTGCATGGTAACGAGTTGCGCCTGTTTTGGGCCAAGGCATTCCCCCCACTCTAACTATTTACGTCGCGCATCTGACATAGTAGCAGTGGGAACCATTTTTAACGTCTTTAGTTATGACGCGGTGTCGGACCGAGATTCGAACCTAACACCTTCCCGACGACGAGCGGATGCGCTACGTGTTGAGCCACGGTCGCGGGTAGACAAAATTATTAACTTTTGTTCAATTTACTTAGTAACAAAAGTTAAAGGAAGGAAGGGGACAATAGGCTATTTATTACACTAGTCCCCAAAGTTTTATAATAACGTTTTCTTATTTGTTAGCCTAAAAACTTTGGTCACTTTGATTGAAATTTGATTGATTGGTTCTTTAAGCTGAGTGTCCAAATGTTTCAACCATCTAACCATTGATTGTAATCTAAAGTAGGGTTAAATCATTGGAGATACATATCATTTTATCGGCCATTGTCTTATCCCTTTAGATCCCTGTCTTTTTCTCACTAAAAAGTAAAAGTTTTTTTTCAATTTGAAATTGAAGTTGCTCTTTTTAAGATTTATACAAAAAGATTGGACACCGAAATTGTGTGTCAACTTCTTGTAATATTTGATATATCTAAGATATGTCAAGAATTCTCTTTCATATCTTTCTTTAAAATATATATAGGATACCATGGACATTTTAAATATATAGTTTAATATATGAGAACTCTTTTTTAAGTATAGAATTCTTATGAAAATCGTGTATTTCATTGTAAGACAAACAATTTTCCACGAATAATAAAATAAAAATCATGAAATTAAACCATTTTTGTTATTTTAATGTACTGGGATAGCTGTCTATAATACGTTACAATAAATAACTATCCATATTTCAGAAACGAATCTAGTAAAAATAAACGCTACAACGTTTGGTCGAACTATTTCAAATGACGTTATACTAGAAGTGAATATGAAGTCACCACTTTTTTGTCCCCTTTTTTACAAGACACTTTTACAAGCTCCCAGTTTTTTAAGATGAAAAATCTTATTTATTGCTTTTATTAAAACAAACTATGTTAAATTCTATGTCTATGGTATTTTTTTCTGAACATCTTGAAGAAATGTATACTATTGGACAGAGGATGATTTTATATTTATCTGATAAATACAATAAGCGTCACCTGTGTATATTGTAAAAAATAATGTATTTGTGAAGATTGTAAAGATTCTAATAACAGCTATAATACAAATATTTGTTTTATTTCAACACAGCTTTTGATAATCTTGTAGCATATGATTATTTGCCGGGAAAACAAGTAAGAATTTTTTTAAGGCGATTTTATCAAAACTTTTAAAAGAATATTTAGATATCGAATCAAATCCTGGTTCAGTTGCTGCGGAAGATAATTAATTAAAGATTATGACGTCATACGATAGAATAGCCAATGAGAGGCCAGTATAAACTGTAATTGACCAATGGTAAAATTTATGCTGGCCTCTCATTGGGTATTTTATCGTATGACGTCATAATCTGTAGAGGGACTTTAATCAGTTTATTGCTGCGAGTATTACAGTCGCAAAATTAAACCATTTTAGGAGCTCTACAAATTATACAGTTGACTGAAACGTGGAAGAGGAACTCTGAAATAAACTAAACTTCACACCAGGGATCTGAAGGGATATGACAGTGGACGATAAATTGAAGTTCTAAAAATACCTCTTCTGTAGATTGAAATATTATTTCAAAACACTGATTTCAATCAATCATTTAAGTTTAATAAAGTACCCAAAGATTTTTAGCAACTTTGGGTACCAGTATAATTTACAGTACAATGTCCCTTCCCTCCCTGACTTCACATACACTAGTCACTTGTGACGAAAATTTTAATTTCTAAAATAATTTTCAAATCTAAATCTGCATATTTTGATCAAATTTTTATATAAAATGCACACATGATAAGGCAAAGGCTCATTTTTAATTGAAAATGCAAAAAGCAAATTCATTCATAGTTTTCCTAGTAAAATATATTTTTACATATATATATATATATGTATTTTTTATATTTATCTCATTGTATTATAGACTGGCAATTTCCCGTTTTTTAAATTTATGATTTAAAGGTTTATGCATTTAGTTTTACATTTTAAAGTTTAAACTCGACAATTTCTTTGCGGTAGCAGATTTTTGACGCCCTGCTGCCGAGCCCTGAAATGAATGCATTTTAATACAGCAGCAGCATCTCAAAATGCAGCACTGAACGAATTTTGGCTCCGCAAAGTAGTTGGCGACTAAAATAGGCTTCCCGTCATCTGGAACCATTTTTCAATAATTAAATTTATACCTCCAACTTTCTCTAACTATTGATGAGTACATATACAGTAAACCAGGGAGGCCGGGGACATTGGACTATAAATTACACTGGTACCCAAACAATTTTATGACCCCATATCTATATCTTAATTTATATTTAATCAATGATTTTAATCCAAGGAGGGACAACAACTTTGGTCATCATAATTGAGGATGTACATAGATTTATCGTCCAATGACACACTTTTTGCAAGTCTCCTATATTACAAAATTAAGTGAATTATCAATCAAGGTTAAAGGGATGGGACAATGGATCTAAAATATATTATTTAAAGTATAACAATCTATCTGTCTCTTAGTACGTCTATTTTTATAAAGGAGGAAAGAAAAAATAGATTTTAAAAATGTTTATTCCCTCACACCACAGTTTTCTAAATAACACTATTTAAGCCCAGGATAAATTTAAATTAAAAGAAAATATTTTCATTCATAATCAATATTTTTAAAGCTTTAAATTTCATTATCACAAATTTTCAGGTTCTCTGTCTAATCTCAAACACGACTAAAATGTTTTGAAAAAGAAAAACGCATTACGAGTGCTTTCAACAAACTAAAAAAAAGTTTATAATTTTCAAAATCTGTCTATTACAGAGACTGGATTCTTTTTAATCCTTTAATTTTCCCCATTACTAATTGTTAAATTGGTTCTTTACTTCTTTAACATAGGAAAATCAATAACTAAATGGCGTGAGACTTATTTTAGACAAACTCTATCAAGGATCGAAAGTCGCAGATGTAGAAACTGGTTTTAATTTAGCTGCCAAATTAATGACAAATTGAGATAGTAGCCGGACATCCAACCAACCAATTAAAATTCCAACATTCTCGCAACTATGCCGCCTTAGAATATGCGGCTGCTGAACTTATAAATAGAGGTTGATAAAGGCTGCTTTATTGAGATATTCGTGGCTTACCACACCAAGCCCTCTCCTACGGAAAATAGCTTAAAATCAACACAGGAATAATAGGTATATAACCTATAAAGCCCAACTTAATCAGTTTGGTGGTTAGCGAGCTCTTCAGACTGACGGACAGACATCGTTCTAATAGGTTAACTTTTCTATACAAATCATAAATATTACGTCAAAATGTTTTCTTATAAAGGATAGATCATCACATAAGAATGGATATTGTAGTTTTGCTTCTCAGAGTAATAAATAAAATATCTCGGTAAAAAGTGATTGATTGTAATGTTGCTTTGCTTCTAAAGAAATTAAACAAGAACAAAAGTTTCTGTTATAAAGCAAACAAAAACATGATAATATAAAAAAAAGTAAATCAAAATAGTAGATCATACTCCATCTTTTTATCTAAAACAAGGTTATGATTAGTTAGTTACCTATAGGCAAATGACGAAGCCTTTAGTGATTAGTTAAAGTAAGAATAAGTATAAGAAAAAATTATTAATATATAGGCTAGAAGCCTCTAGTAATAAGATAAAGTATAAGATTATTGTATAGCCAGACAAACTTTGTTACCAACAAGAATAAATCTTATTGACGACTTTTAGTAACTTTTGTTATTGTATTACATAAGACAGGGATAGATTATGGAAAATAAAATTAAAACTTTGAAAATGCTTTGCTTCGTTCTTAAACCCCCCAAGATGAGCTTATATCAAGAGTTTAGTAGATTTCTTAGCTGCATCTACAGATTGATAAACATCTGTTTGTCAGTATCTAAGAGGCCTTAAATGAAAATTGAAAAAAAACTAATTGTTAGGTCTAAAAATACTTTTAAAAATGATAAAATGGCAACTACATAAAAAAAGTTTGACAATACAGTATTTTAGACAAAATATTTTAATAAAAAACTTTTTCGAAAAATATATCACAGTTTTCTATGAAAAAAAGGCAATATTACGTTTGTAGGCTTCACAGATATTCTTATATTAAGTCATTTATATCTTTGTTCATTGATATAGAATAGTTATTGAATAATTAATGATTTTTCTGTATCATTAATAGCTTGAAGAAATATTATTTAAGAATACAAAAATATAGCTGTATCATTCTTTTGAGAAGATATGAACAATCTTTCTCGTATTCATTCGAATCCGGTGGATAGGAACCGGTTCTCATCCATACGAAAAAACTATGTCTAGCATCGAATTATATCCATCTTTCTACGAATATAAAAATGTACAATCATAAGATTAAAACCATTTTTTTTAGCCGGTGCCTTCGGGACCTCGGGGCTAAAAAACTGGTTTTAATCTCATAATTGTACATTCTATATCCGCGGAAAGCCGTTTATAATACGATGCGAGAAATAACTATTATAATATTTTATGTTTTCACCTATACCTGTTATTGAACAACCGAACCGACCTCCTCATACCTTTTTAGTATATTCCTGCGTGGTCCTAATTCTACAGTGACTATCTCAGCAGGGCCTATATAAACTTTACTTAGTTTTTTTCTCAAAAGTTCCTTTGTTATCCATTTGCGATATGAGGGAAACAACTTAAAGTTATACGTTAATAAAAGACATTTTTATTGTACTAGCGGCTTCGCCCCTAGCCCCTAGGGGATTTGCCCCAAGAGGTTTCATCAAACTAATTTTTCGTGTTTTAGATTTTAAAGAAAACTAAAAAAAATTTGGGGGGGGGGGGTAGTCGACCCCACTATTTTAATTTTAGTTTCAAAAAGATAATTTTTTTTTTTGGGGGGGGGGTATTTTTTTGGGGGGGTTAGGGGTGTCCCACCCCCAAAGAAAATAGTTATAAAACTTCACGGGACCTATGAGAAGCTACCCTGTAAAGGAGAACCCGATCGGTTCAGCGGTTAGCGAGATCCTTCGCTACAAACAGACAAACAGACAGACAATGAGACAGACAGACATCGTTCTACTTTGTATTATAGATTACTACGGTAAGTTTCTTGTATTTTTTAAACCTACAGATATAACTATCCATATTTATTCCATTTTACAAATAGAGGCACACGTACATAACCGAGAGGGAGGGGACATTTAGCTGTTTGGGACCTTAAAATGAATTTTGATTGGTTGGTTCATTTATGTTATAGCACAGAAGCCTAACAAAAGAGAACAATAAAATATTCGAATATTCTTAGAAAGCCTAGTATAAAACAATAGAACCTACAGAGGAAGTATCATCCCAAGGCATATCCTTGGATACAAATAAAAGAGAGGAAAAACTTTGGTTCCGGAACTAATCCTTAATTTGGTAGACAGGTTTACTTACCCTCGCAACTATTTCCGGGATAATTTAGATACATATATTCAGAGGTTATATAATAAAGGATAATTCAAATATAGATATTAAGAATATCAAAACTTGAATATGAAAAGATTAGAATAGTTAATTAAATGATCTTTTTTATTTTCTTTAGTAACAAATAATAAAAAAGTTTACTATTAAAATAGTAAAGAATTTCACCTCAAAAGAAAAATTACTAAATTAAATAGAGTTATTTTAGTATTTTTAAGAATAATTTCTAACTTTTGTAGGTAAAACTAAAAATTCCCCGACTAAATTTTATATTAATTTTAGTAGAAACATTTCTTGATGCTAAAGTTTCCGTTACTTTCTATGAAAATTGAATTTAACTGGGAGGCTGTCACCCTCAGTTAAACACAAAGATTAATTGATAAAAGAAAGGACAAAATTTCAATTATGAGAAGTACTAGTATGGTTACTTACAAATGTAATGATGATAAACAAAATTACCCCTTCTGTAGATAAAATTATTGCTTGAAATATTTTGACACACCAATCAATAAGATTGCTTTATAAGTTAACGAGGTTATAATACTTTGGGTAACAGAGTAGTTTACAGTTCAATATTCCCTCCCCCCATTGGATTTCAGTAAAAAAAAACATAAGAACAGCCCAATTTTCTATTTCTTAAATTAGGAAGAATCAATAACTTTCTTTATCTGTTCATTTACAGGGCTTTTTAAAAAGTAACTAACCTCTAAAAATTAGCCTAGACTAGAGAAGACACTTTTGAATTGAATTCTACTTGAAATTAAACTGTGACTTTTACGGTGAAGGCACTCAGCTCTTGGAGGAATCTAATTACCCTGGCTATCAAGATTTTCATCTAAACTTTATTAAATCAAAGACTCCGGGGTAATCTCATGTGGATAGATAGGGGTTACTTTTCTCAAGGCGCAACAAGGCAAAAGTTTAAAAATCTTTGTTTAGGGGTATGATATGCAAAGTCAGAATTTTTATTGATGATTATTTACACAATTTTTCTTCCCAAAAAATATGCAAAATCACAAGCTATTATAGCAATAAAAAATAGATGTTGTCTTATTCCACATATTCCTGACTTTTAATATTTATATTCTATCATTAGTCGTCCCCCTTTGAAATTAGACTATTAGAAAAAAAACTAATTTTATTCAATTCTTTTTTTTTTGATAGTAAAACAACTCTTAAAGATTTACAAGTAAAACACAAAAATATAGTGATCATAGATATTCAATATCATTATTACAAAAGCCTTCTCTAGACAGTCAAAATTAAAATAATAAAAATTTTAAAAATATGCCCCTTAAAAAAAACTATATTTCAGTCTAACTTAACTCGATTGGCTTTTGCTTTAATATTGTTACTTAGTAATAGTAAACCCAGTTATCAAAGTCTGCATTTAAGTATATTATATTATAATATAATATATTATTGCAACTAAATATAGGTACTTCAAATTGAATTTAAGTTTAAAAAATTTTGCCATTCCTAGTTTATTGGGAAAATAACATCTGCATTTGTGTATAAGTTACTGTTCTGTCTGTTCCAAGTTTTCTGACGAATGAAGCAAATTATTTTTACCTTGATATAGTTACAAGTGACTTCGCCTCTAGAGGTAGTGTAGATATAATACATATTTAGAAACAAACTTCTTGTTACTTAAGTTTATGGGATAGTAAAATAGCATACATATGTATCATTATAGACTTTTTGATTTATAATTAAAATTTTTATCCCTTATTTTAATTTATCTTTTAAAATTCTAATATAAATTTTCAAAATATCTATCTTTGCAATATATTAGATTATTAGAGCCTAATAAAATCTACATCAAAAGACAAGATAGAATAAATGTAAAAAAAAGAATAAAACCTCTAAAAGTTTAATCTGATTATTCTTTTTGTTCAATATTTTTCTTCTCAGTATTTCTCAGACTTTCAGGGATAAATGTATAACTCATTTTACGCTATATATTCATCCATTAAATTCCCCTATATGTATCTAGGGGCACTTTAGAAAAGGGGGTAGGAGAGGTATCGAGGAAAATATTTTCTAGTGACGATTTCTCATGGAACGTTGAGATATACTTTACAAAAAGCCTTCTTTGGATTTACCGTATACCTTTGTTACAAACTAACAGATATTCGGTTTGTCTAACCTTAAAAAAGATATAGAATATGAATGTTCTTTTCTTAAAACTTAAAACTATTTGCTATACCCTACAACTCTGAATCTAACTCAAAAGTTAGAAACATCTGTTTCATAATATTTCTTTCTTTAACTACAGAGTTGCCATAAACAGGAAAATATTTGTGCAATAATTTCTTTCATAATATTATTTTAAGTAAATTGTATTGTACAGAAATGTTTATGTTTAGTGCCAGTTTTAATACTATTATATAAAGTTTTACAGTTTTTATTTATCACAAAATTTAATACAACAAGCTAAAAAAATTTGTTTACACCCCTATTACATTCTCCTTTTCTAAATCTTTATTTATTAATATCCATTGTCCATAGATCGGCAGCCGAGCATAAACCACAAATATAGACTCGTTTGTGTGCTTAAATAATTTTACTGAAATGTAATTTATTTATCGCCATATTAGAAACAGAACTAGATATCCCCTGGTTTTTGAAGCCCTGATTTCCTTGGGACCTACAGGTGTCTGAAGCGTGGCTGCCGAGCCCTGTACATAAATATCTCTTCATTTAGTTTTTATTTAACACAAAACCTGCTTTCTTTAAGGAGCTTTAACGTGAATCTTCGTGTTTCTATTTTATATACTTTCCTTGTAGGATATAATGAATTTCGTGAGAACTCTGTTTTAAAATATTTCTTACCTCAATTTGTGTTTTTATTTATCTCATTTGTCTCAATTCTTGGTGGAAGTTTTATAAAATGTTGCTCTCTCATACCATGCTAGTATACTATTATACATATAGCGAAGTAAATACAAAGTACTCTCTAAAAGTATAGTAATAAAAAAGGTGAAATATTTATATATATTCAATTTTGAATGAAAAATTACACCCTTAATGTCAATGACTTGAAGGGCATATCATTAATTTGCTGTGGATTTAAAATATTTGTGAAAAAGTTTTTACAACCCAATCTAGATTTCATAAATATTTTTTGAAAGCCGAAGAAAGAGAGAGATATTACCATAATTTGCAGTTAAAATTTCCCTATTTCCTTTTTACTGGAATGATTTAGTTTTTTAAGTATCGAAGCTACCTAATATAAGTAAATGCGCAGACTCTATGCAGTTTCTCTTCCTAAACCATAATAAACAAAAAGTCTCACTACCATTTCCCACGTTTATACCCACCTTAGAAATGCTCTTTGATATGTCAGAACTTTTTACAATTACATTCATTATTGCCGCGCTACTTATGAGCCAAACAGTCCTAGGTAATTCAACATAGTTTTTACGTATTTGATTACTTTGATGAAACGACTTTGGCTAAAAGGGAAACTTTGTAACTCTTTTTACTGCAGCTTTTTATTTCCTTTTCATAAGAGTTCCTTGAATGGTTGTATTGAGACAAAATTTATCCAACTGGAATGTAATCGAAAGTAAAGAAATTAGTTTCTTTTCATGTCAAACGTTTTACTAAATTCAAACTGTCTTTAAATAAGCGTTTGAGATATTTAGTATTACTTTATAATAAACAAAATTGAAAGAAGATATTATAAGATTTGTTATAAGCAGTGGTCTTAGAGGATAAGACAATGAACTATAAATTGATATACACCCCTGATTATAATAAACAATATTAACCCTTTTGTAAGTTGAATTTACAAGTTGAAAATTAGTTGGAAAATAGGATGATGCGGTTAAACAAATTTGGGTAAATCATAGAATAGCATTACTTTTTAAGTTTAAACATTGAAAAAAATATTCTTCAGATGTCTTAACATAATTTCAATGATAATGTATTGTAAAAATTCTCAAAGTAATGCTTGTTAATAATACCTCCCCCCCCCCCCCAATCTTCCCTCCCATCACTATCTATTTACCTAACTGTATGCGCCCTTTGTGTTAAATATAGACACATATTAACAATGCAAATAATCCAAATCTTCAATTAGCAATAACAATTAAAGATGTTAATATTAACTTTGGTAGTATCACTTAAACCTATTTTGGACCCCCGACAGCCAACTGCCACTTTAAATTTTAATTTGTAAACTATGATTTTTAACCCCTGCGGTAGGCTCTAACCCCGAAGAACAGTTTCCTACTTGGTACTATTCCTCGGGGCTCTTTCAACCTCTACTTAACATAACCCAACCTGAGCATTGGAAATTTGTTTTTATTCTTTAAAATGATCGTTTATGGTCAATATATATTATAAGGGAAATTGCCTGAAATATTGAAGAACACCTTTTGTTTGACACTCGAGAGTGTGTATGTATGATGTATAATATATTATTTGAATGCTGGTTAAATTTACAATTATTTCGCTCCAATTCTTCTCCGGAGTGATATCCAGATACTTAGAGTTCTCATACAATGTAGTGCAAATTATTTTAGCTAAAAAGCCCAAGAATTTCCAATTTCCACATGAGTTTTCCTTGAGAGGGGAAAAAAGTGAATGTGTATCTTCCCAAATTCTTTTATTTTGAGGATGTATACAACCTTCTACCCCCTTTTTCACAATCAAGATATTAATTCAGTCATTTCAGTGTTAACATCCTAGGACAAACGCAGGAGTGAGAAACGTCGAAGTGGACACTTAACCTAACCTAACCTATTTTAAACCAACTTGTAGGTTTTTTAAAATGCCTCAAACCCGAAGGGGGCTTTTTTGAATATTCGATTGTCCAATCCGACGTTTGTGACTCTTGCGTTTGGCCTGGAACCTATTAAATACATAAACATTTCAAAATTACATAAAAACTAAATTTAAAAAAAAACATAAAGCATAATAGATATACCAGTTACATTTTACTCAACAATGGCACAAATACAAAAACATCCAAAACTTGAAAATTAACAACATTGTATTAATACTTAATACAGACTTCTAGACATTAAACAGGATTAAACTCATAATCAACCAAAAGCTAAACAGTCGTTCTCTAGTTTTTAGATAAATTCTTTAGAGCACCGTTTAAGTAATTATAGAAAACAAAGTAAAATAGTAAATTATTACATAATGATTCTTATTTATTTTTTTAAACAATTTTTTATTATTATTTTATGTTATTAATAATTGTTATCCAAGTTATTTAAAACCTTGTTTTGTTGATTATCATTTTTATTTTATGTTTTGGTAAAGTAGAGATTAAAATAACACTGCTGGGTTAGAGACCCAACAGTGGCTAGAAATTAGTTTTCAAATATTTAAATTAAATTTGATAATCACACAACCTTAGCTTTGTTTATTTGGTGACAATTTCTAACTTTTGATTATGTTAAATTACAAGAATATAAAAATTGTTGTATTTGAGAAATAACAGAACTTATATAGTAAATTTATACATGTTGTATCTACGTGTTCAAGGATGATTTTTTAGCAATAAGCGTAACATTTCTTTTATTTAAAAATACTTCAAGAATAAAATTTAGTAAATTTCATAATTAAACTAGCGGCTGAACTCTGAACATCTAGAGGGTAGTACAACCAAAGTGTGAGAAAAGTGGCGTAACCGTAAGAAATAGCCTAAAACCTTCCCATCAATATCTAAAAATAAGATAGACTAAAACCATTCCAGGACCTAAATAAAGCATTCTTGAATAGAGAACTCAAAGCTAAATATCTTTATTCCCCTTAAACGTTTTCAATTGAGACTTTTTGTTTGGGGACAAAGTTAATTATAAAGATGCTACACTCCCTGAACTATATACATACACTACACTGTTGGTGGTGGACTCCCTGGGGGATTCTTATCCTTATAGCATCTCAACAAGAGTGGCATCAGGGACGGGCATTCAGAATTTTTTTTTATTATTCTGAGATCAATTTACAAAATATAAATAAGTGCATCATTACATGATTAACATTTATTTAAACCATGTTTCTACATGGAGAGAGGTCATATTGGAATGTTTCTTACACTAGTCCCCAAAGTTGTATAATTACGTTTTCTTATTCGTTGGGGACTTTTATTGAATTTGGAGTGGTTGTTTTGTTAAGTTAAGTGTTCAAACGTTTCAACCAGTAATTGTATTCTACAGAAGGGTTTATTTTGTGTATCATAATAAGGGATGTACATCAATTTATCAGCCATTGTCTTATCCCTTTAAATCTCTATTTCTGTCCCTGTCTTGGTCGACGAAGGGAGGGAATTTAGATTTCAACATTTCAAATATTCTTAAGCTGATAAGTCAAGAAATACAGGGTGATTCAAATTCATGTTATATCTTACTAGCTAAAGCTTCTTTATAACAAAGTAACATGATGTCTGTCTGTCTGTCAGATTGGTCTCGACAATAACTGAACTGATATGGTTCTCCTTTACAGTGTAGCTTCTCATTGGTGCTGGAAAAGTTTGCAGCTACTTTGAAGGGGGGTACCACAACCCTCCCAAAAGAAATATAAAAAAAAAACATCTATAGTGTGTTTTTTTTTATGAGAACTTTTTTGAAAGCAATTTTACCCCACTTATAGTTATCAGAATTTAATGATTAATGGCTTATTTTCTTCGTTTTTTAAGGCAATTAATAGAACAACAAAAAATATTTCAGTTTTTATTTAAAAAGTACAGTAAAATCTAAAATTCAAAACTTAGGTGTCAACATCTAAAAATGGTTTTAGCGCATTTTTCTTATGCTCAAATAATCAACCTTTTGCAAGAATGGCTGCTAAACACTTCAAAGTTGAGATATAGAGCTAAAAATGTATACAGATACTATTAGGGACATGTACTAGAACATATCAAAGTTTGAAGGTCATATCTCAGCCAGGGAGGGAGTACTGGCCCCCCAAAGTCGACTACAGAAAATCCATTTTTTTAAGAAAAATGCGCTAAAACTATTTTTATATGTTGACACCTAAGTTTTTTGTCTGTACCGAAGAATCTTGCTACTTATTTTATGATTTAAGTCTTGTGATTGTAATTTTTCTTATTCTAAACACTGTATTTTGGATTTATATTAAAACTTCAAAACTGAACAAGAAATTTTTTCATGTCCTTGAAAATTACAGAACAGTAATAAAAAGTATGATGCTCATTATTTACATTTTCTGATTAACAAGAAAGAGATTTTTTTGTTTTCAAATTGTGTCTCCAATCACATTTTATCACAAAAAATTAGATAGAATAGTAGGATAAATCGTTTACTTTTGTAAGAATGAATGAATAGCACGATTACAAAATATTTTCGAATCCAATTTTATTCCAAGTTATGAATATATTGAAAGTTATTTCATATTTTACAAAGCTCATTCATACTTATGATGTAATATGAAACAAGAATAACAAAATTGATAAAATTAGAGATAGATTTTATGATTTGACATATTAGGCCAATTCATATAAATCGTTTAGGTAAGACTAGGGTTTTCTGAGTCTTGCTTATTCCATTATATCTATGTAATCATAACTTCTAGTTTAGACTGGAAAATTCTTGAAGATTAATAAAAATTGTAACATTTGAGGAAAAAAATAAGCACTAAGTTCAAGCTTTAAATTCATTTGAAAGCCATAGAAACCATTTGATAACCATATAAAAATATGCATTTGTCTTAAAAATTTTTGATTATAGTAAAATATTTGGTTCATTTTAAGCTAGAATTCGAGCATATATTTATTTCAGAAATTCTAATAACACTTGACGTACTGATAACTAGCTTATTTTAGAAAATCAGGATTCTTTGCATAGGAAGAATATCAATAGTAAGAGCATATTTTAAATGTGAAATTAAAACTTGCTAAAATTGAACTTGTAACATTTGTGATATTTAAGCCTATAGAAATCTATCAAACAAGATTTTAATTAAATTTTCAATAATTTTCAATTGAAATATATTGAAAAGTTTGAATAGAGAGAAAGTTTTAATTTAGAAGTTTAGGCAGGTGCCATGGATAAATATAGAAAAAGGAACAGGTAGCTTATTGTTGATAATATGATGATATTCAGGTTAGTTTTGATTAGTTGGAGTAGTTCAATTTTCTTAGAATAAAAGGAGAAAGATATTTGGTAATTATATATTTAGATACCATGTACTTCTAAATGGCCTTTGAGTTACAAAATTTGCCCCAGTGGGATATATGTTTATTATTATAAATTTTCCGTTGTGTTTGGGGCATAAGGAATGTGTTTTAGTATTTTTTGGTCCGGTTGAAAAATACATCTGGATTTACCTGATTTTTTTATGGCTCCTGTTGCTGCCAGGATGGAAGTGTAAAATGTAGACTATAAAATAAATGTAGAATAAAACTATGACAATATAAACAACTTACATAGACTCAATCGCTATTTTAAAAAATATTTAAGATTTAAATATTTATAAAAAAAAAGTTGAAGCTACAGAACACTCGCGTAAGCCTTAACTTACTTCATCCTATTACTAACAAATACTAGTCTTATTTTTCTGTGGTAAAATTAAATATAACTTGTTTAGATTTTTATTCAAATTACATGAATGTTTCAAATACTTTAGTTACATTTTATTATCTTGTTTATGTAAACAAAACTATTACATCTATGTGAAAAAAATTTTCATTTGGTTTATATTGTGAAATAATTTTTATTTTTTTCTGTAAATCTCATTAGAGTCATAAAGATTATCTCAGAAGAGTTATCTAAACTAAAAGCAAAGTTTGAACACAGTAATAGTGTCTGACTGATTATGACGTAACAAAAAAAATTAGCCAATGAGAGGCCACTATAAATTTTACCATTATTCAATAACGGCCTCTCATTGGCTAATTTTTTTTTGTTACGTCATAATCAGTCAGACACTATTACTGTGTTCGCAAAGTTTCTTGAAAGTAAAAATCACATAGAGTGATCAACACAGTTTAATTAAACATGTTATTTTTATTTGATAAGTTCAATACACAGTGTTTCATGTCAAGAACAATCTTCAGTTAGATAAATAAAAATACATGATGCTTTAATGAGCATAAATTCTATACTGTTTATTAAAAACAAAAGATGATTTTTTTCTTGCAGTGGAGGTAAGGAACGAGTGGGGGGGGGGTAATTTTGCATAATAAAAAGGGAAAGAGGTGAGGTATTTAAATTCTAGCATTTAAACTATGGCTAATGTTTCTTATTTAACACATAAAAGGGCAATATGTACTTTGTAGTAATGAATATTATGCATGATATATATAAAAATTGCTATGATATGGCCATATAAGGTTAAGTTTGGTCCAGTAAGTACTTTTTTCGATGTATGCAGTGGTTGAAGACTTCATTTCTCATGTTGAGTGATGTTGTGGTTGATTTTGAAGCATGGGCAATGGAAACACATTCTGTCAGGCATAATTGGCATTTCTTGAAGTTTTGGTTGTAAGTCGTTGCAAGGGCTTTTATTGACCATTTTAGGCTGTTTGGCTTGTTCTGTCCTTTAAGCTTTGAAATGCAGTCAGAAAGCTTGGTGCCATTGTTGTTGTGTCTAAATGAGTGTAAGTGTTTGTAGTTTCTGTTTTTAAAAGGTCCAGATGACAGTCCTATATATTGGTATTTAGTTTGATTTGTTTCATCTGTGACAAGGGCTTTGTATACTAAACTTTCTGTAAGGCATTTTCCATCCAGGGGGCAATCTTGTGGATTCCTACAGGAAGATTGAAATTGGCACCTTTATTTACCGATGAAAACGGCGAAAATGGTAGAAAACATGAAAACGTAAAAACAGGTTTACGTCCTTTATTTTTCTCAATCAACTTGCCAGGAAGCAGCTCATACCAACAACGAAATTGATTTTTAAAAATCAAAAAACCCATACGTGTTTCCAGCAGTCTTTGTCATGGTAATATAAAAAACAACTGGAATGTAATCACCAATAGCAGAAAATCGGCGGTCAAAACACAGCCGATTGCATAGTTATGTAGATTAACTTTAACATATATGTTATATGCAGGGATCGGAAGCCTCACGTAAGCCGCGTGTAAGCCTCAGTGAAATCGTGATTTTATCACTATAAAATTCAGCTGGATGTATAAAACGGCTCTTTAACAGACAATCCTTCTTTCTTAATTTTTTTTTCTGCTCACAAGCAGGTTTAAAACTGAGGCTTATGCGCGGCTTACGTGAGGCTTCCGATCCCTGGTTATATGTATATACATGAAATGAAGGTTATTTAAAAATTATGTTAAGGTTCATCAAAAAATGTTTTTTTTCTTACAGTCAACAGGACGCTCCGGTAAGCCTGTTTAATATTTTTTTTCAGAAAATATTTAAAAAACAAAAGAATAATTCAAAAACTGAAAATACGAAACAAAATCTGAAGATGTTAGAAAAGCTGTAAATTACTTGGAAAGACAGAAACTTAATCCAATGAATTCACTCAACTAAAAATATTTTACATTTTCTTGTAAATTTTTAATGAAGCAATCCTAGGATTTTACACTTTAAATTTAAATAAATAATTAACAGATATTCTACCTAAAAATAATTCAATAACATTTTTTAAATGTTTGACTGTCAGACTGTTCTTATGTCACCCAAAATAACATTATTTGTATACACTTATATAAAATGAGGAAAAATGATGTAGTTTCAAACCCTCTCCATGCGACAAAATTAATGATAGCAGATAAACTTTTTCATCAGTTAAGCTACTGTACATGTATTATTTGTTGGTCAAGTTGGTTTATCTTTCATTCAGCTGTAAATTCATAAAGCCAGTGACAAATTCCTTTCTAGATTATTGTGACAACAATAATGAATCAAGCAATAAAATTTAGATGTATTTCTACTTTCGTTGTTTGCATGTTCTTGTTTGAAATCTACAAACTGATAAAACTTTTCTTTTTCAAATTTCTAAGTAATACATATATAAAAAATTTATGGAATTATTAATTATATTTAGAAGTAGAATTATAAGAATTGACTGTTTCTTGTATTGATTCTAATTATTGTTGAAAACAGTTGAAAATATGTCTATTGATTGATTTTATGATATTACAGGTTTAAAAATGGAAAACGGGAAGACGTTATTTGAAGACAAGTAGAATATTTGTTGAAATAATTACTAATAGGGGTTGCGGATGGTCCCCCAACCTCTCAACCTTTTTACTACACGAAAACCTTCTGTGAACCAACGAACTTTCCTGAAAATCTTTGATGATCGATCAGTTTTTTACACTCTAGTATATAGAATGACTAATAAGCTAAGATTTGCTATGCAAAAATAATCTCTGTGATGAAAAAAATATGTGTGCCATTTTCAGCTATTTTTTTTAGAATTCTAACCCATGTCCCTAATTGCGTCAAACTGGTGAAATGTTGAAGCATGCTAATTACAACAGCAAGCAAGCTGTACCACTTACATACATAAATTAAGTATGGTCTACACTACATCAATGTATTTTATTTCTTTTTTGGTGGATTTATTGCTTTAATAAAATTCATTTTGATTAAAAATAGAGGAAAATTGGTACAATGAATTTATTTATCTCTTTTCAGTATAAACAAATTTAAAAGCTAATATTGAAATGTATCTTTTACCTGGACATTTATTTAAGGAAACAAGACTAAATTATTTGACAAAAATCGGGTAATAGCAGACATATTCTTTTTCTAGATAAAAAACTTTTAGAAAAGCATTAATAATTTTTAAAAATGCAAGAATAATTAAATCAAGATTATAAAATAATTACAACACTACGTAATACTAGACACAAAAACATTATTAGCCTTTGCAATAAAAATATGCAGCTCCAGGTATAACTTTCCGGTCGTGTAATCAAATAAATGTTTGTCTATTGGGTGTTATTGTACCCGTTACCTGTAGTGTACACAATACAGTGCCAAAGACAGGAGCTTCACCAATACTAGGAAATTTAATTTTATTTGATTTAATATTTTCTGCAACAGAAAAACAGTTACCTGTCTCTTCATATATTTTTCTTCAACAGTATTTATACCAATACCCAAATATTTTACAACTAAGCCAACCTTATAAAGTTTTGACAATTTTTCAACTAAGCTTATCTGCCAAAGTATCTAAAATAAAGCTTAAAAAACTTGTTGAACTAAATAATAGAAAATTAAATAGGTAAAAGAACGAAGCAGCGGGTTTCGTCGTATCTCTAGTAGCTTTTGATATATTATTTTAGGTTAGGTTAGGTAAATGTTCATGATTGCCCCGCAGTGGCTAAAATTAGGAGAAAAGCAGCTGTAAAAGTACGACGAAACCGGCTACTTAGTTTTTTTTCCATGATCCGAAAAAACTTACTTTGAACCAATACAAAGGCTACAGGGAAAAAATATTAGAATAAAAGAGACTTAAGCAAAAGGCAGGCAAACATCCTACTACTTTATCTTAAATGCATTGGTTTAGCTAGCACATATAATTTAGTTTGAAATGTTGCGGCACTGCGACAAAATTTGAGTCCCATGAATAGAAGGGATTAGGCCCTCGACGTAAAAAAAATTTCCCTCCAATATTTTGCAGTTGTAAAACGTAACTCAGATATTTTTCATCAAAAATGTCACCATCAGGTTTTTGAGGCACTTGGAATCGGTGACCATATTCAACTGCTAAATTTTTAGAATACAATGTAAAATAACAGTGGCATGCACAAACAATTGTTTACTGACACCTCAACCCCACTAATTATGATTTGGAAATATATTTGTAAAATGTCATATTCCCTACATGCCTGTTGAAGCCATGTGATTTACGTTGAAGGATATAGAGTAAAGTATTCCACTAAAACCTTACCAAGGTCTTGGGTAGTTTTACATTTTTTGGCTAGCACAAGATAGTTTTCCAACTCTGGGAATATTGGGCTTTTTATTATAATAGTTTCAAAAGTCTTTAAATGACGTTTTTTTATTCGTTGGCTTAACAACTTTGGGGACTCTTATTGAATTTTTATTGATTGGTTCATTTAGTTGAGTGTCCAAACTTTTTAAACAATAATTGTAATCTACAGAAGGGGTAATTTTATGAATTAGCATTGAGGATGTACATGAATTTATCGGCCATTGTATTATCTCTTTAGATATCTGGTTTAACTTTTTTATCCTGTAATATATAATTAAACTGTTAAACTATGTTTATCCGCCCGACATATGAAACTAAAAATTCTTTAACTGATGGATTAGTTGTGCTCATCTAATGAATATTTTTTTCTTGGTTTTAAGCTATTTTCCTGGAGGATGCAACCCATACCTTTAGGAATAATCAAACACGACTCTGGCCCCTTGTCTCAACTCAATTTTGAAATAAATGTCTCCAGACTTTATGAATATCTTAAATCAAATAAAAATAGATTTTCTAATAAATAGGTAATACCTTTTATTTGCTTCAATGTAGTATTAACTAAAAACTAACTAAATTAATTAATTAAAAAATTTTCTAATTAAATCTACCTTTTAAAATCTTCTCAAACCTTGTAAAGTTGCCAAAGCCAACACACCTACACACACACACATACATACTTTCCACATAGTTACTGCAAGATGTTTACTATAAGTAACTTATCAGAGGAAAAAAAGATGTTAAAATCAGCCAAAAATTTCAAACCTTCCTTAATGTTTCATGTTTTAACCTTGCATATCTTATTAATTAATATGCCCCCACTTTAAATTTTCTATTCCTTTTGCCTGTAATATAAGAATAATTACCGACGGGCATATTAAGAAGTTGATAAAATAATGATATATTACCATTATAAATTTATCCCTAATAACAACTAATTTAAAAGTTTAATAAAAAGAAAAGTTAATAATATAAATCAGAACATTTATTTGTCAAACGGATCTTTGGATGTTTCATCGAAGTTGTAATTTATAATTTTAATAATTGCTAACCTAAGTTAATAAAGATTTTTAGGAAAGCTTGATATCGGGTCTAGATATATATGTGTTGCAGGAAAAAGGGAATGTGATTCTGACAAACAATGCTAAAAGGAAATTTCCCCACAAACCCCTTCACTTTTTTCTCCCCTTCTTACGTACTCCCCTTCAGTTACATCAAAAAAAGTTATACGCCAACTTTACATTAAAAAAAATAATAAATTTTGCTGCAATTTCATTGGAATTAATTGGCTGAATAGCAGCCCCTGTATTTGTTGTATGTATAATTTTTAGCTTTATAACTGTTCCTTATATGTATGCTATCTAAAGATTAATATATATGTACAACACATACCCTACAACAACACACTCTCAAATACCTATTTTGATGATTTATAACAAATTTGGGAAATATTGTTGAGTTTATGGTCATGGCCAACACAATATGTAATATTTATTCCTCTTTATTTTGTATTACATACATTTACTTTCATATTCCATAGCTAAAATAAATTTTTAATATATGAAATACGATGTATCTGGACTGGTTGCTTTTTGGCGCACCCTGTGTTTCGCTAAATCTTTGCTAAAATTTTGTGCTTCCTATATATCATACTACGTAAAATCTTTGCTTTTTACTTAGCGCACCTTGTTTCTGTATTTGCTTTAGTTTTCACGAACCTTTGATCTCGCTGCGTAGAATCTTTTGTTTATATTTGACGCACCCTGTATAACGCTGAGTAAGTATTTGTACACCCTGTATGTCAAATTATCAATGCATAAAGTTTACAGTGTTATTTGCTTTTACTTACAGACATGTGTACTAATTATAGTGAAGCTATGCTACAAAATATAATAACGATTTAGCCATTATTTGATTTATTTTGATAAACATGGCTTAACAATAAATAACTGGAAATATTGAAAGATGATTCAATATTATTGTTCATTTTTTACAGCAACAACATTTCAAGCCAGCAATTAACTTTCAAGGGTGCAGGGATTGAACAACTGGGAAGAAACTTATTCTTTGTAATCAGGAAACGGAGTAAAACCACTTTGCCTCGCACTTTTCCACAATTTTATATCTTTTCTTTTTTTGATCGTAGGATTAGATAGAAAAATTGATAGGCGGCTAAAAGGTTCAAGGCAAATTGTCAGGCTAAATCCTATTATGCTAGCCTAAGAGTTACAGTTTCCTAGGCCTTGAATAGTCTTTAATACCTATAATGAAAGTCTTAGGAATCTGGCCTAGATAATTTTATAGGATTTGGCCAAGTATTTTTCATTAATTAAACTAATTTGTGATTGATAATAATGAAAGTTTAAATTGTGCTTATTGTAAAATTTGTTCAGTTGCCATATCTCTCCACCCCTGATAAACTATATAATTACATGAACTCTTAGGGTTTGCTTGTAAGGTTATTAGGGATTGGAAGTATGATATATTTTAACAATAAATGCTTTTTTATATTCTTAAAAGTTTTAAAACATAAAATTCGGTACGGTAGATGTTTATAAAATGATTTTAATACTAAATTGAAATCAAAATTTTAAAAAATCTTTCAACATCCTTCGAGGGTTAAAATTTGAGTTTGTTTAAATAAATATGTAAACATTTACCTAACACTTTCCATAATTTCATTTTACAATTTCCTAAATGTTAGGAGTTGGGCTTTAAAATTATCACAAAAAGTTTATTTTGGTTTTAATACTGAAAAGTTAAAATATTAGATTGAGTTTAAATCATATAATTAAAACTAACAAACAATTTGTCTTTGTAAAAAAAAACTAAAATTGATTAAAATTTCTCCCACAAAACTAATAATTTAAGTTATAATCCTAAAAGTAATCGGCTTTTTATACATACAGACTAAATTGTGTCCTTAAATATTTTGAGTTTCATAATAATAGACTTTTTTGGTTAAGGTATAGGAATTATTATAGGTATGCACCGGCAAAAATACTTTATGAAAAAGTGGAATGTTTATTAACAAACGCTCAGAATTGAGGCTGTAACGAAATTTGGAAGAAAACACGATTTTATAAAATTAACTAAAAATATGAAATTCAAATAAAAATCTATAACAAAAATATAAAAGAGGAATTAACAAAATATGTAGGTAAACTAAAATATAATCACATAATGGAACATCTTTCAGGCTTGGGATCACAAAATACTTTGTGTTTATTATTGGAATGGTCCGCGTAGTTCAGCAGTTTGTCCTTCTGTTTGTTACCCAGGGTTGGGTCACCATATTTAGTTGATTTGGAGCTGGGTAGATGGTCTCCGTACTTGTTCCTGTATAGCCATGGAATACGGGAACCCCTGAAATTATTTAAATATTAGTAAAGCCTATAATACCTATATTTGCGACAACTATTTTTCAACAACTATCAAAGATCTTCCCCTCTCGGATGGCTTCGAACCAGCTAATGTAGCTTGAAAATATTATTATTAGATATAAAAATATCTTATTTAATAAACCTTGTGTATGCTAGATGTATTGAATGTGAACTTTATTATACAAGAAATCACAGTATTAGGAAGAAAAAAATCTTTACAAACATCCCAAGTTTGGCCCATTGACTTTTATCTAAAAAGATGTCATATAACAAAATATATTAAGCAGCACTGTTTCTAATATTTTCTTTAATTAAAAGACTAAATATTGAATTTTATAATTTTGTAGAATAAAAACTTTGTAATATTTAGGCATACCAAAACAAGCATGTTACCAATAAAAAATAACTAATATCGAGTGTAAATAGATGGATTATTTGATATATTGTGTAATATTATTGTGTTTACCACAAAATTAGATAATAAAAGATAATAATATGGTCTGCTTTCATCAAATATGTATTATTATTGGGATATCAAGAATGATAGCATCATATATTAACGAGAAAAATAAGATTTAATATATAATTCAGACCTATTAACCTATTCCTGCAAAGAAATTTTTATTTTCTCATTTTTTAAGGTCATTGTGTTCTTATATTATAACAAAATCTTTAGTTATAGATAATATTCTATATGAAATTTCAATAATATCACTATTTGGGGCAACACAGCTAAATTCACATTACAGCACCTCATATAAGACATACTAACAAACAAACACACACAATTTGCAGAGTGGCATCGCTTTGCTGGAAAAAAAGATAGATTATTTTGTATTACATTGAGCCAATATTCTTTTATTTCATTTGGAACTTATTGTGTTTCTATCTGTATCGAGGTCAGGGTACATATTCCAGGGATGGATTGGATACATACATCCCTGTCAAAAAAGGATGCATTATTCTCAAATATCGGCTAAACCCCTAGAGTCCTCTGAGGTCACTTGGGAGGGGGTAATTTTATTTCAAGAGGCGATTACTCTTGAGAGTGTGATGGTCCCCTCCTCCAAAATAGTTATAAACCTTTCCATGATCTTTGAAAAGCTTTCTTAAAGGAGAACCATATCGGTTCAAAGGTTAGTGAGATCTTGTTTCAATAAAGTAAAATTAGCATATTGTTATATTTGATATTTTAACAAACAACAGACAATAATTTAAAAATCCCCTATGAAAATATATTTTTATAAATGCAAGTCTAGATATAATGTACATTAATGTTAGGTAAAGTTACTTGTCCATTATTATGCCAGGGACAAGAATAGTTTAATAAATAATCAATACAATAATACCTTATGTCTTTGCTTAGACTATATACACGGGGATCTAAAAGAATAAGACAATGAACAATAAATTTATGTACATCCCAAATGATGATACACAAAATTACCCTTCTGTAGATTAATTAGTGGTTGAAACGTTTCAAGACTCAACCTAATAAGCTAAACAATCGAAATTCACTTAAGTCCCCAAAGTTGTTAAGGTTATGAATTAAAAAACCTTATTATAAAACTTTGAGGACTAGCGCTTTGTAAAACAGCCACTTGTCCCCCCCCCCTCTCTCTCTCTCTCTCTCTCTCTCTAAACTATGGACATACATAAATTCACTTCAATTTATATAAAACAGCATAAAAAAAGAAATAAAAATAAATTTCTTTTAACATGAATTAAAATACAGTTACATATTAAATGCATATTTAAATTCAACTTATGCATTTTTTTCTTCGTAATGGCTGGCAAGAGAAATTTATTTTAGCTTCAAAGATTTAATTATTTCAATTCTTTTGCAAAAAAAGGATGACGTTATTTTATTTAATGTTTCAATCTATCATAAGTCAAGGTTTTAAAAAAACTATGACGTATTTCAGTTCGTGCGTCTTTTTATAGAAATAAAAGGGTACATGGCAGATTTACCACTAGCAAAAATACAGTGATATTACTGTCATAAACACAGTGATTTGCTGTCATAAACACAGTTTTACTGTCAAATTCACACCCGCGTTTTTAGGGGGTATGACAAAAATACAGTTACTGCACTGGCATATTCACAGTTTTGCTGTCAATTATACACCTACATATTGACAAAAAAACATCTATTAAATTTATAATTTGTCAATTATACACCTACATATTGACAAATATACATCTATTAAATTTATACCTACTTATTTATCCATAATATTTAATACATCTATTACATATAGAAAAATATGTGTATAAACCCACTTCAATGTTGTAGCATTATACATTAAGAGATATAAGTTTTCCGGAATTTTAATGTAGGGAATAGATTTGAAATCTGCATCAAATTTTAAGGATTTTTTATAGAATTAGTTTTTTGTAAAATTCTTTATCTAAAAGCGAAAATACATTTTAAGTTAATTAATTTTGACCAATAGGATAGGTGGATTTTAAACTACCTGCGCTCTAATTGGTTGAATGATGTACGACATCCAATCAGAGCGCAGATTTTTTAAATCCACCAATCACAGATGCCAAAATTAATTAACTTAATTTGTATTTCCGCTTTTAGATAAAGAATTATACAAAAAACGAATTTTATAAAAAATCCTTAAAATTTGATGCAGATTTCAAATCTACTCCCTACATTACAATTCCGGAAAACTTATATCTCTTATTATACATATTACATACCCCTTGATTTACTTCCCTAGTTTTTCAGATCTGATTTTTGGATTACTGATTAATATTACAAAAAGGTACAATATTTTGAGCGAAGCATTTCTATAATCAAGTCCTAAAAATGTCAGTATGTCCTTAAACAGAATTCTGTATTTAAGAAGTTTTGTTACAAATTTACATATAATTTTGTCTAAACTTATATATTAATTTTTTGTATATTTAGTTCTGACATTCTACAAGAATTATTGTTCGTCTGTCATATCGTGTCAGAGCAGGGGCGTCCAAGCTTTTTATTTTGGGGGGGGTAATTCGTTTTTGGGGAGGGTAAAATGGCGCTCGAAGCGCGCCGCAAATTTTTTTTACCCCCCCAAAATTTTTACCCCGGGGGTAAAATTTGCTTCGGGGGGGTAATTACCCCCCCTGAAATCTGTTGGCAGGGGTAAATTTAGTTTACCCCCCCCAAAATTTACCCCCGGGGTAAAATTTTTTGGGGGGGTAATTATTTACCCCCCCAAAATTGTTTGGGGGGGGTAAATACCCCCTCCAAAATGGTTGAGGGTGCCTACGGCACCCCCAGGGTAGGGGTAAATTTTGAATGGGGGGGGGTAATATGAAGAATTTTTTGGGGGTGCCTACGGCACACCCAAAATCGTTTGGGGGGGGGGGGGGTAATCGCCCCATTACCCCCCCCTTGGACGCCTATGTTTCAGAGCTTTGCTTTTATGGATGTTGTCATCCTTGCTTTACTTTAAAGTGAACACATTTTATATTCTGCGAATAAATTGACGCTTAAACTAAAATCACTCGTAACTGTTGAAATAAAAGATATTAAGAAATAAGATATGATTACATATGTATATAAAAAAATAATAAATTTTAAATTATTCTAGCCATCCATCAGTGTATTGACTTTTAGTAGTATTAAAACGAGAGTTGGATAACAGCCTATAGAAATACTCACAAGCATTGGAGGGCAAAATATCCATTGTTCATAGAGCCAAAGCTAAATCTGTAATGAAAGTTAGGTCGAGTCTAAGGGAAAAACTTGATTCAGGATATATTGACCTATGGGTTCACTATCCAGCAAAATTGATAGTCATGCAAAATTTATAATACAGTGTGCAAGGGAAAATGCTGCTTCAGCTGGAGTCTCAGATCAAGAGAGAGAGCACCATGTTCTGCAAAGTATCAGTGAAGGACCAAGCAGAGGTCGCAATCATGGTCGTGGTCATGGTGAGGCTCTGTGAGGGGTAGAAAACAATGTCCTTCTTGTAATATGGAATATTCCAGTTTCTATTTACCACGGCATATTACAATCTGTAAACCAGTGCCTGTACCTGTGACCGTACCTGAAACTGTACCTGAACCTGGACATTCAATTCCAACGTCTACACCTGTACCTATATCACCACTAGATCCACTATAATATCCAATATTTGTCTGCTACCTTCTTTTGAAAAGTTTAGAATTATTGTTGTGTAGATTGATTTAACTATTATTAATAGTTATAAGTTTTAACAACTTGGTCAAAATATTTATAATTAATATTGATTTAAAAGTAGGTGTATTTTTGTCATCAAAACTGTGAATTTGACAGCATACTTGAATTTCATGGGTGTGAACTTGACAGTAAAACTGTGTTTATGGCAGCGAAAAGGTGTAATTTTGACAGTGGATAAAAAAATATTGCCAAAAATACAGCTAAAAACGAAATTGACAAAAGCACACCTAATTTTTGTCAAAAACACAGTGGCTGTACTTTTGCTAGTGGTAAAAGTGGCAGCACCCCAAATAAAATACTATGAATTAACTTGTAAGTAAATCTGTTGCAAAATTTCTTCTATATGGGATATTTAAAATGGAAGTGCTCACTATTAAGAAATAATTATACAAATATGCAAAGCATATAACATTGTGCCTAATCGGAATTGGAATCACTAGTAAAAGTCAAGTTAATAGAATAATCATACCAAATCGCTATAAATAAGTAAAAACTTAATTTTAACCCTACAAAAACATTGAAAAACTAATGACAAGACAAACAAGAACCAATAAACCAGGATATAAAATGGAAGAGACCTTTAAAGAACAAATTGGAGAGGGGAAATTAAGAAAATAAAGACGAATAAAATAGAAATTTGATTCAGGCTTTAAAATTAAGGCCAAGATTATGTAACTTTCATTTTGTCATAAATTTCTAATAATTATGGCAAGCAAAGCTTTTCTACACATGATACGGTTCATTCGGATATCTTTGTTTGTATTTTAAACATGTTAGATTCGTCCTATTGATTTTAAACTTTGCGTGATGATTCTTGTAACACTAAGGTATAAATTTAAAGCGTGACAACTCTTTAATCATTACCCAAAAGTCCGGACGTCTGTTTTAAACATGTTAACCCATTGCATTGTTGTAAGCAAATCTCTCTATAACAACTTGTATTTTAAGTGTTTTTTTTTACTATTAATTTAAGAATTAAATCCTTTCCATTTACTTTTTGCGTTTAAAAATGTTTAAAGTAAAAAAAATATTTCTTTAAGTGGTATGTCTCTATTTTTAAACCTCTCTCCAAGGGAATTTCAATAAGAATTGAAATTGTAGGTAGTTAGTCAACTATGACAAATATTTATAATTTTCCAGTACGGCTTCGAAACCGATTAATATCCTCTGGATTGGAACCGGTTCTCAGGCATACTAAAAATCATGTATAGCATGGTATTATAGACAATTTTCCACGAATATTATGATGAAATCATAAAATTAACAACAATTGTGTACTCTGGCCCTTCGGCCCCTCAAGGCTAATAAAACTGGTGTTGATCTGGTTTTTTCATTTAAATATCCGCGGAAAGCTGTCTATGATACGATGCAATAAATAACTATATTATCCTCACGAGAAATAACAATTCAGCAATTTAAAATTTGTCGATAAATTAAAATAAATCAATAATCTGGGGATCAGTAGAATTAAGGCCTCGTTAGTTATTCCATTATCTTCATTTTTATCAACAATTTTATACAACGTACAATTATTTGTTTTTCATAATGCTTTCACAGTATATTTTAGCAAGATAAGTGTATTTTTTTGTTGACATACAACGTTTATAAACCAAACGTTAGTATATCATTTTAGATAATATTTCAATCTTCAAAATATATAAGCAGACATGAATCAAAATTCAGATAGCCAATTCTTAAATACAATTTTAAGGAAACAAACTAAAATCTTTTTTGGTATTGCTATATTTTTTTCCCTGTGTAAAAAGGAAAATTCCTGAGAAGAAAATTGAATGCTACGAAATTTTGCAATAAGATCCGACTCTGCTTATTGAAGCAGCGACAGTTATTTGAATTCTGTCTCAGACAAAAGGGGATTGGGAATGGGAAAGGGGAGCCTACATGGAAATCACCACCTCCTTGAAATAAATCTAGGCAAACTAGAAATTTAATTGAGTCACAGGCCATAGGTTAGCAAGCTCAACATCACAAATTAATAAAAAAAAAGACTCTAATGTCAAATGAAACCCTTTTAAAATTGTCTTTGTTTACAATAATATAAAATTTTAAAAAGGAATTTTACTAAAATGATTTAGTGGTACCTCTACCCTATGGTCGACTCCCTTATTATCAGATTCTATCTTTTATTTTAGTAGCGCTTCTGCACTATCTAATAATAACTAGGTCCCTTAAATTCATCAAACGTTTTGCCATAGTCAAACATGCAATAAATATGAAAATAAAAACGGACAAGGCAACAGAGTCAGAAAAAAAGTCAATTAGATCAATTTAAAAAGCATTATTTAAAGAAAAAAATGTTGTTATGAATTTTTCCCTATTTATCCCTAATACAATTTAAGCCAACAGTGGCCAGAAATAGCTTCAAAAGTAAAACTTTGGCCTTGTAGTGTCAAGAAATCAATTCTAACATTCAATATTCCAGACATTGGTTATTCACACGGATAAAGGAATAATCTAAAATATCAAAGCTACCCTACAAGTCTCAAATTCTGAACAGTGTTTATACGTTCTGTATTTTGTGACGTCATTATTTTTCATAACGAAATTTTAGTTATGGATGGTGTTGTACCGATGTTAATTCCAATTTGTTAACTTTTTCATGATTATATAAAATTAAATCAATTGGGTTTTTAAAGAGTTTGTCTTTAAGCGTCCAAAAATATGTTTTGTAGTGACATGGTACAACTTCACAAATCTTTATTTTAAAAAAGAATACAAGGTTTAATGTAGTACATTGTAGTTAACTATTCCTTAATTCCTGGAAATTCAAACAATTGTTGAATAAATAAAAAAATGTAAATCTTCCATTGAAGCGAAGAACAAATGAAAAGAAATGTAAACAGAAATGTTCTGGTTAAAATAAAATCTTGCAACCTTTTTAAAAATGTTAAGAAAAGTTTTAACAAGAGATTTCTTGTGAGCTTAGCAAAAAAGTTTCTTTAAAAGAGAAAAAAATGGACACATTTTTATCCATGTAAAAAAAGTTTTTAACAATATCTTTCATAAAAGTTCAGATAAGTTGTGTAAAATTTAATCCAACCTAAAATTTGTAAAAGGTAAAAAGAGAAAATCGTTATGGTCAAAATAATAAGATTTTACCTCAGAGAAACACTGTCAGCTTGACTATGACTTGACACTGACTCAATATCTGACCCCAGCCTGTCGTGACCGCCAACTGTCCCTCCACCTGACTCCTTCCCCTCTTCCATGTGAATATGACCGCTTTGCCGGCTGTCAGACAAGAGGCCGGGAAACGGGCTTGATATAGACACTTCTGACAAGGGTGGAAAGCCGGACATAACAGAGGATGTCGGCGAAAAGGGTCCACTTAATAGAGAACTTGTCGGCGAGGATATACCGCCGTTGCCGCCGCCAATAACGGCGTAAGTATTATCACAGCCTGGGGAGGTGGGTGGGGGCACGGGTATTGCTGTGGCCCGACTACACGGCCGCGACGATTGTCGTGACGTCAGGCGGTTGGGTTGAATCTGGGCGGCGTGGGTTATAACACCGGCGCTGCTGGCCATAGCGCCACTCGCAGAACTTGTGCTGCGACTTACGATGCCGCCGTTGGCACAGCTCACCATCGCGGTGGTGTTGGAATTGAGCAACATTGAGGTGCGGGAAGAGTGGGGACTGTATGGGGAAAATAAATTTGGCGGGGAACAACAGGTATTTCTGGATATGTACAGTTTGGATTCAGTCTTGCTGATATTAGCATTGCTAGTACTCGAACTAGCAACATTATTACCGTTATTATTCACATTATTAGAATTATTGCCCATGACAAGTGAGCTAACGCCAAGCCGTAATTGTTTCTGCTTTTGCGAAATTGTTCGCAAAACTAATTGTCCCGGCGATGAATCGTTGATCTTTAACGATGTTGGTCGTGTTGGCTTTATCGACGTTGTTGTGGCAACTGATGACGGTCGTTTTGTCACTGATGTAGTCGTTAGCGGTCGTCTGATGGTTGATTTACGGCCCCCCAACGTTATGTTGTCATGCCGAACGTTTTCTTTTTGGATATGATGGATTGCTGCCCGCACACACAGCTGGAATACTAAGCTTGTGTTGAAACCGGTCTTTGCGCTTGTGATACATCCGTCCAACCCGAGGCTTTCTGGTAGGCTAGAACATTCATCAATCACCTGAAATTTCAATCAATTACCATTTAAAATTAATAAAAGTTAAAATCAAATATTTAAGCATCTTATAGTGCCTCATAAAAAATGAGGTCATCAATACAAATGACCAATGACAGGTCAATAAACTTTTTAATTGACCAAGGGTAAAATTTATACTGGCCTGTCATTGGTCATTTGTATTGAATAGCATCATTTTAATAAGGCATCAAAAGCTGCTTCAAAATAATCTTTAATATATATTTTTAAATAGACGGAGACAGCGCAAAATAGCACCAAAAAATGACGCCTTACGATAAAATAACCAATGAGAGGCGAATATAAATTTTACCATTGGTCAATTACAATTTACACTGGCCTCTAATTGGACAACTTTATTTTATGACGTCATTTTTGGGGCCATTTTGCGCTGTCTCAAATAGAAGTACTAGAAAGGCAGTAAGTTTTGGCGAGTTTTAAAAGATTGAAATAAGTTTTTATAAAAATATGTTTCTTAAAAAAATCTTAAAATCAATATATTTCAATAAATACAGAGTTTCAAATTTGTATTCGACAGTTGAAAAGTAAAATTCTCAATTTGGGTTCTATTCAGAGAAATTGTAAACTTTTGAAAGCTCTCCTTTGAAAAGAAATCATTTGTATTTCCTGAATTGAAGATAGTAAATAATATAGAACAGCCTAACACGTGATAAAAATCATATATTTCTATTGAAATTTATGCTTCAATGGGCAATTATGTAAGTCATTGTCAAAAAGTGATTTTTTGACAATATTTTATAATAATTCAATGTTTTATTTAAATAGAATAAGTCAATTAAACATTGTAAATGCTTTTATATCGAATTTCCTTTTTAACTTATTAGAATCAATTAAAAAAATAAATAGGTGAATTTGCTGATTTGTTTTGACATATCTCTAGAAATAATAATAGATATAATAGACTTAAACCTGCCCTAACCAATATGTAATTGAATGAAAAATATTTTTTGTAAAATTGGAGAAATTTTGAAAATGTATAAATGTAAGATAACTGGTATTTGTTTACATATGAGTGAACCCATTAGTCCAAGTTTCCAAATTAGTTGCTCTTTTTTTGCTCTTTTTGCAATTTTCTTCTTATTTGTGCAAAAATTGCTTCTAAAAAAATCTGCAAACCTTTTACATTCTCATCAAGAATAAAAGGTATAGAGTATGATGTAGTTATAAATCCTATTAAATCAAGTAGTAAGTTTCTTTTGTCTGTAAAGAAGGATTTCGCTAACCGAAGTGGTTCTCCTTTACAGTGAATCTTTGTATAGGTCATAAGAGTTTTAAACTATTTTATTTTTATAATAAGTCTGGTATGATAAGTAATGTTTTAGGCTTTTATCTGCTTTTTAATATCCCTTCAAATATAGAGCCCCTAGATGTTTGGAGCGCAGTCCCTCGTATTTAATAAACCACAAAAAATAAACATCTAAAAAGTGATTTCTCTAACATTTTTGTTATTTATGATAATCATGTTCATTCAAGTTATAAAAAGTTGAAATAGTTGTACCTATATTCCTGAAATCCCCACCCATCCTATTTGATCCCTTTTCATAAATGCAGTGCAAAAAGAGGTAAATATTGTATGATGAAAAGAATAAAAGATTTATCTTTGCATCTTTTCTTGCAGGTGTCCCATAATTTTCACAAATAAGCCTGTTTTTTTACACCAGCAATAAATATATTTTAAATTATGCCTTTAAGAAATATCCAATTGATATAAAGACCTAGTTAAAGAATGAAATTACATACAAATTAGATAGGTAGTAAACTCCACAAAAATATAATAAATTATAGGTGATTTTCTTCAAAGTTTCTAGTCGAGCACAAAACCTCCTAACTTACTTGAGAAAAAATCAAAAGAAAGGGAGGGGGAAGGAGTTTTTCGTTTGTTTATTAGTTTGGGTTAATTTGGGTACTTGGAAGCAAGTATTTGGCAAAGGGATTAAATAACCCCTTTTAGTTTATTTTTATTTTTTTTAATGTTGGGGAGGTGTTAGTGCTTGATAGGTACTTTGGCTGATTATGTCTCCTACAACAAAACATTTGCTGAAATGATAGTACACCGCTGCATCACAAATCAAAACTTGCGATATTGTAAAATGCAGTTTACTGTTGAAAATGTATAAAGTACAATACCATCGTTCCAGTCATAGGTCAATGAAAGAATAACTATTTTCTCAATAAATTTTTAAAAGCCAAAATTGCTATTTGTGGATTTATTTGTCGTTTACGGATATTCCAATCCAAGTCATAATTTACTTTATGTGATACCCAATTAGAAATAAAAAAATTTATTTATATTTGTGGAGAATTTTCCAACCCACTGAAAGTAGTCCATTTGTTACCGAGATCTTAATTTACATATATATTTACATAATATGAATGTACCTGTTGATCTACACTGTCCATAGCACATCCTGCCAGTACCACAGGCAGTGGCTGTACCCTCCAGACCTCCTCCAGCCAATTCTGGATAGTTGGCACCCCACCATCCATCTTGTAGCACACCAGGGCTACATCTGATTCCCTAAAAAAAGAACAATCGATACATTCGTTTAAAATGTTCTTCCGAAATTTCTGCGATCATAAAAGTTGGACTATTATTTTTAACTGGTGGAAGAATTGGTAGCAAAATATTTATTTTACCTATATATATGCTGTTCTGAAAAAGAAATAATTTTGTAGAAAAAAGGCTAAGTTTAAGATTCATTTTTTAAATATCTCTGGTGTTTTAGTCCGATTTTCACATTTTTGGGGGAAACAGTATTAAAATTAAATTTGAATGCCTATCATAGGCGTCCAAGGGGGGGGTAATGGGCCATTTGGCACCCCCAAACGATTTTGGGGGTGCCGTAGGCACCCCCAAAATTTTTTGAACAATACCCCCCCCAAAAAAAAATTACCCCTACCTTGGGGGTGCCGTAGGCACCCCCAACGATTTTGGGGGGGTATTTACCCCCCCCAAAGCATTTTGGGGGGGGTAATTACCCCCCAAAATTAAATGTTCTTTAAAAAAAAAATTTTGGGGGGGGGTATTTACATATGAATGTTCTTAAAAAAAAATTTTACTGAAAATTTTTTTGGGGGGGGGGATTTATGATGTAATTGTAAAGCACTGAAGATTCCATAAAATAGATACCTAACTAAATTAAATATTTCATTAAATAATGAAAAAAAATTTCTATAGGCGATTTCTTTTGGGAGGATGTCAGGGTGTCTCAAAACTAGTTATAAAACTTACCAGGACCTATAAGACGCTTCACTTTAAAGTATAATCATATTGGTTTATTGGTTAGTGAGTTAATTATTGTATTTTTATGTTCTAAAGAATGAGATACTACTATATATTTGAACTAGCGGCTACGCCCCTAGAGGCCTCTAGGGGCACTTGAGGAGGAGAGAGTCGAATTTAATAATTCAATTTCTTATTTTAGATTTTAAAAGAAAAAGTAAAAAAAAATTACGTTTGATGTTTGTTTTTCGTTGAACTCTCTTTCTAAAATTGAGAAATTTAAAAAAAATTTAATTTCTCTAGGGAGGGTGGTGGTACCCTCCCCCAAAATAGTTATAAACCTTCCCGGGACATATGAGAATCTACCCTGTTAAGGAGAACCCGATCGGTTCAGCGGTTAGCGAGATCCTTCGGTACAAACACACAAACACACAGACACACAGACACACAAACTGAATAGTAGTTGCGCCCTTAGCATCTAAGAACTCGTGTTTTCTAAAGGGTAAAAAGGGAGGAGAAAAATAGCCTAAAACCACTCAAAGGATTGACCTATAATAGTGTGGAACCATCATGGGATCTATGTGAAGCTTTCCTAAAAAGGAGAACTCAGTATTAAAAGTAATGAAATCTGAAGCTATAGTCAAATAAACCTTACTTACTACTTTATGTTATAGGATAGTACTTATTAACTTAATAGATTAGGTAGGTGCTTTTTTTACATAATTAAATTACCCCCCCCAAAAATTTTACCCCCGGGGTAAATTAGTTTGGGGGGGGTAATTACCCCCCCCAACAGATTTGGGGGGAGTATTTACCCCCCCCCAACAGACTTTAGGGGGGGTAATTACCCCCCCCCAATCAAATTTTACCCCCAGGGTAAAATTTTTTGGGGGGGTAAAAAAAAATTTCGGCGCGCTGCGCGCGCCATTTTACCCCCCCCAAACACGAATTACCCCCCCCCCTAAAATTTTTTACCCCCCCCAAAAAAAAAAGCTTGGACGCCCCTGATGCCTATTACGGGATTTTAATAGTTATAGGTGAAAGGAAAAGTAGATTTTTTTTCTATTGTTATATCCAAATCATTCGCTACTAATGGATGTTGTATTCCCTGTTGCTTTTGTGCCATTTCAAATGTTTTTTAATCTCATGTAAAATATTTTTTTTTTATTTAAAATAGAACTGACCTGTATACCAAAGGTCGCAACACAGCATAACTTGCTAACCCTGAAATTAAAATAAAAAATTTATTAATTATGTACAGTTACATTATATAATATGTATATCAATAAAACATAAAATTTTTCTGGTTTAATTTTTCTCAATTCAAGAAATCTTCTATTCTTTGCTTTCAGTTTTAGGTGTGTGATGAAAATAAATCCTTTTACGACCAAACCTAAGTTGTACTATCCTTGCGGGGCACCATAACCTTTACTTAACCTAGCCTAACCTAAAATGTGTTTTTTTTTCAAATTGGTTTGTTGTTTAGGTGCAATATATGGTAAACTCCCCAGTTGTGAGTGGCGATTCATTTACAAGGATATGCTAAAAGATTGGATACCTTATTGTATTAGAGTTAAAGCAAACCAACTAAAAGGCTTCTATATAGAGCATCTGAACTAATATGTATTTTAACAGATTATACATAATGTAGGCTTTTTGCCTGTCCTTTAAGATCTTGATAAACAGATCCTATTGATGTCTTAACTTTTGGAAGCTTCACATAGCACCCCTAGATGGTTTTAATCTTTTTAATTTAGGATCTGGTACCTAGAAGCCACGGGATAAATCACTAGTTATAAAATAATTTAGTTAATTCTTGATTAAGAGCAAAAATTAAACGTATTATTATCATAATTGCAATATCATGTTTTTTTATAATTCATTTTATATATTTAGATATAGAATTATTATACTTATTAAATATAATACAAAATTATATAAAGCATATTAGCTTTAATCTACTCCTTAATAGGATTATGAAATTATATAAATAAAAGTTCTTGAATATATATGTAATAGAAATTCTCTAGTCCAAGTTTCATCTAACTGCATTTAATAGGACACTCTTGACTTTTAGTTTATTTGGGTAAATAAAGATTATTTCGAAGATTAATAAAAATGATAAATTATTTAGATTAGATTTTACACAAAAATAAAATAAAGTTGCCACTAATAAACCTTATACTTAATTGAGATTTGATGCCTAGAGTAATTTAAAATGCTAAAATAATGACCTACAATTATTAAATATATTGTCCTCCAAATGGTTAGTAAAGTTTAGAATAAAATTTTTATGAAAAGTTTGACTGTCCCATGAAACTAAAGTAAGCAAAGGACTGTATGCACGTTTGCAGAACCACACAAACTTTGTTTGCACGACCAACTATGGCATAGCTACTCTATAGTTTGTAGCACCATATAAACTTTGTTTGCACGACCAACCATAGAATAGCTACTCTATAGTTTGTAGAACAATATAAACTTTGTTTGAACGACCAACCATAGCATAGCTACTCTATAGTTTTTAGCACCATATAAACTTTGTTTGCACGACCAACCAAAGCATAGCTACTCTATAGTTTGTAGCACCATACAAACTTTGTTTGCACGACCAACCATAGCATAGCTACTCTATAGTTTGTAGAACCATATAAACTTTGTTTGCACGACCAACCATAGCATAGCTACTCTATAGTTTGTAGCACTATATAAACTTTGTTTGCACAAACAACTATAGCATAGCTACTCTATAGTTTGTTGCACCATATAAATATTGTTTGCACGACCTACCACAGCATAGCTACTCTAGAGTTTGTAGAACCATATAAACTTTGTTTGCACGACCAACCATTGCATAGCTACTCTATAGTTTGTAGAACCATATTAACTTTGTTTGCACGACCAACCATAGCATAGCTACTCTATAGTTTGCAGAACCACACAAACTTTGTTTGCACGACCAACCATAGCATAGCTACTCTATTGTTTGTAGCACCATATAAACTTTGTTTGCACGACCAACAATAGCATAGCTACTCTATAGTTTGCAGAACCACACAAACTTTGTTTGCACGACCAACCATAGCATAGCTACTCTATTGTTTGTAGCACCATATAAACTTTGTTTGCACGACCAACCATAACATAGCTACTCTATAGCTTGTAGTACTATATAAACTTTGTTTGCACCACCAACCATAGCATAGCTACTCTATAGTTTGTAGAACCACACAAACTTTGTTTGCACGACCAACCATAGCATAGCTACTCTATAGTTTGTAGAACCATATGAACTTTGTTTGCACGACCAACCATAGCATAGCTACTCTATAGTTTATAGCACCATATAAACTTTGTTTGCACGACCAACCATAGCATAGCTACTCTATAGTTTGTAGAACCACATGAACTTTGTTTGCACGACCAACCATAGCATAGCTACTCTATAGTTTGTAGAACCATATAAACTTTGTTTGCACGACCAACCAAAGCATAGCTACGCACCATATAAACTTTGTTTGCACGACCAACCATAGCATAGCTACTCTGTAGTTTGCAGAACCACACAAACTTTGTTTGCACGACCAACCATAGCATAGCTACTCTATAGTTTGTAGAACCATATAAACTTTGTTTACACGACCAAACATAGCATAGCTACTCTATAGTTTGTAGCACCATACAAACTTTGTTTGCACGACCAACCACAGCATAGCTACTCTATAGTTTGTTGCACCATACAAACTTTGTTTGCACGACCAAAAATAGCATAGCTACTCTTTAGTTGTAGTACCATATTAACTTTGTTTGCACGACCAACTATAGCATAGCTACTCTATAGTTTGTAGAACCATATAAACTTTGTTTGCACGACCATCCATAGCATAGCTACTCTATAGTTTATAGAACCATATGAACTGTGTTTGTACGACCAACTATAGTATAACTATTCTATACATCAATATTTTGGATGCGACTATAAAAGAACTGTTCAAAAAGAGCTATCTTTATGGGGGGAAAAGCTAAAAAAAGCTTTCATTTCTAACTTTTCTTTTTTTGTAAATAAAAAATAACATTATGTAGCAAATTTTGTCATATCTATTTTTAGCATTATACTAATTATCCCAAAATAGATATGTTATATATAAATATGTATTTCAAGGCCGTCCAAACTTTCTATGTATCTTGATGAAGATCCTAATATTGTTATATAATTTATAAGAAAGTGTTATATTTCAGAGAGAAAGGGGAAGTTAAGCTGTTTATTACACTAGTCCCCAAAGTTTTATGATAACGATTTCTTATTCTTTAACTTTAGGGATTTTGATTGGTTGGTTAATTAAGTTGAGTGTTCTAACGGTTCAACCACTAATTTTGATATACATAAGGAGTAATTTTATGTATCATTATTGGCGATGTAAATCAATTTATAGGCCATTGTCTTATCCCTGAAGAAATTCCTTACGGGCAATGAAAAAAACCTAATTGTACAATACATATTCCAGTCGATTAAATTCACTCAATACATGTTTTTTCATCTTGTCAAATACTTGTCGACATAAAACCCCCAATGAGAAGTTATGACTAATTAAAGTGAAATGAACCGTAAATGTGTAGAAATGTAAATGCATCTGCTGAGTGTAATAGCACATCACTTTTCCATACTTTATATTCAAGGAAACCGAGAATCAATAGTGTTCCTACAATTTAGTAAGTTTTTTTTACAGCAATCATGAATTTAAAACAATTGACAACTAAATTATAAGACTTTCGGTCTTTTTGTTAACATTTTTTTGAATTATTAACATAAAGATAAGATATTAACAAAGTAAAAATATCTTATCAAAATATCGGATAGCATTTTCTTCTTTTTTAAGCTTTTCAAGTTGTGTTAGTTCGTTGTTTACCATTTGAGTCAGTTTGGTAGATCTATTTGCAATAAACCTATTTGGGGATATGAACATTTTTTTTCATTTTTATTTTTTAATAATTTCAATCAAGCAAATATTAAGCATTAATGTTGGAACACCCCCAATACTTATTGAAGTTATTGCATTGCAAATCAATTGGTATTTTCTCACGGAACTCAAGGTTATAATTAATATTGGCTCCAATTATTTACATAAGGATGCTATTTAGGCCAGTTAGACTATATCAAATAGCCAAAATAAACAAGTTACCCCTATTTGGGTCCCTAACAGTGCAGGGTCCATACTTGTAGTGCCCTAACCCTGTTGGGATACCTAGTATCTAATTAAACCTAACCTAACCCAAAGTAATAACAAACTGAATAAACTACCCTACCCTCCATAATTTCTTTAATTGATTATCAAAATAAAGGGGGGGGGGTCTGTGCTTGACAAAGCAGTTTGAGACAAATTGCCGTTGTTTGTGCTTCTTGTTAGCTCTAATGGGAAGATAAACTGTAATAGAATAAAATTCAATAAAAATCCTTGATAAAAATGTCATTCTTTACATATATTGTATTAAAAGGCTATCTTGAAATTTCCAACCTAGTTTATACTTCGTGGAAGGAATACAATTCAAATTTTAGATTTAGAATTATTCCAAAGTTACAAATAAATTTGAAATTGTAGAAATCTCAAATAAATCTTGGAAAGATAAATTGAACTGTAGAATGAGATATCGACAGTTTGACATTCGTATAGCGTTTGATGGATACACTATTCTTTCTTTTTTATATTTTTCTAGCTTCCAATACAAACTTGAAATTCATTTTTGAAAAGAAATATTATTCTTTTATTTTGACATTTCAAAACAATAATGAAGGGCCCACATTAAAGCCAAGATCTAAAATAAGGCAATAGGAGAAATTAATATTAACAATTACAGTTTAGGCGATTTTATTTTTAAAGAAATAGAATATTGGGCGATATCCCTCGAATTTCCCCTACCCCTCCCCTCCTTATTTTGAAATAATTGAGAGGGAGAAACCTTTCGTGTATTAATATTTTATCTTAGGTTAGGTAATAATGGGTATAGGTTAGCCCCGATGGGTAAGGGCACCCCAGTTGTAGGCCCCATAGGGTTAAAGCCTCCGGGTGTAAATAAAAATTACCTGAAGTGTCCCATATTGTTAGTTTGACAGATTTCTGATCTACTTGAATATTTGTCTCAAGCTTGTCAAATCCAGTCTTGTTATACTCCTTAAATATTATTAGATTATTATATTTCTGATCTACTTGAATATTTGTCCATAGTTTGTCAAATCCAGTCTAATTATACTCCTAAAATATTATTAGATTAATTTAGATTTCTGATCTACTTGAATAGTTGTCCAAAGTTTGTCAAATCCAGTCTTGTTATACTTCTAAAATATTAGATTAATAGATTTTTGATCTACTTGAAGAAATATCTCAAGTTTGTCAAATCCAGTCTTGTTATACTCCTAAAATATTATTAGATTAATAGATTTCTAATTTACTTGAATATTTGTCTCAAGCTTGTCAAATCCAGTCTTGTTATACTCCTTAAATATTAGATTAATAGATTTTGGATCTACTTGAAGAAATGTCTCAAGTTTGTCAAATCCAGTCTTGTTATACTCTTAAAATATTATTAGATTAATAGATTTCTGTTAAAAACATTTGTGATATTTCTAACTGTCTTTCATACTTTCATGGTATTTCTCTACTAAAATTTCCCCCACCTTTCAAAATGAAATGCTTTTTAGATTTAACAAAGATATATTTAACGCAAATTTTTAATAGGTTCTGATAATGATTCTACTAAGATTATTTATACCATTATGACAAATAAGACGTGTATTTCTAACAAAATTTAGCCTTTGATATGAAATTTGTTTCCCTAGCAACAAAATGCATATTTGAACATGTATATGTACTGAACATCATACTTAATTTAGTTTCAATGTGTATGAGAGATTGTTCAGTTCAAGTTTGCCTCAACAATAGAAATATTATACTAAAATGCAAAACAATTACTCAAAAAAATAGAGTCGCGTAGTTACCTACATTTTTTTTAAAAAGTAATTTCAAAATAAAAGCAGAAGGGGGGCCTTGGGGGGCGTATCCATCTCTTTTTCAAAATTATGGAGGATGATTACACACCTCTACAATGCCCTTGAAAAGGGTGTACAGTTACACCCCACTTAAACAGCCAGGTGGGTGTCATGACTTCCTTAAACATAAGGGGGGACGTTGTTTTACTTTTCAGTATGTTGATTTAGGTGGGTGGACACCTAGGGAGGTGTATCCATCCCTCTCGTTGTCTATATTACGACCCCCTTGATTTTAGCTTAAGGGGGCTGTCAACAAATCGTAATGGTGGTGTCAAAGCCCCTGCACGCAACTGCTTAAAAGCTAAATTTAGGTTTTTAAAGATTTTTTTTATATATCCTTCTTGTCCCTGAATATCAGTGAATATTTCCTAATATATTGATAAGGTGAAGGTTGATGAATATGTAAATTACACAGAAATATTCTACATTTCTTTTTCCCTCACTTATCACATACCATTTTTAGATTTTTCTCCTCGTAAATTGACTAAAGTACACTAAAAAGGAAAAAAAATCTAAGATTGACCAATAACTCTCAGGGGACAATGGGCTGTTTATTACACTAGCCCCCAAAGTGTTTTACAATATAATTTTCTTATTCGTTAACTTCACAACTTTGGGGACTTTTACTGAATTTTTATTGGTTTATTAGGTTGAGTGTTCAGACTTTCAACCACTAATTATAATTTGTTTGTTATCATTAAGGATATACACCAATTTATCCGCTATTGTCTTATCCCTTTAGATCCCTGATTAACTCTTAATACTTGTTCATATTTAAATAGATATGTCAGATCAAGTACAAATACTGTCATTTTAAGAGTAGCTTTACATCCAACATTGTATTATTGCACAATGACAGCAAAACAGTTTTTAACACAAATTATTCCTTAATCGCTAAGACTATTAGGATGACAATGACCTACATTATATTAACTTTCTATCACTCAGCAAAAAGAAAAAAAATATAAGATACTTGAAAACAGTAGAATAGATAAAATGAAATCCTTTTTTGAACAACAATACATGATGTATTTTATATAAAAAAAAAACTCTTAAAAACTATGTGCTTAGACCAAAAAAGGAGAATGACCTAACCATACGTTTATAAGCCCAGACATATACACACATACTCTGCTAATCTAGTAAACTAAATATATTTGCCCCTTAGAAATATATTCATTGGTATCTAAAAGTTAAAGAATAAGCAAAAAAAGCTGGATAGATAGAAAAAGAAGCAATAAATCACAAGGAAACAAAAAATAATATATAAAAGAAATACATTAAATTTTATAATGTCTAATTCAGAAAGAGAAAATTAATCAAAGAACACTGATCAACTAACCCCTTTATTTTTAAGTAAATTGAAAAGAAAATTAGGTTGTTTTTCTTTTGTTTGTTTATTACTTTAGGTCATATCAGGTTAGGTTATATTGGGGTATAACATAGGGAAAAAACTACCCGCTCTATTATTTTCTATATATTTGTAAACAGGGGGGTTATGTGCTCGATAGGCGCTTTGAGGGAAAGCACCTGCGCAGACATACTATCCTTAATTATAGAAAAGCTTCTCATTTAAGATATTTTACAGACATTGCAATATCACATTTCTGTGCAAAAAGATAATTTACTTGAGCGTATGGAGTAAATTAAACTAGGATAAAGATGTCACAAATAGCGTAGATTATTATCCTTTTTTAGTCTTTAGTAAGTCAAATCAAACCGAATTTTCATCTAAACAAGGATGACATCCATAAAACAAAGGTCTGAAACGTTAGGACAAACGAACATTAAAAAAATAAGCAGAATATGAAATTATAAACAAAATTGTAGGTAAATTTGTTGCAAATCTCCTAAAATACAGGATACCGTTTGAGGCCATACTTACATTTTAGGACTTGTTTAATTTTATAGAGATGCTTCGCAAATGTTGTCAAAAATGTTAAAAATCAACATGTTTTAAATTGACGTACATTGTTGTAACGATTATAGAGTTGCTAGAGTTTCTAAATTGTACTTAACTACTACAGGAATCACCATACCAGGTTTGAAAATGATAGGGCAATTCTAATATGGTAGTGGGACAAAGTGACTCAATAATCAGCCATGTGATGTCTTAAAAATGAGTGGGATGAGAGGAGGAGTGGGAAAGAAAATCCCCAAAATAGAGATGGATAATCCCTCATTTTTATGAAAGTCAAACGGATGATTTTTGAGTCACTTTGTCCCACTGCCTAATATGTCTAAACTAACAAAAAGAGCTAATCGTTCCGGACGTACGGATGGACGGATGGATAGAAGAGCTTTAATTTTAAAAAGGTATTCTTGATACAATTATTAAGGGAAAAGAAAAAGAATAACCACATAAAAGTAATAAAAATTTATCTTACTGTGATTAATCCTTTGATTGTGTATATGTAACAATGTAAGAAACATAAAAACAAATGTTATATCATTATATGTCTATGATGAAAAGGTTAATATAGATTAACATAATAGAAATAACAAGGAATATGATATTCTATGCGGTATAACCTAAGATTTTTGTTAAAATGTTATTAAACAGAACTTACCTAATGTAAAATATATAGGATGTTAACATTCTAAAAGGTCGTTTTCTGGACCGTAAAAGTCCCTGGTAAGTTTTTAAAGTGAGTTTGTCTAAACCATTAAGCTTGTAATTAACTTAAAAATACTTTTACTCCTAAAATTATTAATTATTTTATTGATGATATGTTATTAGAGGTTAGTGGCGCATCTGAAGTGTACAGTAATGTTAATAATGCATGTCGGTAACATATCAAAAACCTTCTTTATATAAAAATAATAATTTGTTTGTAACGAAATGTGTTTTTAATAACCTGAAAACATTAAAACTCGGAAATCTAAAGGGATAAGACAATTGCCGATAAATTTATATACATCTCCAATGCAATGATGGTACACGTTTGGACACTCAACTTAATAATCCAACCTAGCCAACGAATAAGAAAATATTATTATGAAACTTTTGGATCTAGTGTAATATATAAACAGCCCAATGTCCCTTTCCTCCCTGTTAAGATTATAGACCAAACGGAAGGAAAACAAACCGACATATAATTTTTAGAGTAGCTACACTACAAGGAAAAATATATAATATATACCTTTGTATATTTGTTGTTAATGAATCTATTGATGAGTTTTGTTTTGCCGCAGGCTGACTCCCCGACCAATATTATCCGCACCTCTTCTTTCATCCCGCCTCAGATGTCGTGCCCGTCAGGTTCTGAGTTTCTGCCAACTTGTAGTCTGCACCTTTTTGTCGTTGTACCCTCTGTCTGGTAAAGGGAAAGTGATATACAAGTTTTAATTGTGTAGCTGTGTTTAGTGCTCTAGGAGAATGGGGATAGAAGTCACAGTTTTTGGCCTACCTATTATATTGAAACCCCCTAGAAAAGAGATTGGGTATATTGGGTATATTATAGGGTATTTCCTGACGTTAATAAAATAGGTAGTGACATCAGTGACATCCATCCCCATTTTGCTAGGGCACTATAGACAGCCACTTTAATTGTTCAAAATTAAATTTAAATTTAACCTTTTTTATAAATGCTAATCTATAAAATTTAAAATCTAAATATAAAATATAAAGTGGAATATTTAAAATTTACTTCAAGAACTTATATTACATAATATTTTAAGAGTAATTAAGTATTTTTATCTTTGTATGACGCAAATGGATAAATTAGATTAACAGATGATTGATTTTTAGCTACTCTATGAGTCGACCTTTAACTATTATTCGCTTATTTGTCTTGTGTTTTCTGCAATTTTTTTTTCCTCTTAACTTTGCTAAACGTTTACTTTTTATCCAAACTAGCGGCTATGCCCATAGAAACCTTTCGGGAAACTTGATATAGGAGTGGGAAGACGACCCGCCCCAACATTTTAGGGCGATTTCTCTTGAAATTTCTCCCATAAATAGTAATAAACCTTCCCTTGCAATGGAGAACCATATCGGTAGTTTTTAAAATCTTAAGCTTAAGACAAAAGATTACCTTTTAATATATATAATAAGATTATTTAGGATAAAAATATTCTTGTTTTACTTTGTTAATAAAAAATAGATGAGAAAATAATTATTTATTGATGTACATCACTTTCCTTTTCTATAAGTTGGCCTGTGGAAGGTTTGTATGATAGATATGTATTATTTTAGTTTGTATTATGCATATCTGGATGTATAATAATGTATATTTTAGTTGTCTCACATTCTTTATACATCACATCTCACTTCTCTAGACAGTTACAGGGTCCGTCAAATAAATACATTTTTGGCTACAATTCATTTAAAATTATACTCTTAAGTTTTAATGAAACGAATTCATATTAAAAATAGTTTAGATACATGTTAAAAGTTTTCTATCATCATAATTTAAATATAAAATTTTTACCTGTTAGATTTTTATATTTATAAAACGTAGTCTTTTTGCCAAAAGTCTGAATCATTATTAAAACTTATATTTATAAATATATGATTCTTATTTGAGATTTTTGAAAAAGCCGGATGAAAACATCAGTAAAAGCGACCCTTCATAAATTATGTCAAAATACCTGTAAAAAATCAACATGTATAAAATAGAAATGCAGATTATTTTGTTGATAAATAAAATTGTACCTAACTGTTTAGAAATCATTATGCAAAGTTTGAAATTCAAACATGTCTAAATTAACCATCATAACCATCAATTTCGGACGTACAGAGCTAACATAATAGACGAAAAGCTTCGTTTTTCAAAACATATTAATTTATTTGACGCACCCTGTAGGTCCATAGAAAGATATTTATTCTTTGTTTGGTAGCAATATGTGTTTGTGTGTATATATCTGTCTCACATTATAGAAAATATTTACTTTACATCTCACAGGTCACATAATTATATCAAAATAGGTTTATTATTATTTAAAGATCACCTTTTTTTTTAGCTTTAATTTTCACTAAAGTTTATTGTATGTGTTTAAAAAATAAAATAGAAGTTTTTAAGAAGTGAGGCTAAATTTGGTGCTGGCTATAGTTAGAAATGCTCCTCAAGTAGTGGTAACATTTCATGGGGTTAGGGAGAGAATATATTATATATATATACACATACAAATACAAACAAACTTTGTTAATAAAATTCAGGTCCAATTTTACTTTGTGTCTGTTTGAAGAAGAGGTTGAAATTGTATTAAATTGTCCACAGAGAATTGTTTCCTCTAACTAGAAATAGCTAGAGACAGAGACAGGAGAGATTAGGAAGGTTAGAAGATGTTTAACCCTCTTAAAATTGAATATTTAATTCTTGTATAACTTGATAAAATTGTATAGAAGGGTTTCTATTTGGCTTAGTCTTCATATTTTGTCCAGAAATCTAAAAAAATAGATATTTGATAATTTTCTAATATTTAATATACATTTTAAATTTTGAACAACCGGATAACACAATAGGGAATTTACAACATAAATAGAGAAAACTCGTTTCAGAAAGTATTTTTCCACCATGGCTTCGAAACCGATTAATATGAACCTAGTAAAAGTGTCTGCCTCTGATTATGACGTAAAAAAATAGCCAATGAGAGGCCAGTATACACTGTAATTGACCAATGGTAAAATTTATAGTGGCCTCCCATTGGATATTTTTTTGACGTCATAATCTGAGTTAGACACTTTTAATAGGTTCGATTATTATACACTGGATTATAACCGGTTTTGACTCATACTGAAAGTTAAGTATCCTATCATGTTATAGACAATTTTCTATAATTTAGTTTGGGCTAACAAATTAGTATTACAATTTTCATTTACTATTCTCGGAAAGCTGTCTCTAATACGATGTGATAAATATCTATTATTTGAATATTTTTTTCAATTTGAACAAACCATTCTTGTTTTTGGTGTGTATATATTCTAACAACTCTTTATTTTATAAAAGTAATATTTAAAGATTAAACTTGACCTACTAAAAGTTTCATAAAAACATATGTAACATTTAGAAATGCCAAATTAGATTTAATGATAATCATAAAAAAAGTTTCAAAAGAATTTAGTTTCATACAGTTTGAATTTAGCAAAATGTTTGATAGTACTTTAGTAATAACTAGCGACATCGCACCTAGCATCTTCGAAAGGGTGGGAAAAGCAGAAAAAGTCTAAAACCTTCCAGGCAGGGGCGTCCAAGCTTTTTATTTTGGGGGGGGGGGGTAAAAATTTTTGAAGGGGGGGGTAAAATGGCGCGCGAAGCGCGCCGCAAATTTTTTTTACCCCCCCCAAAATTTTAACCCCGGGGGTAAAATTTGCTTGGGGGGGGTAATTACCCCCCCCTGAAATCTGTTGGCAGGGGTAAATTTAGTTTACCCCCCCAAAAATTTACCCCCGGGGTAAAATTTTTTGGGGGGGGTAATTTAAATTTTATTAAATATATAGTATTAAAAATGCGCACGAAGCGCGCAAAATCGTTTGGGGGGGGTAATCGCCCCATTACCCCCCCCCCCCCTTGGACGTCTATGCTTCCAGGGACCTAAATGAAGCTTCCATTGAATTGAGAGCTTCGATTCAGTTGTTATCTTAGTTCATTATTTTGTCTATATATTTATATCGGTTCAGCGGATAGCGAGATATTTTGCAACAGACACACAGAAGTCCTGTTACTTTCATATTAGGATTTGATTTTCTGATAAAGAAAAAAATTGTAATATTCTGTATCAGATTCTCGATTGAAATAAGCCATTTACCCCTTAAATAAAACCTATTTACATTTAAATTTAATTATTTTGTAATTTGAAAAGTTGTCCTGACAAAATTTGAATTTATTTCCTAATTAATATAAAATATTCACAAAGTTGTTCCAATTTCAATTTGAAAATGAATTTTGCAAAATTAGAATTTGACACTCAATCCCTTCCCTTCATTTATTTAAATTTGTCACAAATTTTTTAACATTTGTATTTTAAGATCAAGTTTACTTTATTTTATTTTTTTACCAGAGACTAAGACCATAGATTTATCTTAGGGCTCTTAAGGTGGGGGAACGTCGACTCTCCCCAAAGCTTCAATTTTAGTTTATAAATTACATAGGAGAAACATATCGTTTGAGTGGCGAGCGAAATCCATCGGTACACAGACAAAGCCCAAATTGTGTTAAAATTGTGTCAAAAATGTTCCACGTGACGTAATAAAATGAGGGAGATGAGAGGAGAAGTGGGAAAGAAAACCCCTAAAAAAAAAGATGGTTAATCCCTCATTTTTATGACGTCACATAGATCATCTTTGACACAATGTTAACACAATTTGGGCTTTGCCGTACACATAGATAGACAAACAAACCTCCAGTTACTTTTATAAAAGGATAATTGTCAGATAGAATGCTTTATCTAAACATGCGTGTATAAGAATATACCCCACTTTTATCTCCCTCTTTCTCTTTTTCTTCCTGTTTCTCAATCTCTCCCTATCTCTTTCTCCATAAAGAAATGGCCTATCTTTTAGTGTTCATGAATATTTCAATTTTCAAGATAACACTTTTTGTAGCAGAGCTAAAAGAAACATGGATCAAAAGATATCTAAAAAGCCCCCAAATCTAACGGTATGATTAACTGAAAATGTTTTTTTTGGGAATGAATTTATTAAGTAACGGAAATTATTTTAGGTAAGCTTTATCACTGCAAAATATCTCACTAATGTAAATTATATAATATGCATAAATGTCAATTTTAAGCAAATTTACTTTTACATTTTTCCGTAAAACACTTGAATGAGAGTAAGGAATAGTATAATATGCACAAAACAGTATCTAGTGGCGGAGCTTTTCTTTAAGTCTCATTTTCAGGGCTTTTTATCATTATTTAATTTGAAAGCTTTATGACAAAGATCAAGTTTAGTAAAGCTCAATTCAATGCCTCTAAGGACGGTTGATATCAACGTAGAGTCAGACCTTTTAGGGTACTAACATCCATGCTACAAAGTATACTAACAATTGCCAACAACTAACCCTTTATATATTGACTGGAAGTTTCCACTGTGCATACCAATGAGGTGCGCATATTTTGTGCCAAAGCATTTCCCCATACGATAATATTGACGTCGGGCATCTGACATAGCATAAGTAGGTACAATAGGTTAGAGGTTTGGACAAAATTTAGAACTCGCGCAATTTACAATAATATATGTAATTGTATGTTCAATTTGATAATCTATGCTTCAGTTGAACACGTTCATCCTCGTTTTGTCCAAAGAACTTTGATACTTGATATGGAAAAGGCAAACTTGTAGCAAATTAGATCATTTACGAGAGGGGAGCAGATTACAAACAAGGATGAAAAGTTAATTATTTGGGAAGCAGAATCTTACATTAATACATTGCTTTAGTTTGACATAGAAGAATGGTTTCATAGTAATCCCTATATAAAAGAGGATGTTTGTCTATATTCATTGCTAGAAATATTTCCTTCTTCTTTTGAGAGAATCTTCCAAGTAATGTTTAGGTCTATTTTTGAGGATTACCTCTACCCTCACTTTAATTGACACTAGCGGCTACGCCTCTAGCATCTAGGGATTGTGTGTACGATGTGGAAGAAAGAATAGACAAAAACCTTAAAACCTTCCCGAGAATTAAGTCTCAAATAGAATAGCTAAAAACCATCATAAGACCTATGTGAAGCTTACTTAAAATAGATATCGCAATCGGGTTCATAGTTGTTGTGATCTTAAACTTCAGACAAAAAAAACTCTTACTACTTTATATGATAGGATAAGATTCCTAATTATTTAAATGTTACATATAACCTTGAGAGTAACTAAGCTCTAAAAAAAGTTTCTGTTTGCATTTAGGGGAATTTTATATGATTATTTTGAGAACAGAAAACGAATGTTATATGTCTGATAAAATAAAATCTTAATCAAATCTTTAGGGTTTAAAATTTATATTTTAATCTTTATTGTAAGGATAATGTTATAATAGATTTATAGCTATAATAATGTAAATACAAAATTAATGTTGTATTGACAGAAATAAGAAATTTATTGAAAAGCTTCGATATTTCTTGATGAGCCCTTTTCTATTATTTGTCTAGAAAAGCGTGTTCGTTGTCAAATAAAAATAGCTGTATTTATATGTAACCAACTTAATTCGGAAACAATTAAGCTTTTTAAAATTTCAGCTGATTTTAGGGAAATAGATAATATAAAAGAAAAATTTTTTCTAATTGATAAAGTTGTTGGTTATATCTATATTTTAATGTAATATATCTTAAATTATAATCAAATCATAATAGGATATGAAAATTAATAAAAGTATAATACTTTTTTAATTAAAATAATTATTTAATTCTTTCTAAATGGAAACTCTTTCAGTCATATGGAATATATATGATAAGTTTGCGTCATTTCTCAATAAAAAAATTGGATATAGTATTATTCTTTTTTATTAATTGGACCTTTTTTAGTATTTTCTATCAATTATGAGGTATAAAAGAATATAATAAAGAAGCATTTAAGTTTTTTTAAAGCTAATTTTTTTTAATAATTTTTTGGGAGGGAATGAACATTGAATTTTAATTTATAATGACCTAAAAACTCATCTAATACCTAAATATTTATATATTTTATTTTTTATATATCTTGAATAGGTTGTACAAACCAAAAGTGTAAAAAAATTTACAACATTAATTTAAATTTATCTGTCGTTTGATTTTGTACATCAGTTTTGGAAGGGTATATGAAGTCCATTGCATTATCCCTTAAAGTCTCTTAATTGGTTGGTTGTTTGGTAATGCGGTAAGTTTTCTATAAGAGTTAAATAAAGCCATTTGACTGTTGTTAAAATGTCTAGAAGAATTTAGGAATAAACTAGACATGAATAACAAAAGGTCCAAAAACGTTATAGGCTTTTCCTTGTTCATTTATAATGTAACATAATCAAAATTATTGAGCAACACACATCAAAAATAGTTTGATTTCCTTCAATAATAAATATCAATCAAATATGATTGAACAATAATTTTATTATTATTGTATTTACATCATATTATTGGCAGCAAGTCTGCCCTAAAAATATATTTGTCTATTTGTATGTAAAAATTTGGGCATGTAATACATTTATCAATTAATATGTGACTTATATTAGCACCATATTTTGTTAAAAACCTACATTAGATTATTTTTATGAAAATAAATGACCATATTTGCCTTACTCTAATATAATTTACATTTTATATCATATACACCATTATTCAATTTTTCATATGAAGCATAATCAATATTAATGTTCTTAATGAATAATAACCCTTTATTGCCTACGGGGGGCTCTAGAAAGGGGGGAGGGGCACAATTATTAACACGCAAAGTAACCCCATGTTTCCTTAATAACATATTATTAGTAGCGAAGCTACTCTATAATTCACAATGTCCGTCCGTCCGTCTGTCCGTCTGTCCGTCTGTCCGTCCGTCCGTCCGTAATTAATGAATTGGGGGAAACGTGATTTTCTCGGCTCCTATAAAAGATAGAGAGCTGAAATTTTTTGACAACATTCCCATCATTAAGGACCACAATTAACTATAAAACATCAATGGCGGTCGGACTGCTTTTTAGCAGGTTTTAGGCTATTTTTTATATTTTCCAAATTTTCCCCATATCTTTGGTGTTTATGGTCCGATTTTCAAAATTTTTTCAGTTAAAGATATCAAAATTAAATTTCCCGTCATTTGAAGAAAACAACAATGACGGTCAGACTGCCTTTTTGCAGGTTTTTGGCTATTTTTATATTTTTCACATTTTTCCCCATATCTTTGGTGTTTATGGTCCGATTTTCGAATTTTTTTCAGTTAAAGATATCAAAATTAAATTTCCTGTCTCATTTGAAGAAAACAACAATAACTGTCAGACTGCCTTTTTGCAGGTTTTTGGCTATTTTTGTATATATCACATTTTTGCCCATATCTTTGGTGTTTATAGTCCAATTTGCAAAAAAATTTCAGTTAAAGATATTAACATTAAATTTTTGGTGTTTTAAGAAAAGAAACAATGGCGGCCAAACTGCCTTTTAGCAGGTTTTTGACTATTTTTATATGTTTGACATATTTCCCCATATCTTTGGTATTTTTGGTCCAATTTTAAAACTTTTTTGCATTAACAGTTTCAAATTTTTTCCCCCCATTGTTATGTGCATCTAGTATGTAATTTACTTTAACCGTCTTCATCATACAAAATAAAACAAGGTTTCGTGTTTATTTTCTCCAAAAAATCTATTCTTGATTTTAATAAATACACTTTAAATCTACTTCTACGTATTCCCATCCACAATTTTTTGTGCTTCGCTACTTATGGATGTTGTCATCCTTGTTCTTATATATTTAGAAATAATCATATTTTTACACTTGTTGATATATAACAAAAAAATATTTTACCTTTCCAACATGATGATTTATATTTTTTTAATAATTTGTTTAATTAAAGATCACACTTATATAAATAATTATTTTATAAACACTTGTTTTATTTCATCAATGTATATTGTTGTCCGTTAAAATTTAAGGATAAAGGATCTGATCCCCTCCTCTCGCCAACACTGATGTTTCTTAACTAATGGGAGAATTGTATCGTCCTCTCGGAAACCACGTATAGTAAGCACTTTCAACCTTAGAGGGTAAATTTGGAAGGAGCTATGACATAAAAATACGACACAAATTTCCTTTAAAAAGGATTTAAATTGATTTGTTAATAAATATTGTTAAAAGCTTTTAATTTTAAATTTTTCAAATTTTATGTTTATGTAGAACTTGCTCCTTTCTTAGTGAAATAAGTGTGTATGTAAAGACAGAATATAGCCTCCATGTACATATGTATGTGAAACTACCCCCCCCCCCTCTCTATCTCTCTCTCTCTCTCCATCTCTTTATGACCTACCGGCAGAAAGAAATAAAGTGAGAGAGAGAAAGAAAGAGAGAGAGAGAGAGAGAGAGAGAGAGAGAGAGATAGAGAGATCTAGAAAGAAAGAAAGGAAAGAGAAAAAGAGAAATGGTTTAGTAGCAATGATATATGGAAAGGGTGAGAGAGACAGAGATTAAGGGTGAAGAGAGAGAGAGAGAGAGAGAGAGAGAGAGAGAGAGAGAGAGAGAGAGAGAGAGTGAGTGAGAGAGAGAGAGAGAGTGAGAGAGTGAGTGAGAGAGAGAGATAGAGAGGAAGAGAAACAGAAAAAGGTGGAAAGACAGAAAGAAAGAGAGAAATGTGAGAGAACTAGATGGTTTTAAGAAAAAATGAGAATGGGTTCAGTGTAATCCCCTATATTCCCCTCTTTTTCTTTCTTGCTCTTATCCTTTCCCTCTCTCTCTCTCTCTCTCTCTCTCTCTATCTCTCTCTCTCTCTCTCTCCCTCTATCTCTCTCTCTCTCGTGGTATATCTCTCTTTATTTACGAGGCTGCTTGTTGAATAATTCCATATTATGTCTCAAGGGAGGGCTAAGGAGGCGAGGGGGGGAGGCAGAGTATTGAAGTTAGAGGGAGGGAAGGTGCAACATAAAAGGGTAAACAATAGAATTTAAAGAAATTTTAATTTGTCTTCCGAAAATCATTTTTATGGCTAAAGAAAATTGAAAAAATATTTTCATATGTTTTTAGTTTGATGAAAAAAATGCAAAAAGATATAAAATATAAGAAATATATTTTCTGTTGTTTGCTTCCTTATGCAGACATACCTTACGTTTTTAGGTATTTGTCTTACTTAAACCTTAGTTATTATTAAGAGTTTTAGCTTCGACTTAATTATATAAATCTCCTAAATTAAAAAGCCTAAAAATCGACATAAATTACCTTAGTGTTTGTGGGATTAAAAAAGGGTTAAAAGAGGGCTGGTTTTAAATTTGGTTATAGAGGGACTTTGTCTGGATGATGTAGATTTAATCAGAGAGAGGGACAAATATTAGCAATTTATTTCAATTTTAATCAAATAACACTTTTTTGTATTTTGATGTTTATGGTATGGTGTGGTATTTATTAATTCCACTAACTAACATCATTTGGTATACAAGAATAAGTATATAACAAATATATGATATGATAAGATACAAATTTAGAGATTACACTATTACATATAATAATTTTATAACTATATCATAAGAATTTGGAAGTTAGGAAGATCATGGCACTACATTGTGACTGAACACGTTGTAGGTTTACCCATGACTTGGTTATAATTATCAAGTTAGAAGTTAGGTGATGGCTAACAGATTTATTAATTTTAGTTGGCTCATAAGTTTGTAATTTTTTTTTTTACAATAGACTTCTATATTACATATATCTTCTATTACAACGTGTTCTTTTTTTTAACTGTTTTGCCCAAAGTCTCAAGAACACATATTATCAGATACAAACTTTACATGATTCAAATAGATCAATAATTTTTACTGCCCCTTGATATTTCCTACAAGTTATTACTTATTTAAATTTGTAATCTTGTTATCATGGTTTTAATAGAATTAATTAAAATGTCAGATAATTTAGACAAATTTAGCTTAAAGAATATAATTTAATAAAAATATTAACATATTTGTAATTGTAACGAATATTTAAGAAATATCTAGAAAAGCAACACACAAACATCTGATAAACATAAATAGACAAGTAATAATTGGGTGAAATTACTTTTTGTAATATAAAGCAGCAAAGTTTAATATATCTGAAGATCTAAGAATTTTTTTAGAAAGGGTTGTACTTTTCAGAAAAGCTCTAAAAATGATTGTTGTGGTTTTAAGCTATTTTCATCAACTACCTAAACAACTCCTTAAGACTAGGAGTGAAATGAAACAGATAGTTTATTTTTTGAAAAGTCTAAACAACAATTTGAGTTCATATGTTAAATAATTAAATGTTATGGATGTACTCATTAATTGTTAATATGGTATGATACAATGCATTGAGTATCAGGCCTTAATCTCCAAAACACTATTTCAAATTCAAAAAATTGATGATTATGTTTAGTTTCTACTATTTAAGAATGATTTAGAACTTGCTACACCTCATTAATTTAAGAATCTAAAAAAAATATTCTCTATATATTCTGACAATTTTTTATATTTTAAGAGTAAAGATATGAATATGATAAGAATAATATGAATAATCCTGACATCTGTGGAATTATTCCAATAAAATGCATGTCTACCCATTATTGACCATCACACACACACACACACACTCGCACACAGACTGACACACACACACACACTCACAAACACAGATGTTGTGTATTTATCTATCTAGTTATCCTATAAATTATAATCTTATTACATAAATAGATAATCAAGTATGCTTTGTTATTCTTACATTTATTCTTCTGTAACTGGTAGCCCGTAGACACAATATAAAATTTATTTCATATGCTAAATCAATTAAAAATCCAAAATATAACAAAATACTTTTAAAAATAGTTTTTATAAATTAATTAGGGAAAAATACAAGTTAATAACAAATAGATTATAGTGTATACTGTAGTGTAGAATCAAATTGTTTCAGGAAGTTTTGAATTGATAGGACGATTTTAAAGGGCTTAAATTTGCAAGGAATAATGTCCATCATTAAAAAGAACAGAATAGACAAGACAGCTTCTAAAACAATATAGGTGGTCAATTTGAAAACATTAGAACTAAAATAAAATTATATAGCATAGTTTCCCCCCCTTTTCTAAAAATGTAAAAATGTCAATTAGTGTATTTTTGACATTGGAAGAGCATTTGACTTCTACATTATAGTCGAGAAGGGGGAGATTTACAATTCAATATGAAAAGAGCAGATTGTTGATAATCAAACAGTGCGAAAAAGCTGCGGCAGCTTATTTGCAAAAGATCTAAAAAAGTGTGACGAGACGCAGTGGCTAAAAAGACAGATTGAAAAACTATATAATCTTGTGTTTTTAACATTTAAATTGATTTTTCATCAAAATTATTTGTAACTACAATTTAAACTTTAAATTATCTGTTAAAGAAAAACTTGTCCTTACAAAGTCCTTTGTATTCTTTTCCCCTTTGTTCAGATAATGAGAAAAAATACGCACTAACAAGTAACAAGTACGTTTGATTTATCAAACTTTTATATTTCCCAATTCTTTTTATCCCCAAATTAGAAAAGAATTTGACAATTTCTTGCTCATTTGATTTGTACCTTCTTATTAAAGCAAAGATTTTTTACATCTATGGACGTTTTGTACTATGGAAAGTCGTAGAAACTCTATAATTAAGACCAGAAAGTAAATGAATCCCTTTAAAAGTGATGATTGATGTCTTAGCATTATTAAAGCAAAAGCGACGCAACTCTGTAAGTATGTCCAAAATAAACATCCTCTATTTATATAATTTTGTTGTATAGTAAATCATCTACATTCTATATATAGTACTAGTGGCTTTATCCCTAGCCTCTAGTGGCTTTGCCTCAAGAGGAAATTTAAAAAAATTTGATGCAACCACTAATTTCAAACTGATTTTTAAAAAAATTAAGAAGGGATTTTTTGTTTTTAGGGGGGTTTTGGGTGTCCCACCCCCAAAGAAAATAGCCTAAAAACACCACAGGACCAGTAGGTATATTCCCTGAAGAAAAGAATTCCCTTACCGAGATCCTAAGGGACGAACGGACAGACTGACATCAAGCTACTTTGTATTATACATAGATATCTCACAGCTTTTTTTATAGATGTTAAAAGATTTCAAAAGCTATGAAAATATTTTTCCCTAAACGTTTCTTTTGAAACTTTTCTATTTAAGAATATTTGTACAACACATCTGAGTGAGGAAACAATTGAAATGTTTTGGAAACTGCTCAAAACTAAATCCCCACTCCCCCTTACTCGTTAGTGACATTCTTAAGATCCCTTGGGAGGTTTAGTCCAGCAGTTAGCAGGCTCTAATCTCCCCGTGTGGCGTGTGTGTATTTAGATAAATAGAATTTTTTAAGTCTTTGCTGAAATCTGCATGTTTTACTGTTTTCATATTTTTTTTAAGTTTTACATTCCACTGTTAATTTAAGCGAAATCCAAGTTTTTCAAATACTTTCTCTCATTCGTTGGTTGTAAAACTATGGATAACTTTCATTAATTTTTGATTGGTTGTAACAAATCAGCAGTGTTCAACTTGTCAACCATTAATTTTAATCTAGAGAAGGGTTACATTTGACTATCACAATTTGGAGTAAACATCAATTTATCATATATTGTCTTATCACTTAACAGTAATAGTAGGACAACAGTAGTAATATACATACAGATAACTACCTGCCCTACTTTTCGTCTGATAGCAAATTGTTTTCTGCTACTTGGCTGTGTTAATATTCCCGACACTATTGGTTGATTTTCAAAGGCCCAATTGAGAGTCGGCACAAGGTCCTTGGGATGGGGACTTACAGTTATTTAACCCCTTCCCCCTCTAGTGTTTTACTAGGGAGGACTACAAAAATAATGAAAGAAAATTTACTTTAATATCCTTAAAATAGGCAAATTACTTAAAATAACCAACTAAACTGTAACTTGACAAAAACATACATGTTTAGATCTAGCCCCAAAATTTTGCCTCCAACTATTGGGTATCTATTATGAGCGGTAATAAGAAGTAAATCCAATTTTTGCACTGAGAGATTAAAAAGATTAGGTGTCCAGAAATTTACGCCCACAATATTGTATTTCACAGTCTGGTTTATTCTTATCCACTTTGATTGCAATATTCGACAAGAATGACAATAACCATACACGAAGAACCCTGATATTTTTTATCTGATCCAACAACTATAATATAGACATAAAATGATTATATCGGTTTATTCAATTTACTTGAAGGCAAACTTTTGTTTACATTTTTATTTATGTTTATCATATTATTTGAGAAAAATATTCAATAATCTAAGATTGTTAAGGGTCTTTTACCTATACATTTATCATTAAAACTATGTTTGTCCGTTCGTCACTAATCTCACTTAAATAATAGTCTTCTACATTTTAGGAATTATATCCACATTGAGTTTAAGTTATTTTTTTCTAGGCTAAAAAGCAAATTTCATCTTCCTTCGGCTTCCCCCCACCTCTTCAATTGAGATAAGGTGATAGAAGTTTATAAACAAAATACTAACTTCAGAAATCCTCTGTTTGGGCTAAGCTCACATAGACTAGAGGTGAAGCCACTAATGTGAATTTTTTTACTACATATATTCATGTATGTAAACTAAATGAGATTATTAATTCTCAACTCTAATCATGTATAACCTTGCTTTTTAATATAATTGGAAATTATCTATCAAAATTGCGGTAATGAAGGGGTTATCTATAATACAAAGTAGTACGATGTATGTCTGTCTGTCCGTCCGTCCGTCTGTCCCTTAAGATCTCGGTAACCACTGAACCGATCGGATTCTACTCTTCAGGGAATATACCTACTGGTCCTGTGGTGGTTGTAGGCTATTTTCTTGGGGGGTGGGACACTAAAAAAAAATTCCCTCAATTTTTTTCCAAAAAATTAGTGAGGGCACCTACAATTTTTTATCTATTTATTTTATTTTTTATTATTTAGGTATTTTTTTTAATTACCTCTTGGGGCTTAGCCCCTAGAGGCTAGGGGCAAAGCCGCTAGTTAAAATTTATAAAGTAAACTGTCAATTATTGAATATGTGCTCTCCAATTTTTAAGGACCGATTGAGGGCCCGATCTTTTAAGTAATGAACAATGTAGATTCTTAAACTTTGTTATTTCACTTCTGGAATTTATATCTGAGCCAAGCAGCCAATGGCTATTGACATTCAATATAAAAATCGAAAACCAAAAAAGTTAAGGGAATTTAGATAATTGGAATTATGTTCATAAATAAAAGTTAATGGTCTTTAAGTATAGGTGAGTTACTTCAGTAAGAAATATATACAAAATAGACTTTTAATTGTACAACTTTTTGGAGAGGTTTGTTTAGGCATGAGCATGTCTCGTATGATGATAAATCCATAGTCCTTGATTAACTAATCCCTGGTCAAAGAGACGTAATGTAAAGATAATATAAAGAATTCCGTGTTCTGAATCTGTAATGACAGATAATCCCCTTGGACACATGGAATATATATATATTTTATATTTACATATGTATATTTATATATAACAAGGATGATAGCATCCATAATCCTCTAACACATCTTTTTTTCCATTCCAGTATAGCTTCGAAACCGATTAATATCAGGTGGATTCAGTTTTCAGCGATAATGAAAAACCATGCATAGCATAGTATTACTCGGGGATAAAATTTGGTTTCAATCTTATAATTTTTTATTTTAATATCTGAGAAAATCTGTCTATATTATCATGAATTATCATAGTCTATAAATCTTGATTAAGTGATATTTATGATAACAACAATAAAAGGATAAAACAATAAAATATAAACTGACTCTTGAGATTTAAATTATTGGTTGAAAAGTTTGGTCCCGTTAATTTAAACCAACTAATCAAGGTTTCAAAAATGTAATCAATGTTTTGAAGTCAATAGATGAGGCTACATGTTTTTTAATCTTTGGGTACCGGAATAATTCACAGTGCAATTTCTCTTCTGTTCCTGAGTTTAAGGAATAGAGACCTATTAAAGAAAAGTTTTGCTATTATTAAATGTTCATTGGCAAGGGGGCACAGAGGGACTTATCTGAGACTGACGTCCTTACAAAGTAGTAAAATTAAGAAACTTTTACATAAAAAGTATGAATATTATTTAATAAAAATATCTTTTGTAAATCCTACTATACAAGGTAGTAAGCTTTTTTGTCTGTAGCAAAGGATCTTACTAACCGCTGAACCGATATGGTTCTCTTTTACAATGAGGCCAATAGGTCCAGGGAAGGTTTTTAAATATTTTTGGGGTGGATATCTCAAACATTAAATACCCCTAGCGCAAACGCTAGTTATTTTTTTAAAGAATACTAATTTATTGCAATCAGTATATATTACTTTAAAATTCAAAAATAGCTATCTGTTCAGAATCTAAAGTTTGATTGTTTAGTATGAACACTAAATATCTAACTAGACTAAAGATAGAATCATATTACAGATAGCCTGATATCTAGTTGCCGAATGTGTACGCAGTTTCCTGAGTGTTTCCTCATCCTAGCTCAATATTTACTACTAGCTACAAATCTTCAAACTTCCCTTAAAAAAATCAAAATTTGAATGTGTAAACGATTTATACAATATACATTATAAATTTGAATTTTTTAAATTTTGATTTTTTTTTTTTGAAGTTTGAAGCTTTTTTAGCTAGTAGTAAATATTGAGCTAGGATGAGGAAACACTCAGGAAACTGCGTACACATTCGGCAACTAGATATCAGGCTATCATATTACAACTCTTCTTAATCAATCTAGGGACCAAACTTTTTGATAACAAAATTCTTAAACTAGCCGAGACACGAAAAAAATAATTTGTATTTGTTCCCAAATAGAATATTATTGTGTTTGTCTTTCTCTCTCTCTCTCTCTCTAATTTTATCTGTCTATCTCTCTCTCTCTCTCTCTCTCTCTCTCTCTCTCTCTCTCTCTCTCTCTCTCTCTCTCTCTCTCTCTCTCTCTCTCTCTCTCTCTCTCTCTCCCTCTCTCTCCCTCTTTCTCTTTCTCTATCTCTCTCTATCTATATCTCTTTCCTTCTATCATTCTATCTTTCTCCATTTCTGTCTTTCTCTCTCTCTCTTTCTCTTATTCATCTTTCTCTCTTTTTCATTTTCTTTCTTTCTCTCTCTCTCTTTCTCTCATTCTATCTTTCTCTCTTTCTCCTTTTCTTTCTTTCTCTCTTTCTCTCTCTTTAACATAAAAATCTTAGATTAGCTTGTTATAAATTATCAAAGAGTTTGATCTCTATATAATCCGTGAAGTGGCTAATCTTACTAAATGGTAAAAAAATAATCCCCCACTCTTAATCAGAATATATAAATGTTTGATTAAGATTATATTCGACTCGTCACTTATATTTTATTCAGCCACTGATATTACAATTTTTAAAAGCGAAGCTTTTCTATAATTAGGGTCGGTCCGTTCGTCCGTACGTCCGTCCGTACGTAACGGATAGCTTTTTTTCGCTTATTTAGGCATGTTAGAATTGTCCTATTGATTTCAAACTTTGCATGGTGATTCCTGTAGTAGCTAGGTACGATTTAGATAACGTAGCAACTCTATAATCATTACCAGAATGTTCGTACGTCCATTTTAAACATGTTGATTTTTTTACTTTTTTAACAACAAATTTTTATGTGATCTAATAATCCGATTGATCTGATTTTTGGTATACTGATTCTAGGGACAACAAAGTACAATATTATAAGCGAAGCAACTCTATAATCAAGTCCTAAAAATGTTAGTATGTCCATAAACATTATTATGTATCAAGCAGTTTTTCAACAATTTTACTTACAATTTAGCTTCGACATTATACATTTATATTCTGATTATTCAGTTCTGACACTATACAAGTGTTAGTGTCCGTTTGTCCTACCGTTTCAGAGCTTCGCTTTTATGGATGTTGTCATCTTGTTTTTATATAGCTACACAATATTTTTATTTCTTATTAAGATATTAATACTATATATGTTAAAACAGGCGCAATTCAATTTTGACATATTAATGTTAAATATTTTGTATTTAGACACGATTACATAATCAATATAATTAACCCAAATTATGAGAGGACAGTCAATGGGCAAAAGAGAAAGGTCGTGCAATAAATGGGTTGATTGTCTGTTTGTAGGTTAGTTGTTATTGTACCCTTTACTCTAAGAGACTGAAAATTTTAACAATAAATAAATTTTTTCCAAAATTTAATTTTAATCTGAAAAATTGATGTAATAATGATTTTGGTTTTGCTGACTAAAATTTAAATAGAATTCGCTTACTCTTCACTCCAACTCAGACCTCATCAGGGATCATAAGGGATTGGGAAATAGGAGCATAATAAGGTAATATAGCCTCTCATATATGATACACAAAATTATCCCTTAAATTGATTAAAATTATGAAAAAATTGAGACATTGTGAAACAAAATCAAAACTCAATATTACCCTCTAATAATTTCGGGATAACAAGATCTTAAATTTAGAATTTTACGTTCAATTCCCCCTCCATTATTCCCTGGAAATCTTGCAAAACATTTTTATAATTAACTCTTCTCTTCCTATGAAGTGGTCGACGTCATTCTTATCAAAAATGGTTGAAGACTCTTTAATTATGTTTAAAGGTTAACGTTATTAAATTTATTATATATCTATATAATTCATAAAAATGAATGTTTCAACGTTCTATGAAAAGAAAGCTGCTACGGTCATAACATGCAAAAATAAAAAGCATTTACATTATAAATAACTAGTAGCTGCGCCCCTAGCCTCTCAGTGGCGTGTATAAAGTAAGAAAATGTAAAAAGGAATAAGATAAAAATTTAAAACTAAAGTTATTGAAACAAACTTAAGTCCATCTACCTAACTATTTCATGAAAAAAACTCAGATAATTTACTATTTTACTGCAATTAATACTTATCTTTAAGATCATAGATCTGGTTATTGTTATGGAGACAACTGCTTGTAGAACATGTTTTGTGTGATAAATAAATAATTATCAAAATAGATATATATAAATCAGCCTATGTTATAATTAAATAGGTACTTTCTCTAAACCTTTCCCTGTCGAAAATGAATATTAAAATTAACTTGTGAAGATTATATTAAAGTTTAGATATGTTATTATCAACAAGCTATTAAAGTATCTACATAAATATAGCCTCAAAACAGGGTCGCCCAGGGGCCGGGGGGAAGGGGTGATTCCCCCCAGAGGCACCCACAAAATATCTTTTATTTTTTACTCCCCCAAAATTAAAACAAAAAGTTTGGGCATCCTTTCCTAAATGATATAAAGATTACTCCCCCCCCCCCCCCCAATAAAAAAAACCTTGGACGTCCTTGCCTCAAAATTGTTGCTAGCAGAATTGGGAGGGTGAAAATGGTTGAAAGTTAAATTGGAAATCATAGTTGGGTATAAGATTTGGTGCCGCAGGGCAAACTCATTTTTATCTTGATGTCATGGATATTTCATTCAAAAAAAACAAACATTTTCATGTGAAAATTTAATGTAAAATAAAAACAATAACAAAACTTATATGGACATAACTTTTAATTCGATAAGAAAATTCTATTGTGCTGTAATGTGCGAATAGAGCTTTTCAATTTGAGAATTAAAAGCATGTTGTTATTATTTTATTATGGGAAATTTCTGTTGGTAGATCGCAGGGGAGATCGAAGAGATTATTGAGATAAATCTTTGATTATTATTCATAGCAGAATCAACTGCTTTTTAGTTAATTAGCTGGTTCCCCCTTGACTATAAGTGATGGAGGGGGAGGGGGGGGGGGGTTTGTTCTAGAAAATAACATAATACCACACAATTGCATTTTTAAAGCTTCTCTGAAAAATATAACCTTTTTGACCAGCAATTTCCGAGATCTTTAGATTTCTAGTTCCACGAATATGCAGAACAAGTTGTCAAGCCTATTTTGACAAGGTATTGATGAGGTGAAGTTTGGGTGCTTGCATAACAATCATTTCAAACCCACACACACACACACACACCAACACACACACACACCCAAACACACACACACAGACAAAGTTACAAACCAATATTAAAAATATACTCCCAGAACATTGATTTATATAAAAGACTGAAATTTTGAGTTGTTGTTGGGGAGTTATACAATTGTTTTTAAGACTTTCTAATTCGCCACTAGCATATAGGAGCTCTCTATTTTAAGGGGTAGGTTGGGATAATTCATTGAAATTTCATGATACCATTTTATTGGGTAAAAAAATCATTTGAGACAAAAAGGGATTTAGTTTAATTTTTGCCATTCATGAAGTCTCCTTTTGGGGGTGATGAAACTTGCAACCAAGTTTTGGATATATATGCACATTACTTTCTCCCCATTTCTCTCTACTCTTACATATGCATACATATAATTATATAAAAACACAAATGAGAAATACTTAATTTCCTAAGCGTTACTAGAATAGCACAATAAAATCCCATTTTTTTCGCGAGTTTCTGTGTGCTGTCCTTTTCCTATGTACTTTTGGTAATTGATGATTTAAGGTTTCTTTAATCTACTTTTATTTAATTATTAAAAGTATTAGGGTAAAGCTTACCAAGACAAGGCTAGTTTTAGTCCGTACAACCGTAAATATGATATTAATTGTAGATGCTTCAGGCGAATCTTCACAAAATTATTCAGCAAAATAACGACAGACTGACGGACCAAGTAAACTATGAATCATTTCTTATTTTCTTATGAATTATGCAGTAGCTTCACTTTTAAAAAAAGGGAATATTTTCAAAACATAAAAGTACAAGGGGGTGTATTTTGTGTATTTTTAAGTACAGTTGTAAAGAAGGCAAACTTTATAAAATTGAATATTTTATGACATAACTAAATATACAGCATGTAAACATGTCGTTTCTGACTTCATTCAATATTAGTTGCAGAGCTTAAAAAAATTTGCAGTTTGGATAATGTTTATATTTAAGTTTAACAATTTGCTTCATCCTCATCTTATCCAAAAGCTTAAAGTTGCATTATACTAGGCTTTTTTCATTTGTCCAGCCGTCCCTGAAATCTTAATCAATACCCACCCTTAGTAGCAGGATGTATGTTTGTATAAATCAGGAATCTAAAGAGATAAGACAATTGACGATTAATTGATATAGATAAGATCCTAAATGATGATAAACAAAATTAAACAACAGTAAAATTTAGACATCAACAAAACAAAATTCAATACAAATACCCAAAGTTTGTATGCCAACGAGAAAGATAACATTATTACTAAACTGCGGTTGCCAGAGTAATTTACAGTCCAATGTCCCACCCCTCCCTGGTATTAGTAATATCAGCATTTTAAAGATGTAACAAATTTGTGATTTTTAGACTTCAGAATAGCATTTAGTTAAGATTTTTGATCTCTTTATCTCTCATAATATATTCAACTAGCGACTACGCCTTAAAGACTCTAGGAGCACCCAAGGTGGTAGGGGAATTAGAATAAGAACTCGACCCCGCCCCCCCCCCCACATTTTAATTTTGAGATTTAAACAGAAAAATAATAAAATTTAATTTTTGGTGGGCCATTTTTTGGGGGAAGGAAACTTCCCTGTAAAAGAGATCCATATTGGTTTAATAGTTAGTCATAGCCTTTCCTACAGACAAAAAAAGCTTACTGCTTTATATAATAGGATAGTCCATTTTCAATTCAAATTCCTAACTGATAAACGAGCATAAAATCCCCTTCCAAATTGCCAGAACATAAAAGAATTTATGATATTTTTATGAAAAGTTATTCTGTCAGAAAAAATGTATGCATGTGTGTGTGTGTGTGTGCGTGGGTGTGTGTGCGTGCGTGGGTGTGTGTGCGTGCGTTCCCTTGTGTCTATTAAGTGTTTTATTATTCCGCACAGCGTGGGATCTATGGTTGAATTTACAGTTACAACGCCACTCTATAAGTTTAGAAATAGGTTAGTTGGTAGATTAATTGGTCAGTTATCCATCATACAAGAACGTCCAAGCTTCTTTTATTTATTTTTTGGTGGGGGGGGATAGAAAATTGGCGAGTTCCAATACAAAATTTTAGTCTGTCTGTTTGTTAAATCATAATTCTGATCGTACATGCTCTTCTTTTAAGGAAAACTTTATATTTGTGTATTTGTTGAAATGTTTTTAATTATTATCTTTCTCTATATTCTACAAGCGGCTAACCCCCCCTAATCCTGGAGGCTCTGTATTGGAAGGATAAGAAAGGCCAGAAAAATAGCCTAAATCATTTAAGACACGAATTCAAAATAAAATACCCTAAAACAATCAAGGGACATATGTGAAGCTTTCCTAAAATGGAGAACTTTACAAAATTTTAAGCTACTAAAAAGTATTTAAAGTATGATTATAAAACTTTGTTAACACTTTTTTGCTTCGCTACTTATGGACAAAATTTTACTTTATCGGCTAATATTTGTTTTTCCTTCCTGTAAATACATGAAAAAATGGTAGTCACGGGATTCCTCCCCACGGGATTCCTCCCACTGGATTCCTCCCAACGGGATCCCTCCCACGGTATTCCTCCCACACAGGACTCCTCCCACACAGGATTCCTCCCAACCGGGATCCCTCCCACGGGATTCCTCCCAAACGGGATACCTCCCACGGTATTCCTCCCACACGGGATCCCTCCCACGGGATTCCTCCCAAACGGGATACCTCCCACGGTATTCCTCCCACACGGGATCCCTCCCACGGAATTCCTCCCACACGGGATCCCTCCCACGGGATTCCTCCCGAACGGGATACCTCCCACGGTATTCCTCCCACACGGGATCCCTCCCACGGGATTCCTCCCAAACGGGATACCTCCCACGGTATTCCTCCCACACGGGATCCCTCCCACGGTATTCCTCCCACACGGGATACCTCCCACGGGATTCCTCCCACACGGGATACCTCCCACGGAATTCCTCCCACACGGGATCCCTCCCAGGGGATTCCTCCCAAACAGGATACCTCCCACGGTATTCCTCCCACACGGGTTCCCTCCCATGGTATTCCTCCCACACGGGACTCCTCCCAACAATGTTTCAATTTTCAATTTGTTAGGTGTCCTTCCACACCCCCGTAAAAAAAAATTTTCAAATTTTTTTTTTTTCATTTTAAAATTTTCATGGGGGGGGGTGACCTTCCACACCCCCCCAAAATTTTTTTTTTCAAATTTTTTTTTTTCATTTTAAGATTTTTGGGGGTGGGATAACCTTCCACACCCCCTTAAAAAAATTTTTTTTTTCAAATTTTTTTTTTTCCATTTTCAATTTTGTTGAGGGTGGGGTGACCTCCCACACCCCCAAATAAATTTTCATTCAATTTTCTTTTTTATTTTTAAATTTTTGGCGTTGGGGTGACCTCCCTCACCTCCATAATTTTTTTTTTCTTTCATTTTTAAATTTTTGGGGTTGGGGTGACCTCCCACACTTTTTCGGGGGTAAGGTGACCTTCCACCCCCCCTAAAAAAAAATCTTTTTAATTTTTTTTTCTTTTCTGGATTTAAAATTTTTTGGGGTGTGGTGACCTCCAACAACCCCCTAAAAATTTTTTTTCATATAAAAAAATTTTAAATGGCAAAAAATAAAAATTTGAAATATTTTTCAGGGGGTTGTGGGAGGTTACCCCATCCCCATGAAAAGTTTAAAATTTGAAAATGGAGGAAGAAAAAAAAATTTTTTTAAAGGGGGGGTGGAAGGTCACATACCTCCTATGGTATTCCTCCCAAACATGATTTCTCCCACACAGGATCCCTCCCACGGGATTCCTCCCACACGGGATCTCTTCTACTGTATTCCTCCCACATGGGTTCATTTTACAAAAAAACATTTTCCCTTTTTTTCAGTTATTTATTTAAAAGAAAACCAAGATTTTATTTTTAAAATTCTTTTTCCAAATTATTTCCAATTTTTTTCTATAAATTGTCCTCTAAAGATTTTAAAAATATAGGTTTTTTTATTTTGACTATATGTCTGAAAAAGTTTCATTTGATTTTTATACTTTGTCTGTCTTATCCAGCTTGCACCACGAGGAGGTCAAGTATAATAGCAAGCCATTTTTGATGTTTTTAATTTAAAAAATTTTTTTTTGCTTTTCTTTTTTTTTAAATCTTTTTATTTTTTTTATTTTTTATATTTTTTTTTTATTTTATTTTTTTTTTATAAAAAATTGTTTCCTCATAGGATCAGACAGAGCTAAAAATGTTAGCTACTGCTCTGAGATAGATCAACTTATTTGGGCTTGCTGCATAAGTATTAATTTTTGCAGCAAGTCTTTGGGCCAACAATTTGTATTTTTGTCTAACTGCAGGATTGTTGACAGCCTGATTGTCAGCATAAACCTTATGTTGGAGTGCAATGTCCTTTATAAGCCCATCTAAGAGTTTCCACACACTGGGATGTTTAGAGAGAAAGAGTGAATTTAATCCATTGTGGTAACCTTCTACAGCATTAGTGGTTCTGGGAACATTATCAGCTGGATCTGTAAAATGGTTCCAAACTTGAGGGGGATACCTAGGAGGATTTCTTGCTAGGCCTTCACCTCTATCTCTACCCTGGATGTAAGTTACCTCAAAGTAGGCAATCAGCTCATTGACTCTCTCTATATCTGGAAATGAATCAGCTAGTTCATGAAATCTTGGTAACACATCATCTAATGGAACAAATGATAATGCCATTAAGGATTTGACTGCCATGTTGAACTCTGGGTTGCTTTCAAATTGGCTCTTTAGACCTAGTTCTCCAACTTTTCTTATTACAGACTGACTAAGGTGGAAAAGGCATCCTTTTACTGAAGCATTTGGGTACGCCAGTCTGAATGCATTTTGAGCAGCATTTTCAAAGTCAAGCAACATAATTTGTGGAACAGAATCAGGCAGAAGTTCCTTTAGGGCATCTAGCATCCTGATGTATGTATTTTGTTCTTTGTTGGGCAAAAGAAAATACACAATTGGAGGATAGTTGTTGCCTACCTTAGCATGAATTGTGTAAAGCTGGTAGAAAACTGATGGCACAACAGCAAAGGTGCCATCACCCAACCACACATTCTCATCATCCAGTACATGTAAATTTACAACGGTGCCAGATGTACACATTTTGTGCGTAATGTACGCATTTTTAACTTTTGGAAAATGGACTTTTATAAGTAATGTACGCATTATCAAGTGAATGTACGCCCCCTCTTCCCTTTTCTCTTTCCCCCTTCCCTTTTTCCTTTCCCTCCCCCACAAATGTACACATCAAAGGCCCAATGTACACATTTTTTGTACACATTGATCTAAAAAATATCTGGCAACTATGATGTAAAAGCTCCCTGGAGCCTAACATTAAAATGCGGTTAGGATCTGCAATACCTGTGTCATGAAGAAGAACATTCCTGTATTTCTCAGGAATTTCAAAGCTTAAATTCTGAGGATTTGGCTCTACAGGATTGCCCACTCTTCTCTTAGCCCTGATGTTATCATCTAAAGATGGGCGCTTAGGTAGCCTTTGCAGTGTATCTTGACTTAGACCTGCAAGGCAATCTGCAAGAACAGATCTTGTTGTGTCAAGAGTTGAAGAGGCCTTTGTCCTCATGAGGGACTGCACTCTCAAAACATCATTTTTCACTGGATCTCCAGTGTGTGAGTGTACAGGTGCCTCATTTCCCTGAAGTATGCCATTTTTTGTTTTGATAGATGCAGAGCATCTATGTTGCCTCTGCATGCGGCACCTCCATGTCCTCTCACCATTTCTTCCTATTCTATCTTTCCTCAACACATATTGGAATCCACCTTCCACTCGGACTTCACCTCCTCTCTCTGAAAATTGAGCATCTCCACCTTGCATGTTATCTTCTTCTTCTAAGATTTGAAGAAATAAAAATTATTTATTTTAACTTACTGAGAAAACAACAGCAGTCTTTAAAGTCCGTCTAATTTTAGTTTTACAGAAAATTTTATAAAACAAAACCTTCTTAGAATTTGAAATTAAATATAAAACTGTTTTTAAAATTATCTGTTATTATGTTTAACTCTAAATTTTAATGTCTGTTTATGTCTCCTTGTACCCCTGAAGAAGAATGTAGATTTTATTTCTTCTACCAATCACTAAAAAAGTAAATTGCAACCCAACCCTCCCCTCCCCCCCATAATCTTAAAAAGGTGGGATAAAAACATAAGTACTTAAAATTTGAATGAATGGATATAACTGTTTAGTGTTTACTATAGATGTGACTTCCTCCACCACACTATGTTTATATAAGAGGACAAACTATGAATGAAAATATGTGACCTTCTACACCCCTGTAAAAAAATTTTTTTCAAATTTTTTTTTCATTTTAAAATTTTCGGGGGTGGGCTGACCTTCCACACCCCCCTAAAAAATTTTTTTTCCTCCATTTTAAATTTTAAACTTTTCAGGGGGATGGGATAACCTCCCACATTCCCCTGAAAAAATTTTCAATTTTATATTTTTTGCCATTTAAAATTTTTTTTATTATTTGAAAAAAAAAGTTTAGGGGGTTTTGGAGGTCACCCCACCCCTAAAAATTTTAAATCCAGAAAAGAAAGAAAATTTGAAAAAATGATTTTTAGGGGGGTGTGGAAAGTCACCTTACCCCCAAAAAAAAAAAATAAAAATATGAAAAAAAAAGAAAATGAAATTTTTAGGGGGGTGTGGAAGGTCAGCCCAACCCCGAAAATTTAAAAATGAAAAGAAAAAAAAATTTAAATAAAATTTTGTTTGGGGGTGTGGGAGGCTAGCCCACCCTCAACAAAATTGAAAATGGAAAAAAAAAAAAAAATTTGAAAATTTTTTTTTTTTAGGGGGGGGTGGAAGGTCATCTCACCCCTCAAAATCTTAAAATGAAAAAAAAAAAAATTTGAAAAAAAACTTTTAAGGAGGTGTGGGAGGTCACCTCAACCCCAAAAATTTGAAAATGAAAAAAAAATTGAAACATTTATAGAAGGAGTCCCGTGTTGGAGGAATACCGTGGGAGGGATCCCGTGTGGGAGGAATACCGTGGGAGGTATCCTGTTTGGGAGGAATCCCGTGGGAGGTATCCCGTGTGGGAGGAATTCCGTGGGAGGGATCCCGTGTGGGAGGAATACCGTGGGAGGTATCCCGTGTGGGAGGAATTCCGTGGGAGGGATCCCGTGTGGGAGGAATACCGTGGGAGGTATCCCGTGTGGGAGGAATTCCGTGGGAGGGATCCCGTGTGGGAGGAATACCGTGGGAGGTATCCCGTGTGGGAGGAATTCCGTGGGAGGGATCCCGTGTGGGAGGAATACCGTGGGAGGGATCCCGTGTGGGAGGAATTCCGTGGGAGGGATCCCGTGTGGGAGGAATACCGTGGGAGGTATCCCGTTTGGGAGGAATCCCGTGGGAGGGATCCCGTGTGGGAGGAATACCGTGGGAGGTATCCCGTTTGGGAGGAATCCCGTGGGAGGGATCCCGTGTGGGAGGAATACCGTGGGAGGTATCCCGTTGGGGAGGAATTCCGTGGGAGGGATCCCGTGTGGGAGGAATCCTGTGGGAGGGATCCCGTGTGGGAGGAATCCCGTGTGGGAGGTATCCCGTTTGGGAGGAATCCCGTGGGAGGAATTCAGTGGGAGGAATCCCGTGTGGGAGGAATCCCGATGGAACCGAAAAAATATATCAATTAGCGTTATTTTTATTTTTATGTATACCTATATAGCTAATATACAAGGGGTGTATTTTTAAAAGCAAAGCTTTTTTAAAAGCAAAGCTTTTCTATAATTAGGGTCGGCCCGTCCGTCCGTCCGTAACGGATAGCTTTTTTCGTTAATTTAGGCATGTTAGAATTGTCCTATTGATATCAAATTTTGCATGGTGATTCATTTAGTAGTTTGGTATGATTTAGAAAGCGTAGCAACTCTGTAATTATTACTAAAATTTCCGTACGTCCATTTAAAACATGTTGATTTTTTAACTTTTTTAACAACAAATTTTTATATGATCTAATCATTCGATTGATCTGATTTTTGGTATATTGATTCCTGGGACAACAAAGTATAATGTTATAAGTGAAGCAACTCTATAATCAAGTCCTAAATATGTAAATATGTCCATAAACATTATCCTGTATAAAGCAGTTTTTCAACAAATTTACTTACAATTTTGCTTTGACTCTTATACATTTATATTCTGTTTATTCAGTTCTGACACTATATAAGTGTTCATGTCCGTTTGTCCTACCGTTTCAGTGCTTCGCTTTTATGGATGTTGTCATCCTTGTACTTTACTAATAATTAAAAAGTTATTTAGTAATTAGTCTTTGAATTGACTCCACCTTCTTAAGTAGCTCAGCTTTTATATAACTAGGTTAAGTCCACCACAACGATTCGTGTAATTCTAGAAGTAGGAGGCTGTGTGACTTTCTTGCCATGAGTCTGTCTGTGTGGAACTCCTTTATAGAAGTCCTAGGAAGGTTATTAATATTAACACGCCTACAAGTGGTTTGAATTTTCTTTTAATGTCTTTTTTTACTGTACAACAGTATTGTTTATTTTTTGTTCTTTTTGATAAATCCTAATATTTTAGAATTTATATGTCTGAATGTAAAACCCTAAATCCTTGAAAGCTTCGCTTATGTAATACTCGTATCGTATTATACATAAATTTTCTTTGGATTAAGATATTGGAGGTATAGTAAAGATCTCAATTTATGATAATAATATATTTAGAATTATGAGTCATGCTGTTAGCCTATGTTAAAACCATTATCAGATCACTAGACATTATATATTCTATTTAACAGGAAGGAGGGAATAGGAAAAACAATACTTTAGCCCGAAATTTGTTGGTATTGTTTAAAAAGAGAATTAAATATGTTAAATAGAATTGGATTTATTATTACTTGGATCTTACACCAGATCATATTAAATTGAAACTTGTAGCTGGCTAAGTTAACACACCCTCCCCCCAAAATCCTCCCCTCTTATCCCTCCCCTTCCCTTCTATTTGATGAACGAACTGACCAATAAGCAATGTCCTTGTTATCAACCTAAATATATTACGAATATTCTACATCCATTTGAGTAGAATTCACCATCAACTAAATTTTCATTCGAGATTTTACAGGAAGACTACTATAATCCGTAGCCGCATGGCTGCCAAGCCTTGCGCTAGTCTTTGACCATAACAGAACGTATTGAATTACAATTCATTGTATTTTTTGTATTTTCTGCTAACGTCTTTATCCCATGATCACTTCTAATATAGGAGGAATGTAAGGGAATAAGTCGTTTAACGTATAATGGATATTATATTTAGGGATTAGATATATAAGGGAATAATCTTAAATCAAACAGGTTTATATTACATCTTTTCAAATATAGCTTTGAAACCGATTATCTGCTGAATTAGAAACGGTAATGAACTACAATTAAAAAACATGAATCGTATCGCATTATAGACAATTTTCCATCAATGATAAGATAAAAATCATAAAATCAATACCAGTTTTATTGACCGAGTCTTTAAGCCACCCGGGATCAACAAAACTGGGATTGAAATTATAATGTTTTAATCTACTGTCCGTAAAAATGCTATCTATAAAACATGTTATAATATTAATAGCTACTATTAACTTTTATGTGCATTCGTAATTATAAACATTTTTGAAATGTATTCTAGACTTAAACATGGCATTTGACATAATATTTTTTTTTACATTTCATTAAAATTTATCCATTTTCTAAAATCCAATACATCGTATTTATATTTACAGACGGTGCACAGAACCGATTCAGAATCACATTCACATTTGCCGGGTTTTTAAAGGCTTCCTAATATTAATTCACAGTAGGTGTTGGGCCAGGAGGATAACTCAAAATTCTAGTGTGATTTTCAGAAATATATCTACCTTAGGAATAAAGTAATATTTTTGTTATTGTCTGGAAAATCTCCCTGTGTCAATTTTCAGGGAGGGAGGGAGGGAGGGAACATTGGGCTGTTTAATCCACTAGTCCCCAAAGTTTTATCATTACGTTTTTTATTTGTTGGCTTAACAACTTTGGGGTTATTTATTTAATTTTTATTGTTTAGTTTATTAAGTTAAATGTTCAAACGTTTTAACACTAATTATACGCTACATAAAAGGTAATTTAGTGTATCAGCATTAGGGATGTAAATTAATTTATCGGCCATTGTCTTATCCCTTTAGATCCCTGTGGCAATTTTACATATATTGACTTACTTGATAATATCTGCTTTTATTCAGGGAGGGTGGGGATATAGGACGTAAGTTACATTGGTATAAACTAAGTGGCAAGCATCTTATTCGTTGCTTTAAAAGCTTTAGATACTTTAAATGAATTTTGATTGGTTTCCAATCAATATTTTTAACAGCGAAGCTTTTCTATAATTAGGGTCGGTCCGTCCGTACGTCCGTAACGGATAGTTTTTTTTCGCTAATTTAGGCATGTTAGAATTGTCCTATCGAGATCAATTTTTGCATGGTGATTCCTTTAGTAATTATGTACGATTTAGAAAGCGTAGCAACTCTATAATCATTATCAAAATGTCCGTACGTCCATTTTAAACAAATTTTTATGTGATCTAATCATCGGATTGATCAGATTTTTTGTATATTGATTCTCCTGGGACAACAAAGTATAATGTAATAAGCGAAGCAACTCTATAATCAAGTCCTAAAAATGTAAGTATGTCCATAAACATTATCCTGTATCAAGCAGTATTTCAACAAATTTACTTACAATTTTGCTTTGACTCTTATACAATTATATTCTGATTATTCAGTTCTGACATTATACAAATGTTAATGTCCGTTTGTCCTACCGTTTCAGTGCTTCGCTTTTATGGATGTTGTCATCCTTGTTAATCTACAGAGATAGGGGTTATTTTTTTCATATTCTTTGGTCATATTTGGGTCATTAATTGGCTATAGTCTGATAGATATTTTTTTAATATTAATTTCTATCTAAATCTATCAGTTTGGACATAAAGACAAAAATCATTTAAAGGGTGTATTGCCTGTTAGGTGTCACCCATCAGGTGCATGGGCGAATGGTAATCTGAAATCATTTTGTAAACATAAGAATCTTTTGATATTTTTTAATCTAAACCAAGAATTATTGCACTTTATTATTTTAATATTGTAATATTAAATTTCATTAGTTGCATAAATATGAAAATTTATTCCTGCGTTATTTATAAAAGTTTAACTTTTTTGTCAAGAAAAGTGTTAACAATATTATGGCTTCACAAAAGTTTAACCCAGGGCTCGTCACCTCCGTGTCAGCCTCATAAAAGATGTCTAAACACGCATAATAACACGTAACTAACCCGCAACCCATAAATATAAACAGTTAGAATCTCCAAACAAAGGTCGTGCAAACGATAAGTTGAATGTCCGCAGGACGTTTAACCGTGTAAACTAAGACCCATCCTCTGTAAACCTGTTCCAAATATAGCAACGTGTAAATTACTGGCTGTTGAGCCCTAGTTTAAACCTGCTGGAAACTTAAGACAGGGACAAATACTCGTCATGTTCATTGTTCATGTTTGTTTTATTTTTAAATCTGTACCTATAATGACAATCCATGTTTCTACTTATTTGCTACTCATGCGGAGCTACTTTTATTAATCCGCCTTCTGTTTTCAAAACAAATGTCTTAAATTTTGCTGAGTAATGTTGCCCAAAATGCGCAATTCTTATATGTAGATTAATTTCAACCAAACATTATATAATTACAAGGATGACAGCATCCATAAGTAGCGAAGCTCAGAAATTATGAATGTATATTATGAATATATTTACCATATACCAGTGTCATCCTATATATTTGATGAAATAGGGAAATGACGAAAACTTCAAAATCACGCAACCTTTAAATCACGAAAAATTAAAAATCTAGGAATTGATCTAGCACCACAATACATAAACAAATCTTAATGAAACTTGATGGAAATATGTAGACTATTAGCATATTCAATCCCTGATAATTTCAGCCGTAAATTTTGAATAGGAATTGAGAAAACAATAGAAAACCTAAAAATCTAGGAATCGATCTAGCACCCCTATTAATAAATAAATCGTAATAAAACTTAAGGAAAATATATAAAATGTAATTTAAGCAATCCCTGAAAATTTCAGCCCATTATCTTAAAAAGGAGTTGAGAAATCAGAAAAACATGAAAATGTAGGAATCGATCTAGCACCCCAAATGACAGACGGTTGGACAAAACAATGTATAGATTAGATGGGCATATGTTATAAGAATCTTCACTAAAAATTTCAGCTGTCTATCTTTTATAGGAGCTGAGAAAATCACGATTCCCCCACTTTGTCTCAGACGGACGGACAGACGGACAGACGGACGGACATTTCGAATTATAGAGTAGCTTTGCTACTAAAAATCACTGTATATTTATCTCTTTTTCTGTGATTAGAATGATTAAACAAGCAGATTAATTTAGTCTAATTGTACAAATCTAATCATTTCAAGGTTAAATTAAATAAAGTAATCTTTTTTTAGCAGAGATCTTGAAAGTGAATAAAGCCTTTGATTAACGTGAATTATATATTTCTTTATGTTTCTTCACCGAAAAAAGACATAAAAAACCTAAAATCTTTTCTAAAATCAATATCTTTTTAGTGGTTATCTTTATCTTAACGGGCAACCAAATAAATCTTGACTGCTTTATAAACTCGAATGACTATTGTTTTACTTGCATATCTTGTAGGATATATACTTCCAATTACAGGTATGTACATGTTAATAAGCAGATAAAGTTTACATATCCATCTTCAATACATATCAGGGATCTAAAGGGATAATAAGACAATGGTCGATAAATTGATGTACATCTCCAATGATGATACACAAAATTACCCCTTCTGTAGATAAAAATAGGTGGTTGGATCGTTTGAACACTCAACTTAATTTAAACCAACCAATCAAAAATCCCTGCAATGAAGTCCCCAAAGTTATTGAGCCAACAGATGAGTAAGTGCTATTATAAAACTTTGGGGACTAGTGTAATAAACAGCCATTTGACCCCTCTCTCTCCGAATACATGTACATTAACAAACACGAACTAATTTCAAGTACCTGCCTATAGATATGCTAATCCAATAGTAGGGCAGAAAATTACCTTTTCTTGGAAAAAGGATAAATACTAAATAGTCTTTAAGTATTAGATTGTATGTACAAATGATATCTCGTTAACGGACCGATCGTTTAACAATTTTCAGTAAAGTTTCTTATTAGTTTAGGGCAGATTTTAAGCGTTTTTGCAAAGGGGTTCAACTTGGACAGAGGCCTCTTCAGGTGAGGGTGAAGGCATTTGTGGGTTGAAGGCGATGTACAAAACTTTACAACGTCTAAAATATGAAGAAAAAAATCCAATCTAATTATTATTTAATTTAAGGTTGTCGGAGTACTTTATTAAGTAAAATTTTTATGCATTTAAACTGTAAATTTATGCTGTAAATGTATACTATCTATTATTTAAATTCGCCAAAAAAATCTACTTATTTTATAAATCACATATTTCATCTTTAATCAAAAGATGGGCTGCAGGTTTAATTTTAAAAAATTAACGAATATTAAAATAAAAATCATAAAATTAGTACGATTTTTGTTAGCAAGGGCCTGTTTTTATTCTTAAAATATTTCATTTTAATATCCGCGGAAAGCTGTCTATAACACGATGCGATAAATAACTAATTCATTATCGGAGAAAATCTATACCTAACCAAATCCAACCAACAAATACCCAACTCAAAATTACAAAATTCAATTTAAATATTTTCTTTCTGATGCAAATTCTTTGTTAAAACTTTGTTTCCGCCAAATTTGACAGTTTCTCAAGCAAGATTTCTACATTCAGTTTGCAAAAAAAATTGCACACCCCTGAGATTTATTGTCAAGGGCTGATTTTTACTTTTTAATATCATATCAAGTTTTACATATTTAGCAGCAAAACTACTCTGTGTTAGTTTTGTATCTTTTTGTAAGTCGGTTTTTACACCAGAAGGTCTATTACTAGGTAAAAGTAGTTACCTTAAAATGAAAAGAAACAAGGATGAAAACACCCACAGAAAGAATTTATTTCAAAAGAGATAAAAAAATCCTCAGATTTAAACCGGTGAATCATATTTCTAGTAATCATTATAGATGTGCTTCGCTTTCTACTTGTATATTATATCTGTATCATGCCAAATTTGTTATATTAACATGCCTAAATTAACGGACGGACTAACCCCACTTGTAATAAGCCTTCCTTTTTAGAAATAAATTTTCTAAGTATTGAAATATAACCCGCAAAAAGAAAATAAATCATTTTTCCACAAATGTTGAAATGGTTTATATATGTGAAGTTATACGTCAAACAAAAGGGATGGGGGAAAGTTTTTTAGTGTGAAAGTTTTTGTTTGCCAACCCTAACAGAATATTAATTAAATACAAAAGTATTTCAAACAAAAGTTAAATGTAAGCAAAGAGATCAAATCTATAATGTAAGTTTAAATATATAAATACCAGCGCCGCATAGTAACTTGAATCGATGGGAATACATTTTTTTTCAGTTCTGACACTTGTCTTCATTAAAATAGTCTCTGAAAAGCTTTCTGGGGACCTTAAAGGAGAGCCAAATCAGTCCAGTGCATGGTTAGTAAGATATTTTCGTACAGACATAAAGATTGATATCATTCTTCTTTTATTTTACATGGTCAATCTCTCTTAAAGAGATAGGAAAAAAATTAGGAACTTTAATTTACACACTCTGTAAGGTTTACATTTGATACTTGATTTTTATTAAAAAGAGAAAATCAAATCAGGAATAAGATATAGCCGACAAGTGAAATAAATCTGAAATAATATTTTGAGGACAGATAAAAACATCTTCTTTTCCACGATGTGTTGCCCCCACCCCCCCCCCCCCAAAAAAAAAAAAAAAAAAAAAAAATAATGAAACATACTTACTTAAACTTTTAAATTATACAAATATTTTTTTGATAGTTCCCATTTCATGAAATTGAAGTGGTTTGAAAGTTTATTTATTAGATTTAAAGTTTAAACAATTCAAATTTAAATACTTTTTTTACACTTCTAGTTCCATCCCATAATCAGAAGCTCACACAAATGAACATTAACAAATATAGAGTAACAACTATTTAAATAACATTATACATATATTATAGGAAAAAATCCCAAAAATCAGGTGAAGAGAATGATTATATCGTTTAAAATCTTTTTTTTTTAAATAGTCAAATATTGTCATCTTTAGAATGAACCTTTTTTAAGACTAAGAGTTTCTTTCTAAATTGTAACTGACTGCTTCAGGAACCATCATGCAAAGTTTGAAATAAATAGGACAATTATTGCATGTATAAATTAACGATAAGATAATCATTACGGATGGACTGGCAGACCGACCCTATATTTTAAAAAATCAGTGTTTAAAGTTTATCAATTTAAAGAAAATTCACTAAACATTTCAATAGATTTTCTTTCTTCTCTTTTATAAATCCTTTTTCTTTTTTAATAGAAATATTCTTTTTGACTTTAACTAATACTGTCTGTCTGTTTGTTACTAATTCTCTAAGATTTTATCGCTAGAATTTATCGCAACCTTTTCAGTACGTATACCTGTATGTTCAGCATGGGTTAAGAACGACTTAACTACGATCTTGATTTATAGGGAAACTCTGACTGGTCCATTCCGATTCCAGATTTTGCCATCCTAAATTTTGGGCAGTTTTTTTTAATATGTCATATAAAAAAAGTGTACAAAATAGTGTAAATCAGCTGCACTACTCAAAATGTCTGTAAAATTGTGATTGCGACAATTCAAACTTTTAAATTGTACTTAAAACTGGTCCACACGTGAATACTAAATGGTTTGTGTTACATTCTGCACGGTGAAAATTTATCCATAAATTGCATAACAAATTTGTTGAGCATTCCCTCACAGAGCTTGTGTGGTATCCGCCGAGGATAAATGGCAGACACCGGAGTTCAATTAGATTACGGCAGTGTAACAGACGTGGACACCTTACTATAGAGAAGCTACGCTTCTCTAGCATTCACTAGATAATGATCAACATCTATTTCAGTTGTCACTTTATTGAAGGTTTAAAAGATACTAAAGCTATATACAACAAACAATAATTACATGGATAGGAATAAATAATCATAACATAAAAGCATCATAATACATATACAATGGTCAGTTTGGGCAATAATGATCCCCCATCCCTGAAAAGGGTGGGGGAGAATTAAGAATACAGTTAACCATAATAAACATGACAGATTCAATCATTAATTTTAAGCATAGGGAGGGGGTCGCTAGACCCCTTCCCCAGGATTCGGGGGAGGGCCATTGACCCTCCACCGAACCCTAGATCAGGGGTGCCATAGGCATGGCTCACGGTTGCCGAATACCACAACTCTCCCCTCGGAAGGCTGGGAGATGATTTCCCTACCAGACTTCCGACAGTGGTTGAGGCCTTCGGTCCGCTCCTTAGGGCTAAGATATATATACAAACGATAATGATTCAATGGAATCCTAGTGGTGAGTGTCTTCTTAGGGTTGATGGGCTCCCAATGTGGGGTAGAAGGCAGAGGCTGGCTTGGGTTGGACACGTTGGTCAGCGCCGGCAGGTATCAGGTTTGCTGGTGGCACAGTTGTTGCTGGAACGGTCAGCAGTGGGGCCTGCTGGTTGTTGTTGGCAGCGGCTGGGGCGCTGGCTGCCAGGTTAATCGTCTGAGCAGCGGCCTGTCCTCCTGAGGGGCCGCGGGGTCGGCCAGAGGGCGGTCCTGGCCTACCTGGGCGGTCATGCCCGCTGTCAGTTGATTTCATAGACACCATTTCCTCGGCTGCTTCCCTGCCGATGGGAATGGCATCCCAGTCCACTGAAAAGTCCCGGGACTTGGCATGGTTGAGCCTGGCTCTAGCCAGCGCTTTCCTATACAAAGCTGGATGGTACAGGAACACTTGTGATATCGCATTCAGGGCTGCCCGGACTCCTCCTTGTGCTGCTGCCAGGGAAATGATGGTTAGGTCCCCCAGCAGTTTGAGGATCAACAACAGCAAACACAGTATGGCTGCGCCATCTCCCCACTCGTGGATGGCTTGTCTAAATCCAGCCCAGACATCCAGGGCTGCCTCTCCTTCCTCCGCCAGTCGGTCAATGTTGTAGGACACTATCCCATGGTCTCCTGTGGCCGAACAGCTGCCTTGCTGAACGCAGGAGCCATAGGATAGGCCGGTCAGCATGGCACTCTTGTATGCTGGGAACGCCAGCAGTTGTTGCCAGTCGTTCAACTCAGCCTGCGAATACAAGCCACCTGAACTGAAGTCATCTAAGGGTTCTGTCAACAATTGCTTAGGCGTATCCAGCGGGGGTGGCCTTTTCTTGGGAGCGGGGGTTAACTCTATCCAGCCTTCCTCCGCGTGCACAGTCAGGGGGTAGGTGGAGGAGCAGGGAATCTTGGTGGCGTGTTCACTATATACCCGTGTCACAGCGTCTACAAAACCTGTGGGCTCTACTGGCACTTTGTCCCAACACTCCTTGTGTTCGCGGACAACGTATTTATGACGTTGGCAGGTCAGCTGCAGCAGGATGTCTCCCCTCAGTACCGAGAACGTGCTCCCCTGGACACGCACCGGGTGGGCCGGGTCTAGTTGCTGGAGCTTCCAGCAGTTGGCCGCTACTTCTTCTGCTGCGGTGCTTTTCATGCGCGTTTCCGAGTAAACCCAATATAACCTGCATGTATTTGTGCTTGAAGGGGAACGTCAACATCCCTGGCCGACACTCTGGGCAGCGCAGCCGCGGCTGGGTCAGCTGCCACGAACAACGCTGGATGGTTTGTGGCATGGGCCTCGAAGTCGCAGTTCACAATCGAGGTGGGGTTGGTCATGTTGATGAAAAACTGGGCCTGATGGTCAACCAGATATGCATCCATCACCAGGCTGGGCTGGAGGCTGCGGATCAGCCTCAAGGGGCAATCTCTTCCCAGGTGGTCCCACACGTAGGTTGCTTCCCCAGTGATGCAGGACAGCTCAGAATGGGGACACTCTAGGGTCAGGTGGTCAGACTGGGACTCCACCCGTCCATCCTCCACCACATAGGTCTCCTCCTTGACCAGCAGCCGTCGCTCCTGGAGCACTAATTCGTTGCGGTATAGCTGGCCCTCGCAGTGGACGTCCTCCCCTTCACAACCCACCCCCTCGGGGCTGTTGACGAGGGCGCCCACCATATCGATGGTGAAGAACAGGGGATGGTTCAGCTGGAACGTCAGTGGCTGGGTCTTGCCTGGCAACGTGTAGACTCGGTTCCTGGCCAGGTCTCGGCACGCTTCTGGGTCTATCTTGGTTGGCCTCATGAGGGTGGGGACCGAGGTCACCCCATACTCCTCACCTGAATGTCCACTGGGACACGGTGAGCTGACAACTGTACCCGGTGGTTTCCCTCACCTTGACTTGCTGCAGGACGTGTACTTCATGGCCCAGGGGCACCTCCTGGTGTAGGGGCTCCGTGTTACACATCTTTTCTTTATTGTAGGATGTGACATGGGTGGGGTTGGCACAGTCCCATCCCACCAGGACATAGCTGGTTGTAGGCCACACGGCTGCCAGCAGGAGGCCCCACAGGACCATCCACCAATGGGAGAGGCTTCCAGGCAACCATCTTCCTCGTACACGCGGCTGGGGATCTTCAGCTCTGGTCACGGCTGCTTCTTGGGACTGGACACGGCTGGGCTGCTCCTGGCTAGATACAAGTTTCCATTGAGCGTTATCTGTATGCGGCCGAGGCACCCCGATACCCTCCCCAATGACAGACTGGCAAGCGACTGGCACTTGCCTGGGTGTCGGCTCCCCTAGCCCCAAGTGCTCCCTTCCCTTGTCCAAAGCATGCCCAGTGGCATGGGGCTGAAGTGCATGTGGCACAGGCTCGCCCTTACTCACTTCCCTCCCCTGCCCTAGGAACTCAGGTGCATGTGGCACAGGCAAGTCCTTATTTTCCCGAATTTCAATCTCCCCAGCCTCTGGTGCAGGGGGCACAGGCAAGGCTGGGTTTTTACAATATCTTGGATACAACACATTTAACAAATTCAACTTATCCTGATGTTGAGCAGCTGGGTTCCCCTGGCTGGCAGGGGGCTCTGGATGGCATGTAGCTGGGCTCTCCCTGCAGGCTGGTGGCGCTGGCTGACTGGGGGTGACGGGTGTCACCCCTTCCTCTGGGACCGCTGGCTCGTTCCAGGACTCAGGTCTCTCGGTGGCGGCGACGGTTGTCGCCCCAGACATCAGGTTGGAGGCTGGCTCGTTCCAGGATCCAGGTATCTCGAAGGCGGCGACGGTTGTCGCCCCAGGCACCAGGTGGGAGGCGCTGGATAGCACCCCCCCATCATCCCAGGTGGCGACGCCGGGTGGCGTCCCATACATCGATGCAGAGGCGCTGGCTAGCACCTCCTGCCTCTCTCGTTCGGCGGCTGCCAGGGCCTCCCCATACACCGTCTCAGGGACGCTGGGCAGCGCCCCTCCACTCTTGCTGGGTAGGCTCAGTCGGGCAGGTTCCATCATGTTGAGGCTAAAAGGCTGGGGCCTCAGCACCTCTGGCTCGGCTATGTTGTTGGATTGTATCAGCTCTGGCCCCAGATGGTTAAGACTGAAGCCTAGGCCAACCCGGTTGGGTTCAGCCGCGCCGCCCAGTACGTTGATCCTAGCTGGGACAGTCCCAAACTGCGGCATCCCATCGGCTCGGTCCGCAGCTCTGGGGGCGGCTGCTTGCTGTTGTGGTGCTGGGGGCGCGCTCCCTTCCATGTGGGCCACTCTGCTGGGCTTCCCTGGCGGGGCACCCTTATCGGCGGTGCGCCTGCGGCTGGCTACCTGGGCCCAGTCAGCTCTACAATCGGCCGCCGTGTGACCGTCATAGTGGCAACGCTCACACTTGGCAGAACGGTCACGGCGTGGCTGGGTGCGTCTCTCCTCTAGGCTAACTTCCACAGGCGTTGGGCAGTCTCGAGCTCGGTGGCCTCTCCCCTGGCAGCGGAAGCAGCGACCTGGGACCTTGTCATCTGGAGCGACCTTCCCCATCTGGTGGAGACCCGGAGCCAAGGAGCCAATCTCCATTGGCTCTGACTCGTCATATTGGGGCAACTGGATGCAAGCAGATCCAGTCAGCCCTTCGGTCGAGTCCACTCAGCACACACCTTCCTTCAGTTGCTTAGTAACCATGGTGACGGTAAACATGGCCTTACGAGTGTACTCAGGTACACTTGTAATTTCATGGTTCATCATGAGGCGTTTTACATTGGCGTTACGAATTCCACGATTTAATTCGTCCACCAACAACTCAAGATCCTCATGGTTGTAGGCGTCCCTATACAAGGCGCACTTAGTTGATATGTACGCTTGTATAGGTTCTGTCGAGTGTTGCTTGTAATCCCTAAACGCTTGTTTAAGCGTTTGGGATTCAAAAGCAGGGCGAAATAGCAATTCACACTCGGCCTTGACCTGTTCGTAGGTCAAGGCTTGGCCTGCCTCGCCAAACAGATGGGACGCCATTTCCGCCGCTTGCCCTACCAGTGACAGTAGGAGGGCGTTGCGGCGGTTGAGGGAATCATGAGGTGGCACGCGGTAAGCCGCCCATGACATCTCGAGTCTGCGGATATGTGCCGACCAGGATTGCTTGGGCGGCCCTCTATACTCCGGCAGATTGCTCAGCATCAGCTTGCGGTACTCGGCTGGGGCCGGCTGAGGGTCATCCTGGAGCCATCCTGGGGCTTGGTCACCTCCTGGGGCTTGCTGCTGGTCCATTGGGTCAACGGTTCAACGGCGGGCACAAAGTTATACAGTACTAAAATGAATGGTTTGTCACTTGAGGCTTTCTAGCCTAACAGCCAACACTGTTTGTATCACTAGGTTGGTAGTTTAGTTGCAAAGATATAACTTAGCTGTACTTATCACTAGTTAGGTGCTGAGGTTGTAGGGTAGGCTGGTAGGGGTAGATAGATGTTGAGGGTCTGAACTGCTGTCAGGAACTGATTGGGTTTTCCTTTATCACACTAGGGCTAGAAGGAGAGAAGCTTGTAATTCTTTATTTGCTAAAAATACCCCTGTTAAATGCTATGGAGTAGCTCCGCTCCGGTGTGTGTGTGTGTGTGTGCGTGTGTGTGCGTGAAATCTCCTGTCCTTGCAACGCGCGTCCGCACCGTCAAATCCGCGCACACGGGGAAAACGCGCTCTCACCCCTCAACTCGCTCTCTCATTGGTCCGCTTCGTCCGTTGAATTTATGATATTTTCCGCACTCTGTTGCGCTACCCGTGAATGGCGCTCTGTGTGTCCGATCGCTAGCCCCACACTACAGACGGACTTAGTCTAGTGTGGGTAGGAAGGGGGAAGCGCGTGAGGGGACGGGGGTAACTCCGTCCGTTTCCCCTGTGAGGGAGGGAGGTAACTGTGTGCTGGTGTAATAGTGCCTTTTCTTCTTAATCCTAGGCTTATCTATTATATCACCCTGATTGTATTTGCCTTCAATGGAGAGGGGCTCCTCCCTTTCCCTTGGAATAAGGGGTGTATTGTTGTTGTGCTGTGGGCTTGAGATGTTTTGATTGTATATCAGGGTCTTTATTATATTACATCTAGCTTCTATTTTTGTCCTTATCACAATTGCATAACAGATTTGTTTACCAACTCTGTTCTATTTTTAGCTGTTATCACAATACACAATAAATCCAAGCCTGTTCTATTCTTAGATTTATCACAACACAACAATTTGTTTGCCAAGCTTTGCTCATAAATCTATTGTTTAGCCATCACACCAGGGTGGTAATCCCTGCAATGTAACATAATATCTGTTTTTCTAGATGGGTGGCTGCGTTGTAGCCTCTCAGGATACTTGGAGTTGACGTAGTTTTTCTCTGTTCTGGTGCACTACACTCGTATGTTAGCTCGCAGCTTGCAGCTATGTGGCATGTTTCAGCCTATCGGCGGCAGGGAATGTCCCGTCCTGCTAGCGCCGCTGATCCAAATCCGGCTGATGGCGGCAGGGAATGTCCCGTCCTGCTAGCGCCACTGGTTCGGATCCTGCTATTTCTTGCAGTAAAGTTGGCCTATTTCCAGCCGTTTACACTTATTTGGCTTGTTTCAGCCGGTCCGCAGGCCTGTTTCAGCCCTTTGAGCGCTCAATTCTCCGTTAGATATCAGCGCTGCTCGCGGTTATTCGTCAAATTTCGCTGTCTCGCTTCCACAACTGCCGGATGCAGAGTTAAACTTTGCTGTCCAGGGTGGGTAATTCAGGTTGCTTGCGTCAGTTTTGCCAGATTCACTGCTGGGAGTACCTTAGCCTCAGATGCGCGTCTGCTCTACACTTGTGGTTCGCCGTAATCTCACACAGCTGTCACCAAAGTTGTGGTATCCGCCGAGGATAAATGGCAGACACCGGAGTTCAATTAGATTACGGCAGTGTAACAGACGTGGACACCTTACTATAGAGAAGCTACGCTTCTCTAGCATTCACTAGATAATGATCAACATCTATTTCAGTTGTCACTTTATTGAAGGTTTAAAAGATACTAAAGCTATATACAACAAACAATAATTACATGGATAGGAATAAATAATCATAACATAAAAGCATCATAATACATATACAATGGTCAGTTTGGGCAATAATGATCCCCCATCCCTGAAAAGGGTGGGGGAGAATTAAGAATACAGTTAACCATAATAAACATGACAGATTCAATCATTAATTTTAAGCATAGGGAGGGGGTCGCTAGACCCCTTCCCCAGGACTCGGGGGAGGGCCATTGACCCTCCACCGAACCCTAGATCAGGGGTGCCATAGGCATGGCTCACGGTTGCCGAATACCACACTTGAACCCCCCTTCCCTTTCCCATTAATTAAACATAATAGAATATAAGGATAGGGAAGTAATTTTTTCTTCGCGCATAATAATTGCCGAGTCTCTAACCTTGCAGGGCTACCCTGAACCTAAAATAGCTCAACCTAACCGGAACTAAAGAAACACACGAAATACTTACTTTTGAATTAAAAAAAAAGATTTCTGTGCTCGACTAGACACTTTGAGAACAAACTAAAAGTTGAAAAATTGAATGAATTTTTACAGTGTATAAAATAAAAACTTTCATTTGTGTCTGTCTTTATGACACTTGTTGACCTTTTAAGCGTTATTTCATTCAACTTTATTTCTAAATTTCCATACATATTTATTTTCAATTAGCGAGACTTTTCTACAATCATGAATTGTAAAAAAAAATGAATAATAGAGGATATTAAATAGTTATTTGTTTTTGCCTTGAGAGACGTGAAACTATCTAATTATCATTTCAAAAGTTATTTTATCAAAACTAACTTGGACCGTCGGTCTATCGGTAATACTTTTGGAAACATAGAAACATGAAATCATTAAATTGTACACAGAAAAATTAAACTTCTTTGTTGTAGATAATAAGCTTGAATTTATTGATAAGTTACCTCTGACTAATTATCTAATCCGGTATGCAATGCATTTGGATTGTCTGCCAGTCTGTAAAACAATATCATAAGTTAGCAGTGTGTCTATATTGAACTGCTTTGAGTGATAGAATCATGAAACTTGTGTATACACTAATGCTGTTCGTCTGACTATACTTAATGTTACAATGATGTTTATTTTGCTTCTGTGCTTCGCTACATATGAATTTTGTCATCTTTATCTTATATATACATATATTTAAGAAACAATTAGTTTTATTGGCCTTGAAATTACGTAAACACAATTCGATAAAATTTATTTTTAAAACAGGAAACTTGTGGTTTCATTATGTACTTTTAACTAACAAAGAATGTAATTTTTACAAAAGAAAGAATGGGTTTCTTTTTAATTGCCTTTGTCCTAATTTTCAAATAAATGTCCTAATTCTTGAAACTATGATTTTCTTCTGTCTCCTAATAATGAATCCTTTCACCATATAACTTTCTGTAAGTCCTAATATATTGGGATCTAATAGTGTATTTCTTTTTATGTCTCTCATCCTTTTATAATCTGTAACTTTAAGGGCTCGGTAGCCGCAGCATAAAATCTGCCTCATTAAGACCCAGTCACAGCCGCGGCCACACTCAGCCTCAGCAACCCTCAGACGCAATCGTGCATTCAACAGTAGCCGTACGGCTGCCAACCCCTGTTAATTTTCTTATTCTTAGATTTTATCTCCCTAACTCTGTGTTTCTATTTTGTTCTGACAACAAAAATATATGTATATGGTATTTCTCATGGATAAAAAAACGAGTTTAAAATTAGAATTTATCAAATGAGTTGATTAAATAGATTGCTTAGTTTTAATTTTCTTTAAATGTTCCTTTTTTATCTCTTTTTAAAAGCTAAGCTTTTCCAGAATTAGGGTCGTTTAGTCTGCAATGGATAAATCGTATCTTTAATTTAGTCATGTTAGAATTGTCCTATCGATTTCAAATTTGACATTGTGATTCCTATAGTAGTTAGGCACGATTTATAAACATGTAGATACTGATTCACTGATTCCTAGGGGAACAAAATACAATGTTATAAGGAAAAAATGGTTACTACTGCTACTATGTCAGGTGTGCGACATTAATAGTTAGAGTAGGCGGAATGCCTTGGCCCAAAACAGGCGCAACTAGATAGAAAAGGAGACATATGCTCTCCTTAGTTATCCTGGGTTGTTGGACCTGTCGTTTGAGTGTCATGAACAGCATCCCCACCGTATGAGGTAATGAGGTACCCTTTTTGCGTATCTCTTTATCTGATGTATATTAACATTGAAAAGTTTGTATTTGTTGTGTTACGTGTCAGTTGTAGTTTAGATATAATCATTCAAAAACTAATACAACCCTCTAGTAAAACTAAATTTTGCAAGATCCTATAACTCAGGGATCTTAAGGGATAGACAATGGAGGATAAATTGATGTACATCCCCACTGATGATAAACATGATTACCTCTACTGTATATCAAAATTATTAGTTCAAAAATTTGAAACTGATATTGAACTAATGGATCAAGATTTAAAGTACCCAAAATTTTTAAGACAATGAATGTGATACCGTAAATAAAAAAAATTAGGTTGCAGTATAATTTACAGTCTAAAGTCCACTCCCTCCCATATTTAATTTAGTTAGCAAAAACTAGCGAAAATATCTTCAATATTTGTTAAATAAGTCAGAGAGGGGGGGGGGAATTCATTTGATTGGTTCACTCAAAATATGTAGGAAAATGCCAAGTTATATTCAATTACAGATTGCAAATAATATGTTAACAAGGATGACAACATCCATAAAAGCGAAACTCTGAAACGTTCGGACAAACGAACCATTACATTTGTAGAGTGTCGTTACTGAATATAATGCATTCGTCTAAACTGTTAAAAGAAAGGAAACTGTTTAAAGGACATTCTTCCATTTTTAGGACACTGTTATAGAGATGCTTCGCACATAACATTATACCTTGATGTAATATAAACCAGTATTCCAAAAATCAGATGAATAGGATAATCTATAAATTAATGACGGACAGACTGACGGACCGACCCTAATTATAGAAAAGCTGCGCCAATAGCTACATTTTTTACAAGAAAAAGACAACAAAAAAAGTTTATTTAGTGGTTTAGAATTTTTGTTTGTATTTAATCTGTTTGCTTAAGCAACAAAGATTTAATTCTAAATAAGCAGTTATTTCATTCGCTTTCTTTTTTAATGGAAAAGTTTAGATTATTGGCCTATTTCCACAAACGGAACCGACCCGACCCTCCCTCCCCCCCTTATTTTAAACTAAATTGAAAATAAAGGGGATTAGTTTTTGGTTTGTTTATTTATTACATTAGGGCAGGTAAGGTTAGGTTATATTGATTTCTTGATAGCCCTGCAGAAAATAAAATACTGAAAGCAGAAAAAAAAGCGACCTCAATACTTCACCCCCATATTTTCAATCTATTTTAAAAGCATAATTGAGGTTTTTTCAGTGCTCAATAGAGGGAAAGCACCAGATCAACATGGATGACAACATACATAGTACAAAGACTTGTAAGATGATTTAGTTTATATATGTTATATATATAGCAGAACAAACAGTCAGACGGTAGAACGGTAGAGGCTATCTGATGTAGAAAAGTTCTATCTTACAAATCTATATTCTTATTTAAAGTATTATTGACTGTCATACGGACGGATAAACAGACGTTGAAAGTGAGTTAGAAAGTTAAAAGTCATTTTTTATAAGTAGATAGTATCTTTTGCAATTCATACTCAATTAAACTATACATATTAAAACTACTTTCACCCTCTTTTTATAACCAACTTTTTTACCATAACCTGTTCTAACCAAATCTTATGGAAATTACAAAAATTTAAAAACCATAAAAATTGTACACGTATATTTATGTAGCAAAGACCATGTAACTTATATAAGAAATAGTGCAATGGACATTAAATGGATATAATTCACTTATGATGATAAAAAAAGTACCACTACTGTAGATTATGATTGAAAAAGTACACTAATTTTAAATCAACCAATCAAATTTAACAAAAGTTCCTTAGTTTTTGAACCAACGAACAAGATAATATATAATGTGTAAAATTATAAAACTTTGGGTACTAGTGTAATGTCCTCTCACTCCCTGATAAAAGTGAAAATAAAAACTCCTTATTTTTGGGACTTACAACAATTAAAAACCTGTATACACGATAACAAGGATAACAACTTACATAAGAAGCAAAGCATAAGAAAATCATGGATAAACAAACGGAGTTAAAGTTTATGTTCAGTTGTTATAAAAAAAAGAAAATAGGAAATAGAGAAAATATGCGAAAAATCGTTAAAAAATCAAGAAACCTTTATATGTAATTATGTCTTTTTAATCATGACCGACAGACTGACAGACCAATTATCATTAATCATTAATTCAATGAATCTTTAGCACTAAAATCTCAGCTTTCTATCTTAAATAACAGCCGCGAAATTCCAATTTCTTTGGCTACAGACGGATGGTCAGACAAAGTTAATTATAGAGTAACTTCTTTAATAAAATTGTAGACGCAAATCAAAGTAGCAACTGCACTGGTTTATAATTGACGTAATTCAGACGGTGTGCTATCACATCTGCACTTAAAAAAATAAGCAGAACCGCAAACCATTAGAAGCTACTCTATAATTAGAAATGTCCGTTCGTCTGTTAGAGACAAAGTGGGGAAAACGTAATTTTCTCGGCTCCTGTGACAAAAAGAAGACTGAAACTTTTTGACAACATTCCTATCACTAAGGAGCATTACTTTGGTGTTTATGGTCCGATTTTTAAAATGATTTTAGTTATGGATATTTAAAATAAATTTCCCGTCGTTTAATGAAACATCCATGGAGGTTGGACTGCCTTTTAGCAGGTTTTTGGCTATTTTTTATTTTTACATATTTCCCCATATCTTTAGTGTTTATGGTCTGATTTACAAAATGTTTTTAGTTATGAATAACTAAAAAAAATTTCTCGTCCTTTAATGAAACATCCATCCTTTCAGCAGGTTTTTGGCTATTTTTATATTTTTACATATTTTTCCATCTCTTTGATGTTTATGGTCCAATTTTCAAAATTTTTGTAGTTAAGAATATCAAAATTAAATTTCCAGTTGTTTCAAAAATCATTCATGGTGATCGGACTGCATTTTAGCAGGTTTTTGGCTATTTTTATATTTTACATATTTCCTAATATCTTTGGTGTTTTTGGTTCGTTTTTTTTAGATGACAGTATCATAAAAAATTTTCCTATTGTTCTGAGCATCCAGTATGTAATTTACTTTGACCGTTGGTATGTCAGTCATCATACAAAATAAAATAAGGTTTTATGTTTATTTTCTCCAATAAATCTATTCTTGATTTTAAAGAATACTCTTTCATTCTACTTGTATACATTTCCATCCACGATTTTTGTGCTTCGCTACTTATAGATGTTGTCATCCTTGCTTAGATTTTAAATATTCTTCATTGTAATTCGTGAGTTGAAATTATTTGACTGTATAAGGGTCTAGGGAAAAAAGTCATGTAACTCAATTATGTATAGAAATGAGACAATAGCCGAGAACTTGTTGTGCACTCCAAATAATGATAAACAAAATTACCCTTTTCAGAGATTATTGGTGGATAAGTTTGAACACTAATAATTTGTACTTACTAATCAAGATAGTAGCCGCTAGTATAAATCTTTTTGCAAAAAAGATATTTAAAAAAAAAAAAATTTAATGATGAACAACATTTTTCTGATCAATTATCCCATTTCTGTGTACTTATAGCCCTCTGGTGGTAAAATCTAATCTTTGCTATGCTAGAGCTTTCATGAAATTTCTCAAATTTTGTTGTGCGCTCTACCGAACCCCCCCCCCCCCCTCCCTCCCTTCTCACACACAAACGCGCGTACCAGCTCCCCTCTAATCTTTCTTCAAAATTTTCACTTTGATCCAACTACCTCTCTTTTTTGTGTCTGTCTGCTGCCTACATTTATATTTTATATATAACCAAACATGAAAGATTTTAGTATTGTTGTTAAACCAGTGATTGCATAAACAATTTGCAATGTATGCAATAGTTATGCAAAACAGATTAAACATAGTCATTATTTGTAATAACAAATAGTTATAGCAACGAATGGTTATTACAAATGACAAAAAAAATAGTAGGTAATTTAAACGAAATATACCAGTAGGTACTTGTATAAAATATCAAATACGTTCTGAGTCAATAAATTAAACAATTTTTAGAGTGAAATGTTGTGTTATAGAATTAATATAGTTTATTGAGTTGCCACGCTTATACAATGATGGCAAACGATATTGTAAAGAAAAAAAATGTATTATCTTGTGCTTTACATGTATTAAGAAGATTCTTCAGTGGGTCTAAAATTAAACAGAGAAAAATAATTTGAATAATTCAAACAATTCTAAAATTATGATTGATCCTAGATGGCCTGAAGCCATAACCATTGCTTTGCTAGAATTGATTTAGAATATAAGTGGATATTAAAAAAGGGGTAAAATTGTCGTCAATTTAGTTTGGTAACATGGAATTAATTTATTAGTCATCCCGTGGGAGGGAGGGGATTAGGTAAAGGGGGTGAATGGGGGGAATCGTTTTATCAGCTAGCTCAGTGTTTCACTTTATTAAAGAACATGATAATTTGGTGTATGATCCAATCAATATTATATCCAATAGTTTGTGGATTTTATAATCTTATTTCGAAACTCTAAATAAATATTTTTTAGAGCAAGATCAAAAATTTTCATTAGTATTATACATATTTTATAATTTTTATTTTATAGGTGTTCATCTGTCTTACTACGTATCTAAACTAATTTGCTATTACAAAAGTCATACAATGGACATATTCCTACTAGAGAATATACGCTACTAATAATTGAATTATTTTATCAATTACTTTTAAAAGGGTTATGAACAAATATTCTTTAAAAATTTTGAAAAAAAAACAAGTCATCTTCCTAAGTCAAAAAACAAGATTTTTCAAGTGAATTACAAAACATTCTTTTCCAGTTTATCATTGGTTTTCCTTTCATTTGGAAAATTTAAGACGCTAGCATAATTACACTAAGAATGACAACATCCTTAAATAAAAAACCTCTTAAACAAGGATGACAACATCCACAAGTAGCGACGCACAAGAAAATAATATTCCATAACCTAAGTATGTTTTAAATCATGCATTAATATATTATAAAACTAGAGTTGGCTCAATATAACTATATCGCTATTGGCTAGTTTTCTATAAGTACATATCTATTTATATATTTCTCAATAAATCAATTTTTCTCCCCCGCCATTACTTTTAAAAAGAAAGAAGTAAATATTTATTAATTTAAATGATTTTAAAAAGATTTTTTCAATTATATTTTTTTTCACATTACCATCACCAAAGGGTTAATATGATTAAAATTTTTGTTTTAATATTTCAACACAAAGGAAGTGTCGCCACAATCGAATTCTTTTAAAATAGAGTTGTCTTAGATTTACTGTATTATGAACGTATATTTTTTATTTATGAAATAAGGATTAAATACTTCAATGTAATTCAAATATCTACATGAAGTGAAAAACTTAATTCATTCCATAAACAAATAGAATAAAGGTCTTATCGCTTTGGTCAATGAGATTTTATTATGGATTATTGGAGCACTATGAGTTTTAAGCACTGTACCATTGGAAGACTCGAGCTCATTTATAGACGTTTATTTCCTATATAGATCTGTCATGGATCTTGATGCAATAAAGCAGGCCATTTTGTAAATGTGAAAAATTGGAAGATTTCATTAAATAAAAGTAATCGCAAATATACTTAGTAAATAAGAAAGAGACACAAATTAATTTTGATATTATTTGATTTATTTTTGATATTATCAACCACAAAAATTGTTAAAATCATTGTTAATAAACTCGTATTGAACAGAGCAGGTAAAAGTCAATTATTTAACCTCTTTTCTACAACAGAACTATTTGACCAACAGATTTTCCAGTTTCATAAAACGCATAAGCTAATTATTAAAGATTAATAATTTTTTTTTTCAGAAATGTCAGACTAAAATAATGATAAAATTTGGAATACTATGTTTAATATTAACAACAAAACTTGAATTTATAAACTCACAATCCAGGTAAACTTTATTTTTTTTTGTTACATTTTGCTATTTCTCTATCACGGATATAGGGATGTGACAATGGATTTAAGATTCATTTTTTTACTATCTTGGACTTTGGGTACTAGAACCAATGCAACTTTTCTACATTTGGCTAAATCTACAGATTTTGGGAACTAGCGCATAGAATACCGCTGAAAAGTTTTTCTCTAAGCAAACTAAAAATTTTCAACACAGTACTTTATGATTACAAATCAAAATTTATATTAAATCAACACAAATATGTGTTGTCTAATCAAACATCTGTGTTAATAAATCTATTTTATAGTTTTAGAAAATGTTGCCCTGTAAACTCTGTGCTGGACGCCAGGTTTAAAACCTGTGTCCCCCATCAAGCTCAACCACATGAAAATTTACAAACCTTAGAGTACAAAACAGTACAAGATACAGGATTAAAAACAAAAAAAATTGAACCAGAATACGGTGAGATTATTTGGGAAGCTTTTTACACTTTATACACTTTTTTGTAAAGAGTATATCAACAATAACAACAAAATCAGTGATCTATATTCCCAAAAAGCAGCCGAGAAAACCACACACTCCTAAAAGTGTAATGGACGGATTGATGGATGGACCAACACACAAAGTAAATTACAGAGTAGTATTGCTTGAGGGGAAGTTTGGAACAAAATCGTATTGTACTTGAATCAATAAAAAGAGGACTCTATGCGATTTCTGTTGGGAGGGTTGTGGTACCTTCCCCTAAAATAGTTATAACCTTCTCAGGACCTATCTGCACTATAAAGGAGAATCATATCGGTCTGCAGAGTTTACACAGACAGAAAGACATCCTGTTACTTTTTTATTTGGACTTTTTGTATAATCTCTATAGCAATGTTTATTTTTAGATGAAAATTTTGGACTTCCATGTAATCTGACAAACCAATTTATGTTTAATAACACACAATTCTCTTTTCATGGTAGGTTTATATTTTTCTGTATTTTAAATAGTAGTTTTAGATTACCCTAAGCTTTAACTAATACCTGAAAATGAAACACCGAACGCCTCTCTCTTCTATTATAATGCTTTCTTGTCATTTATATGGCCCACATAACCTCTAAAACGATTATTTATTTTTTTCCGTCATCACACACGAAGGGCTTGTAAGTTTTTAACATGTAAATCACGTTCTAAACGGCTAAGAATCCCTCTCACTGTCTGTCTGCATGTAATTGAATAGTACATTACAGAAACCGTATCAGCTTTAATGATATCATAACAAAGAGAGGCTAGAATTATATTATAATTTCAGGTGATGTACTTATTTTACCACCGAAATTTTTCTTTCTGGATAAACTTACGTTCAAGGACAGGGACAGTTATTGCTTGGACAGTTTAAGATTAGAAGACGGTAATATTTTATTTTTAAATCTGATTTGGAATTGGAATAGACATAATATATCTAGATGGTCTATATGACTCTTTTTTTTCTTCAAACTTAAAAATGGATTTTTAACCTTTTTGTATTTACGAGATACGGGTGACGAAATTTTTTGACGATATAATCCTAACAAATTCAACTATTTATAACTAGCTTATCATTGTTTTTTTTTCATATGCTTCACATAAAGGGAAGACATTTTTACATGGAATAATTTACCCAAGAGAAGCTTTCTTAACTCATAATTTGGGCATGTTAGAATGATCCAATCGATTTCAAACTTTGAATGATGATTCCTTTAACAGTCAGATACAAATAGGGGCCAAAACTTTGCCGAATCCTACCAATTTTATTTGACTTTTCTAATCTAACTATTTAACCCTCATCCAACCCTAACTTTGCCTATCTAATAATTGTTAGACTTGTATTATAGTTTAGGATATTCTAAATTAAATTTTATTTTATTTAGGTAGTTTAGTACCTGGTGCAAAATTATGTGAATGTCAGGATCATCCATGTTTAAGGTATTAAGTGTTAAGCTTGGTATAGCTTTAAAGTCTAGCACTGCGGGGCTAGATCTTCATTTGTTGCGACGGACAGACGGTCTTGTAGAACAGCGTTGCTGATAAATAAACTAGTCTAACTTTTGAAAAGTATTTGTATTTACAAGAATCATACAAATAATTGGATATGGGAGGAACCTAGTAAAAGTGTCTGACTCTGATTATGACGTAAAAAATTAGCCAATGAAAGGCCAGTATACACTGTAATTGACCAAAGGTAAAATTTATAGTGGCCTCTCTTTGGCTAATTTTTTTACGTCATAATCAATGTCCGACACTTTTACTAGGTTCTATGGGAGCGCAACCTTTTTACCAATTGAGTCTGTCCATACTACATAAGCACCGAAATTTTATCTTTGGAATAGAAACATGTCAGCAGTGAATCTTTTCCCAAGACAACTTAGAAAAATGTTTTTGGGAGATATTTTTCTTTTTTTTTAAAGCCAAAAGGCTTTACTATTCATGGAGTCCCACACCCAAGAAACCATTACAAGATCAGTAGGTATACTCCCTGGAGAAGAGCACAATCAGTTCAGTGGTTACTAAGATCTTAAGCTTCAGACGGACAGACCTACATTGTTCTTCTTTGTATTATAGGAATTGTACTTATTAAATTTTGTTCTCTACAAGTGTTCATGTTCGTTTGTTTTACCGTTTGATTTCAGAGCTTTGCTTTTATGGTTGTTGTCATCCTTGTTTTTATTTTAGTATGTGTCCTGGTTTTAATGAAACCTATGATGGCTTGGATCCAAGTGTTAAATTGTAAGTATTACAGACATTATGTAAATATGCACGCAACTTTCTCTTGGTTGTGTAAGAAGGGAGATAATTGTTTAGTTTGAATGCCTTGCAATGATCATGTACATAGTATCAGTGCAATCTTTTTCCAAGCTCTTTTGGGGAAAGCATCATTTATTAATTTAGGACACCTGCCATACTCAGCGAGGGTTATAAAGAGTCAAGTCATGTACTTGAACGTGCAGCTTGAGCTGGCCCTGGTGGCTATACAAAAGTGTCTCGCCCTACTTCATGACTACTTAGGTAGTGAGGTACACTAAGAAACTATGGCTACACAGTACTACACAATAATATTAATATTAGAGACTTTGTGAACCCCCCTATATACTATCTACTTAACAACACTTATTTTTCAGTATCAAACCTCAAAGGCATTGTGAGAAGGTGGAAGAACTACAGAAGGGGTAAATTTTTCCTATAAATATTTATAGCATAAAGCTTCTTAATAACTGTTTATCTGCTTTTAAGGTTTTTTTTACTAAACTACTAATTTCAACTATATCTCTATCAATATTTCCTTTTGGCTAAACCCAAAATTATTTTTTTAACCAGACATTTCTATTTCTTTCTCTCTATTCAACTTTTGTCTCATCGATTTTACATCATTTTTTTTTCTTTATATCTTCTTATCTTTATAGGTATATTTTTCAATAATTTAGTGTATCCAATCATGTTCAGCAGAAAATTTCAAACAGCTTCGCTTTTTTTGGATAAAACCAAATAATTATCAGGGATCTGAAGGGATAAGACAATGGCCGGTAAATTGATGTACATCCCCAATGATTGTACACTAAATAACCCCCTCTGTAGATTACAATTAGTGGTTGAAACTTTGGGGACTAGTGTAATAACCAGCCCAATGTGCCCTCCCTCACTAAATAATTATATTTGTAATGTTTAGGTCGTATGAAGTGAGCAACTATGGAGAGCTGACTGTATGTGATCGTACGTATGACAATCATGAATATTGCATTGACAAACAGGTCCCAATACAGTTTTTCTTTAATCTAAACTATTCCTATTTACAATCCATACAATATTTTAGTACTAGCGGCTACGCCCCTAGAGGCCTCTAGGGACACCTTAGGTAATGGGGAGTAAAAATAGTAGACACTTTAATTTCAATTTTTAGGTCTAAAAAGGAAAAATGTTTTTTTTTCGAGGGGTTTATTTTCTCTAGGGGGCTATTTCTCTTCGGATGGTGGAGATACCCTCCCCAAAATAGTTAAAAACCTTCCCTGGACCCAAAAGAAGCTTCATAGTAAAGGAGAACCATATCGAATTAGCGGTTAGCGAGATCCTTCGCTACAGATAAAAAAAGCTTACTACTTTATATAATAGTATTAGCGGCTCCACCCAAAGAGGTAATAGGAAGTCCGAGAATCTTTCCTAAAGCTTTAGAGATACTAACAAAACAAGGATGACAACATCCATAAGTAGCGAAGCACGAAATCTATTATGAAATAGACAAATGGACAAGGTGACAGAGCCGATTAACTGTTATTATAACAAAGAAAGGAAAGAGAGATATATGCAAATAAATATGCAAAAACTTAAGATAATGAAACCTTAAAAAAATATATCTGAAAGTTTTAAAAAGAAAAGCAGCTAAAAAGATGCTTAAAAGTAGTCAGACTACCATAGATTTTTCATACCAAATTATTGAGCATAAAGAAGGGATTATTGGCAAGAAGTTTCAGCCGTGTATCATTTGTAAGAGCCGAGAAAATCTGTTGTTAAAAGTAAAAGCGGCTAAAAAGCTGCTTAAAAGCTGCTTAAAAGCAGTCCGACCGCTATTGATGTTTAATACCTAATTATGCTCCATATTGATGGGAATGTTGACAAGAAGTTTTAACCTTATATATTTTACAGGAGCCGAGAAAATCACTTTTGAAAAATAAAAGCGGCTAAAAAACTATATACAGTACAAATCTATTATTACACAATAGTATCCAAAGAACTTGATAGAATGTTACCCAAGTGCATATTAACTTATTTATTTTGAATTTTAATTAGCAATGATATTTCAAATAAAATATTTACTCATTATTAAAATTCAAATAATACAACCTAAAATCTGTCTGAGGGAAACAAAACGATAGCTTTCTGAAAATTTTAATTACCAAAGTAAAAGATAAAAAAATTTTGGAAGAAAAAAAACATCATAACGTGATTATAACAAAAGCCATTAATATTTTGGTTTATAAAAAGTTCAATTTTTACTTTAGACTAGCTACCTGGATTTTATTCTATTCTTTATCTACACACACACACTCAGCTATTTCATTAGCGTTGATAACGAACTAATGCACCATCCCATAACTATTTTTTTAGGCCTAGGCTTGAAATGGGCCTGAAATAATATTTTTCTACGTTTCCCATCCCTTATTCCTGATTATGCTCCATATTGATGGGAGTGTTGACAAGAAGTTTTAGCCCTCTATCTTTTACAGGAGCCAAGAAAATCAGTTTTGAAAAATAAAAGCGGCTGAAAAGCTGTTTAAAAACAGTCCAACTGCTATTGATGTTTTGTACTTAATTATGCTTCATATTGACGGAAATGTTGTCAAGTTTAAGCCTTCTGTCTTTTATAGGAGCTGAGAAAATCACGTTTCCCCCATAACGGACATACGGACATTTCAAATTATAGAGTAGCATGCTACTAAATGATATCTTGATTGTTCTACTTTGTATTATAGATATTAGTAAGAACATTTATAATTTCAGTTTTACATTTATCACTGTTTGTTGTTTATAGGGTGAAAGAGAAAAGGTTCTAGTCTGTGTTTATGATTATTCCAGGTAAATATTTTAGGAAAATTTTTATTTTCAAATTATTTATACTTCTTTTTTTGATACATAATTTTGTGTATAATAAATAAATCATTTTTATCAGAAGCGAATCTATAATTCACTTTGACTGTCCGTCAGTCAGTTAGAAACGCTATAGGGGAGACGTGATTTTTCTCGGCTCCTATTAATGATATACAGCTGAAATTTTTAGATTCCTATGACATATGCTCATCTAATCTATACATTGTTTTGTTCATCTGTATGTTAATTTGGGTGCTGGATCGATTCTTAGATTTTAAGTTTTCATGATTTTTTCGAACCTTATTCAAGAGAGACGGCTGAAATTTCAGGGATTGAATAAGTTTACACTCTAAATATTTCCATCAAGTTTTATTTAAATATGCTTATTGGTTAGGTGCTATATCGATTGCTAGTTTTCGTGATTTTCTCGACTCCTGTTCAATATAGTTGCTGGATTTTTTAAAGGATTAAATAAGTCAAAATTCTTTAACCAAGTTTTATAAAGACTTGCTATTAGTTGGGGTGCTAGATTTTCACATTTTCCTTATTCTTCAAAAGACCATTATACATATTTAAAAATATTTAGTGATTTATTTTATTTAAGTTTTATATGACATACTCCATAGATCATTTATTCCATATGTCCATTAATAACATAACTTTTCAGCTTCGCTACTTATGGATGTTGTCATCATTGTTTTATTTTCAGTTGCACAACGCCAATTTCAACGACAAAGTTGATTCTTTTGTTTCTGAGTGCTTTCAGTCTTTCTGTTATTACATTAATCTGTATTGTTTGTCGGTGAGTATTGCTATATCATCCTAATGTTAAAGTAATAGGATGTCTTTCTGTCTTTCTACACCATTGGATCTCGATGACCGCCAAACTAATATATGTGTCATCAGTGTAGATTCTCATAGATCCTGGGAAGGTTTATGTCTATTTTTGGGGAGGGTACCTTAAATTTTTTTACCTTTCCTTTTAAATCAAAAATATAATCATCTCCCCCCTCTTCAAGTGCCCCTAAAGTCGCCTAGGGTCGTAACTGCTAGTCTGAATGAAAGTTTTAGTAAGGGTGTCAAGTTGTCCAACAAGATCTTGTAGCAAAAATACAATAGCAAAAATGCATTCTGAAAGAAAGTATGAAGTCTGCTTAGAAGTAAGACATACAGACCAAAGTTTAATATTTCTATTCGTTTATTTTAGTGATTTTTTAACCCGCGAAGCTGGTTATGTCCAATTATTGATGTACCTAAACCTTATGATGGTCTCTCTTCTACTCTTTATTAGTCAGTTAAAGGTAGGTTTCTTTGGCTTGTAGTAAAGTTGGACAAAATTTAAAATAGCTTTATTTGGTTTGTAGTAAAGTTGGATAAAGCTTGTAGAAATGAGGGGCAAAACTTCAAAGAAAGTTTCTATGGCTTGTAGTAAAGTTGGACAAACCTTTCAAATGAAATTCCTTTGGCTTTTAGTAAAGTTGGACAAACCTTAAAACGAGATTTCATTGGCTTGTAGAAAAGTTGAATATACTTTGAAGGGAGATTTTCTGGCTTTTATTAAAGTTTGCTAAACGTTAATGTAATTTTCTCTGGCAAGATTAAGATATTAAAAAATTTAAATATTCTATCATTTATATTTATAGAATTATGTAGAAGATCGGCCTGGCTGTTTTATTATTGCTTTTCTTATTCAATTTTGCAGGTAATAATTGGCATTAAACTAGTTTGTTTATTCATTTATGTGGTTCAAAATGTCGTCTTTTGTAATCCTAATTTCAAACACACTATATATTCTAAAAAGCATTTTTTCCTATCTATGTATGAAGTGCTTTTCGTTTAATTACTATGACTGTTTGATTTCTTGTTTAGTTATCATGGAAGTTTGATTTTGTTGTTTAACATTGCACACTATTAAAAAGTTTTAATTTTTAAATGTTTAAAAAGGTTTTAAGAGTAATTTTTATGTTATCACGATCATCTGTAATTCTATTTGTTAAGCCTGGCTGCATTCTCTTTTATGACAACATCTAGCTATTCATTCTGGATGAAACTAAGGTAACACATTTAATCATTTTCAAGAACGGTTATGTTCAAAGGTAGCATAAATTTGCAACCATGACAAATAGAGTAGATATCTAGATAAAAAGTGCAAAACTTTCATTAAATAAATAAGCTTTAAGTTTTATTAAAAAATTATAGGAAGGTATGTATTGAATTTTAGAATTTTCCGCTAAAATGAAACAAACCTTTTCTTTTTGCCAATATGTAAAAAGAAAGAGAGAAAGAGACGTGGTATTGCAGACAGTAGGATTTTTTAAAATAAAAATATTTTTCATGCAATTCAAATCTTAAAACATTTCTTGTAAAGGTTAAGTTCTTTGCCTTAATAATTTGATTTTCTTTTTATGTTTGTGTGTTTTCTATGAAACAGATCTATAGTATAGATGTCCATAACTACCTGCCCCCCCCCCCTAATACAAGGACATTTTTGTCTGCTAACAAATTGTTTTAAGCTACTTGGCTGTGTTAATATTTCCGTTGATTTATAGTGTTGAGAGTCATCACAAGGTCCTTCTGATGGGGACATTTAGTTATTTAACCCCTTCTCCCTTTAGTGATTTACTCTAATGTCTATGATATAATATTATTTATCTGTAATGATAAAATTGTAAAAAAAAAATTTATGCATAAATAATTTTTTAGGCATATCCAATTTCCCGAGTCTGACATGTCATTGTGGAGTCTTGTTTTCTCATGTAAGTATGGACTGGAGTAAACAACCCTCTCATCCCAAGTTCCCCTGGGTGTAGCCGCTAGTAAAAATATTAAACAATATTGTGAAATAGCTTTGCCTCTCATAAAATGATTTTCAGATAAAGCTTTTGAGATAAATTTTCTAACTAAAAATTTAAAGGTTTGATGTGTAGGTAATACTACATAGAAAATTGTAAAAAGTCAAAGCAGCTTATAGTGCCTAATAAAAATTACGTCATATAATACAAATGATAGGCCAGTATACATTTTAATTGACCAATGTTAAAATATACAATGGCCTTTCATTGGTAATTTGTAATGTATGACGCTTAATTTTTTTAGAGGTTGCTTCTAAAAATACTGCTAAATCGGTCCCCAAAATTCTTTTTATAAAACTTCTGTTTCAGTTGGATTGCCATCGATTATTGTTGTAACAACTATAGTGGTCCAGTTCAGTGTAGATGACTCCCAAACTAAATGGTAAGTAACACCAACCATCTAAAATAGAGTTATACTGACAGACAGACGGAAAGAGTAAACTATATAATTAATGTGAATTTCTATATGTAATCTTCACTAATTCAGCCGTGTGTCTCAAATAGATACCGAGAAAATCACACTACCTTATAAAGTTTCACATAGACATACATTAAAGATACAAATTAATTTAATAAAAACAACTTTTTTTCAGGCCAACTAGTTTTTTAGACTCTGTTGATGATACGTGGATTTATTTTCACCCGGGGTGAGCAATTATTTTCTCGTATTTATTCGAATCCGGTGGATAGGAACCGGTTCCCATCCTTACGAAAAAACTATGTCTAACAACACTTGGAGCAACTCCGCGTCATAACTAAAGATGTTAAAAAAGGTTCATACTGTTGCTATGTCAGATGCGCGACATTAATAGACAGTGCAGGGGGAATGCCATAGCATAATCCGGAGATACTCATTACCATGCACAATTAGGACTTGATCCAGACAAAGGTCCTGCAATCAATGAGTTCTCTACAATTAGGGTTGGTCCATCAGAAACGGATGGCTCTAATCGTACACAAGTTGAAACATGTTATTAACTTAAACACGTTTAGGTCTAATTATTCGTGGTTCATTTTAAAACACATTTTATAATACATACACAAAAAAAAGTTTATTTTAAGCTTGTACTACTTACAAAGTTTTTAAATTATTGTTTTGGAATTTTAAAATGATGAATCCTATGGCAATGAAGAATGATCTTATAAACTTAGTATAAATACTGCGTCAAAATGTTAATACCTCCATTACATTATTTTTAGGATTGGTCGCGACAAGTGTTACCTTGCTAATCATGTGCCACGAATATTCTATTTTGAGGTAAGTTTTAACGAAGCTACTCAATAATTCACTTTGTATCTCCGTCTATCCGCCAGTCAGTTAGTACCATATGTAATTTTCTCAACTGATGGAGACCCTGTGCCGACTTTCAATTGAGTCTTTGAATATATCAGCCAATAGCGTCGGAAATATTATCACAGTCAAGACGCTACAAAAGTGCAGCAAGCACTTTGCTAGCAGACGAAAAAGGTTCCCAACACTGGTACCAGGTAGTTGTCTGGGTTATACATCTATACATATACATTATACATCTATTGTTCAAAAGCCTTGAACGCCAAATTCGGTACTTGATTCTACATAAGTAACAGATAATCAAAAATAAAAATCACTGTTACAGATTGATTAAAACCTAAAAACCAACATACAGACAGACGACACAACACAATATGAATACATTTTTATTAATTTCAGCTTCCAATATTCTTACTGCTGTGCGTGAACATGATCTCATTCTCCTCAATTTTCTACAACATATTCTGGGGAACATGGAAGTCGTCTTCCTTGACTTCAAGGTTCAGTTTTATACATTAATTCTCATATTAATAATAATCTTTGTAACTAATTATCATCCAGTTCTGCTGGTTTAAAACCGGTTTGGAATAAAACTTTATAAGATATCCGGTATATATTTTTTTATAGAAATTGTCCCGGAAAAAATTAAAAATGTTAAGATTATTCTCTTCGGCCTTATATACTATAATGATTTAAATAAGAATTATTTTTGGTTACTTTCTTTTTGTATTCAATTTGTAAATTTTATATTTTTATATATGATATATATGTATATTCAGTGGCGTCCAAGCTTTTTATTTTGGGGGGGGATAAAATTTTTTTAAGGGGGGGGGGACATTTGTTTTTTTTGGGGGGTAATTCCCCCCACCCCAAAAATAAAAGATAGGGGTAAATTTTAAATAAGGGGGGGTAAACTGAAAAATATTTTGGGGGGGTAATCACCCCTTTACCCCCCCCCCCTTGGATGTCCTTGTATGTATATATTTAGATTATTTCTTGGTCGCATAGATGTTATATTTACTGAAAAACATGTAAAAATAAAAGATAGGGGTAAATTTTAAATAAGGGGGGGTAAACTGAAAAATATTTTGGGAGTGCCTACGGCACCCCCCAATTCGTTTGGGGGGTAATCACCCCTTTACCCCCCCCCCCCCTTGGACGTCCTTGTATGTATATATTTCTTATTTCTTGGTCGCATAGATGTAAATTTGAAATTCAAAGATAAATAAAAAATGAAAAGAGCAAAATTTAAAACTTGTCTAAATAAGATATTGTATAGGGACAGGTATGCCAAAAAAATATTTGTTAATTAAAATTAGTCAAATTCTTAATGATTTTTAGCCACTTACTGACAGACATGAAAATATGTGGAAGTTTAAAATAAAAAATGTTTTATTTCAGTAATTTTGTAACAAAAGACCGGTTATTGCTGTTGCTGAAATTATTTTTCCTCATGGGTCTAAATTGGTTTGTTGAGGTTAGTTATTACAAATGGATATTTTATTACTTGGATCTTACACCAGATTTTCATATTCTCTAGTAAGTAAAACTTACGGAGGGCTAAAATAACGATACGCCCCTTCAGCACCTTAACCCCATCCCCTCCCCTTCTATTGGCTGAACGAACTGACTATTAAACGAGTTCCATGTTAGCAAGCTAAATTGACTTTGTTAAGTAGTTTGATTTGTTTATACACAAGTATCATACGAATACAATCGATGTTTGAAGACAATTTTTCTCTGTATTCATAAATTTTTCTTTTACTTTTTTCTGAAATTTTATTATTCAATTTATGATGCATATGTGATTATAAAAATGAATGTGGATTATTATGACAGGGGGAAAATTGTCGTCAATTTAGCTTGCTACATCCATTAAATGAACATGAATATTTAGATGATAACACTGATATTGGATGGGTTTAAATACAAAGCAAAGTGGACAATTATTCCAGGTCAGTATTTTCAATCTAATACCCATAGAATTAGAGAGAGGGGACAATGGGCTGTTTATTACACTAGTCCCCAAAGTCTTATGATAACGTTTTCTTATTGGTTGGCATAACAACTTTGGGGATTTCAGTGAATTTTTATTGATTGGTTTAATACCTTAGTTTCAACCACGAATTTCAATTTACAGAAGGGGTAAATTTGTGTAATTAAGGATGTACATTAATTTACCGCCCATTGTCTTATTCTTTTAGATCCCTGGCCAGTACAATAATTTGTCAGGATTTTAATAAGCCGTGGCCGCAGCTATTAACTTAAATTTTCAACAATCCCCAGCCGCTGATGTGACAACAAATGCCACAGTAGCTTATCAGTTTTTTAATCTTATTTTCTATTTAATCACCTCTTTATTTGACAACTCTGCTTCTGAACCCTGTTTCAAAATTGTGTCGTTATTATTCAAATTTCAAATTCTAATATTTATTGGGACAAAACAACATATACATCTAGTATCAACATTTATAAAATGATAATTACATTGCATTAAAAAATTATTAATGAACTATTTTTATAAAACAATGAATACTATATAAGACAGGTTTAACACAATATAATTCAGGTATCCAATGACTAAAAGACGCCTGGGAACTCTAATGAAAGATTATTTTTATTTTAGAATTGATTAACAGCTCAACTGGAATATTTTTGTTGATATCATTTTTGTCAGTAAAATCTAACAGGTTATTTTATATGCCTTTTTAAATGAAAGACATTTAGGTTTTTCCTTTTTCAAGAAATAATTTTTTTAAACCACAGTCTCCAAAAGTTTGCCTGTTTCTGCTCATCTTGGCTTATTATCGGAATTTAAATATTTTTTTACCAAAAGAATTTTAGAAAATAATATCCAGTCCCTCTATGACATCAATGGATATTAAATAATTTTCTTAAAGTATCAGAAAATGATTTTAAAACTTTTTGAGGTCTGTAAACGATGGGACAATTATATGCTATCACTTCAAAATTACATAATTTTTTCTCTCATTTAAAAAAAAATTATTTTCGTAATCATTTTAATAGGGTTAATAATATTGAAAATATTTTAGAGAGATAATGAGAAAGAGATGGAATCATATAAAGAATCATGTGGAGAGACAAAGTACCAGGAAAGGAACCAGGCTCTAGCTTTTAGTAATCAAATAATCGGATCATTGAAGAATTTCACAGTAGCCTTTTTCCTATTTCTAGCACCTTCTAACCTAACCTAAAATAACCGATCAAAAGCTACTGTGAAAATGCGACGAAACCCGCTACTTCGTTTCCTAGCAATGATCCAAATAATCTGTATTTTCTTCCAATAAGGATGTGGGTAAAAAAAGCCACAAAGAAAAAGTAACAAGGATGACAACATCAATGAAAGCAAAGTTCAACAAATAAAATGGTCAAAATTTGAATATCAACACACTTAATTGGTATGATATTGTACTTAATCGTCCTAGGAATCCATATTCCATCTTGTCAAATGAGTATAAAAATGCTAGGCTTTCTAAATTTTACCTAACTGTTATTGTAATCATCATGCAAAGTATGAAATCGATAGGCCAATTCTAAAATACCCAAATTAAAGATAAAACCTTACCGTTACGGACGGACGGAATTGAGTAGAACTGAAAGTAGAAAAACTTTGCTTTTTAAGACTGTTTCTCTATATAAACCCAAGTATCATTCTTCTCTATTTGTACGTTTACCTAAATGACTGAATTCAATTTGTATATTTTTTTTGTGGATAAACCTCCCCGAAATTTTGTTGAAGGCATTTTTTCATTTATGTTTCAGAACTGAGTCAAAAATAAATCCTCTATATCTAAATTTAACAGTGATTGCCTAATTAATTTACGAATGTCTTTAAAAATTTATGAGCTTATATATGTTTATAAAATTTACGTTAAAAAACAGCACATAATTGTGATTTCTGCACAAAAATTTTCATAATAAAAAATAAATTAATTGTAAATATACTTTTATTTTGTTAATTTAAAATAAAAATACAAAATAACCTAAAAAATTGTTGTCCTTTTCCTAAACATCTTGTACAATCTAAATTAAAATCATTTATTTAACCTTCGATCGCATATAACCCCCGATCTTTTACAATTCTGCCATCGAGCAAATAAAAATACAACACATAATGATTTTATCATTATTTACATTGAGAGATAGTAAGTTTTATTTGTGGCAATTTTGTATATAACTATGAGAGGTCAACATATGTATAGAGTTTTTGGGTAAAGTCCCTTTCGAGACATCGCCTCTTAAGAGACAGATGCTTTTCTCCTATTTCTAGCCCTGCGGGGGGCTCTAACACTGCGGGGTCATTTGCCTAACCCTGAGGGGCAATCACCTAACCTAACCTAATAATAAAGGTATGCCATTTGTTTAGATAATTTTTACAGTATTTTGTGTTACAATAAATTACGCTATTATTGAGTCCTTATTCCCTGCAGGCGGAGATCCAGAAATGCGTCAGCCACTGCAACCATCAGATTAGAAGCTTTATGAACATCCAGGGAGGGAGGGGACATTAGGCTGTATATTACGATAGTCCCCAAAGTATTATATTAACGTTTTCTAATTCGTTGACTTAACAACTTTGGGGACTTTAATTCAATTTTAATTTTGAGTGTCCAAACGTTTCAACTAATAATTATAATCTAAAAGGTTTAATTTTGTGTATTATCATTTGGGATGTACATCAATATATAGGCCATTGTCCTATCCCTTTAGATCCCTGAACAAACCAAGAACACTGAATTCTATTCTGTGAAGTAAAAAGGATCTTGTAAATCAAAACGTAAATCAAATGCTCAACGTGAATTTCTAAAACGGTTCACTTTTGTAATTAACATGTAAATTTTATTTTCAACTTTATTTTAAGTTTATATACAAATTTTTTTATTGTATAGTTGTTAAATGTTTTTTTATATATATTTTTATTATACTACCATCAGGGGCGTCCAAGCTTTTTATTTTGGGGGGGGGTTAATTCTGTTTTGGGTGGGTAAAATGGCGCCGCAAATTTTTTTTACCCCCCCCAAAATTTTTACCCCGGGGGTAAAATTTGCTTGGGGGGGGTAAAATGAAAAAATTTTTGGAGGTGCCTACGGCACCCCCAAATTCGTTTCGGGGGGGTAATCGCCCCATTACCCCCCCCCCCCTTGGACGCCTATGACTACCATGTATTTTTTTAACATTACTATAAGATTTTGATGTTTTAGATATTTATATTGTTATTCAAATTTGTGATAAATCATCCGTTGTTGTTTACATATATTGATAATGATAAGTTTAAAAACTTTTATTTAATTGATATAAGGGTTGACATACATTCTGTAAATTTTCTAAACCCTCCAAAAGAGCAGAAAAAAGTTTCTTGAAAAGGGGGGCTCTGACTTTCCAACTGTTTGAGATATCTTAAAGGTCTTGCAGACTTTTTACTTGAGGTAAAAAATAAAGGTTAGAGAAGCTGTTAAAGGTTTCCTTGAGGACCAGGAGGTGAAACTTCTATCACACAGAAAATATCGGGTGCGGATTACGTTTTCACAAGAAGAAATAGAATAATTTTATAAGAGTATGACATTGTGCTTTTGAAGAATCTTTACATAAAACTTTATAGACAACTTTTTTTAATAAAGGATGACTTTCATTTTCACTTATATACTTATATATACAAATAGAATAAAATACATACATTTTAATAGTTATTTTTGTTTTATATATAATCATTTTGTGCCATTTGAATAGAAAAAGAAAATATCATTGGATTTTGTGTAAATGTTTGTATATTATTCCAACCTGGATGGAAAGATAAATTGTTTCTGCCACTTTCAACTTTGAAAAGGAAACTGTTTCTATTTATAGTTGTGTACTACTGGAAACTCAATGTAATTTATATTATGAATATTTAAAATAGAATAAATTTTAGTTATTATTTTGGATATTTATTGAAAAAAATCATAAAATAAATTAAATAATAATTTTCGAAATTTGTGTTGCTAACATGGACATCCGTTATTCATTCATCCATTAGGGTTGGTGGGGATGGGGTAAATACGGTGGATTGGGCGATTCTTTTTTTTAGCAGCTACAAGTTCCACTTTAATAGAGTACATGAGAATCTGGTGTAAGATCCTAGTAATAATAAATCCATTGTCCATTATCGCCAATAAATCATTGTTTGATTTAAAACGAAGCTAAATTAATTATGGAACAAATGTAAAGAGTAATTTTTTTAATTACCTTATTTTTATAGGAATCCTCATACAAATTTTGACAATTAAAGAACGATTTTCAGCACTCCCTATATCATCTATAAGACCTCTTAATTATACCCTTAATGTAAAAAAAGCAAGACGTTGTTTTATTCACCAAAAAGAATTAAGAGATGAAACGATATCTGGTTGCATAATAAGATTATTGATAAACAAAACTATAATATTAAATACATATAAAGCATAATTATATAATATTATCAATAATTTGGTTAACACAATCACTATATTATCAGATTAACTGACAAATAAACAAAAAAGAAAAGAAAAAGGACGTTAACGTTCAGTAGTTAGCCTTTTCATCAAGTTATAATTAAATTAAAACAAAGCAGAATGTAAAACAAAAAATATCGCCCTTTAGAAAGAGTAAATTTGCTACTTTTTTGTTTTTAGCTCATTTAGGATTAAAAGAACACACAAAACCAGTAATTGTGATTAGATTATGTATGTACCTTTTTGATAAACAAAAATCCCCACGAGACCCACATTGCGACGATAAAAATGATTGACAGTCAGTCTAACATACAATATTTCTAGATTAGCTGCACCATTAAAAGGGAGGAAAAGGTTTGTTTTCTTTTTTCCTTGTTATTATTAGATTGATGACATTATACACTAACGAACTTAACCAACCTGATGACAGTGACACTGACACCTAGTAGATAAAAAATGTACTTAATTTGGAGAAAAAAATACAATGGGGAGTAACCAACTAAATACTTCTAAAAGATGAATATTCTTTGGTTTTGATAAAATCTTTGATTTTAACACTTTGTAAATAAATCATTCTCTAAAAATATTTATAAAACCCCACAAATAGCATGACTTCAAAATATGTACTGTACAAAAACGGACTATGAATTAGCCTAATCCAATCATCAACCTAACTAAATGTAAATCATACAAATACATTTATTTTCTATAGCCATCTCATAATTTGTAAGACTTATTTTAAGGCTTCCCAATTAAGAACACAGGTCTGTCTGTCCATAAAGCTTCATGGGAAATATGATGTACATTACTCCTATATAAAATAGACTTTAGACTTTTCTGTGAGAATTCTCTAAATAATTCGCATCTTTTTGGCCTCTTTGTTATTTTAATATTATTCTAATTGCTCTGCTTACTATTGATTTGTCATCCTTGTTTTAGTGTAGATAGAAAAAAAATATCAGAAATAAAGAAAAAAAATAATCTATTTTCTTTTTTTATTATGTATAAGTGCACATTGATTGGTAAGTATATAAGCTAATGCTAAGCATTATTAAGCAGCCCAATAAGCATAAAAACAAACTAGTTTACAGTAAATGTAATATGTATTATTGGTTTATTTCTAAGTGCAACAAGAAAAAAGAATACATATATGATCGAATTGTGTAATATTTTTTATTTTTATATTTCGTTTAATATTTTTTCTCGTATTTATTCGAATCCGGTGGATAGGAACCGGTTCTCATCTATACGAAAAAACTATGTCTAGCATCGTATTATATCCAGCTTTCTACGAATATAGAAATGTACAATCATAAGATTAAAACTAGTTTTTTTTAGCCCCGAGGTGACGAAGTCACCGGCTATATCCGCGGAAAGCCGTTTATAATACGATGCGAGAAATAACTATTCTCGTATTCATTCGGTTCTCACAAATACGAAAAAACTATGTCTAGCATCCTATTATAACCAGTTTTCTACGAATATAAAAATGTACAATCATAAGATTAAAACCAGTTTTTTTAGCCCGTGCCTTCGGCATCTCGGGGCTAAAAAACTGGTTTTAATCTTATAATTGTACATTCTATATCCGCGGAAAGCCGTTTATAATACGCTGAAAGAAATAACTATTATTTAGTTTGAAACGACATGGTACGGTAGGGGTTCACCCTACTCCCCTTATTTGTTCTGGTTTACAAAAATTTCTTTTGCGGGGGTCATATTTTTCTATTTTTGGGGAGATGGGGAAGTCTCCCCCTCATTCCCCCCCTAAAACACCACAGGACCAGTAGGTATATTCCCTGAAGAGTAGAGCCCAATCTTTTACCGAGAACTTACGCTTCAAACTGACAAACAGACGGAAGGAAAGACATTCTGCATTAAACTATAGATGATTATGGGTAGAAAAGTAGGTTTTTAACGTGTCTAAATTCTCATTGAGGATAATTTGTTAAAAACAATAGTTTTTGGATTAAATTATTTAGGAAGTACTTGAGATTGTTATGAAATGTATAAGATAGTTAAATGTAACAATTCTTATTTCGGCATCTTTATATATGTATGTTTGTTGATTATGACAGATGAGTTAACATTCCTTAAGCACAATCTATTTAGTTTTACTCCTATGGGATATGATCGTTCTTGTTTGTTTGTTTCTTGTTTGTACTACCGGCTTCGCCCTAGAGACACAACCCAATCTTTCCCGATTTTGTATAATTTTTGATGGAACACGACTCCAGTGACGTCATATTTTTCTTTCCCGAAAAAGGGAAGGGGGGAAGAAAATCTCTTCAAAAGAGATGGGGGAAAACCCCCTTTTCTCCCATCTCTTTTTTTCTTCCCCCCTTCCCTTTTTCGGGAAAGAAAAATATGACGTCACTGGAGTCGTGTTCCATCAAAAATTATACAAAATCGGGAAAGATTGGGTTGTGTCCGCCCTAGAGGCTCTGTATTTATAGATAACTTTGAATTGTCCCTTTTCCACCTTTAGAAAATATAAGATCATGAACACTATAGAGTAGCTTAGCTACAATCAATATGTGTATGGTTGTTTTCCATGAAAAGAGAAGGTTGTAAATTATACTGGTACCCAAAGTTTATAAGCACTTATTCTTTGGCTTAAAAACTTTGGGTCCTTTTTAAAATCTTGATTGAATGGTTGGTTTGTTAACTAGCATAGTCCAAACAATAGTTTTGATCTACAGAAGGGAAAATTATGTTTATCAACATCGTGGCTGTAAATCTAATCATCTTCCATTGTCTTATCCCTTCAGATCCCTGAAGATGACGGATAAGCAACCATTCCTTAACCACAAAATGTCAGAATTTATAAAGGAGAGGTATATATCTTCGTAACAGCGTTGCTATTCTACAAATTTTAAGCTTACTGTCGGTTGATAAGTTTCCTTGTCGGGGAAAAGTCGGTTTCGAGTTATAGTTCCGTCTCATATTAGAAACTTTAAAAATTGTTTCTAGTTCTGCTATGTATGGAACGCGACATTAAGAGAGTAGGAGGAATGCCCTGGCCCAGAAACAGGCCCAACTCATAACCCTGAACAGTTAGTACTTCATTACAAAAGTTGTAAATTCAAAGAGTTGTTTGTCTTTGGGATGTTACTTAAACTAAAACCCTATAGTGGGCATCCAATAACAAGCGGATGATGTCCTTAGGTTCTGTCTAGATGATTTCTTGAAAGTGATAGAAAATCTCGCCTAAATGAGGTCATTAAATAGGTAATTTTCTTCCAGTGTGTTTTAAATGGCCCTTTTACAGGAAAATTTTCAAGCTACTAATATTATAATTTGGTATTTTTTTTGTAAAGTTGTTTTGCTTTTAAGATTATACTTTTTTTGTCACGGAATCACCCTGCAAGGTTTGTATTTATATGGGGATTCACAGACGGTCGTTCAGAACACCCTAATTGTAGAAAAAGTTTCGCGTTAAAAAAATAATTTATATTTATGATATGAGGAATAATTCTATTTGATTATTCTGAGGTAACACAAAACATATTTGAGGCAGTATAATAATAAATCATTTTCACTCAATAGCTACGTATTTCTAGAAACGTAGCTACTCTATACGTGTTCCTTTCTGTCTATCTGTTTGTCCTTACGTCAATCTTTCTTATGGTATAATGTTGTGCAGATAACTAGGGTTGGGCCGGATATCCGGTCTGGTCGGTTATCCGAAAAAGTATCCGGCCCAACCCTACAGATAACTAAGTTACTCTTACCTATACTACACCAAAATATTCAGCCGGATATCCGGTATCCGACCAAAAAAGTATCCGGCCCAACCCTACAGATAACTTACTTCCATATAACTTAGTTACTCTTACCTATACTACAGCAAACTATTCAGCCGGATATCCGGTATCCGGCCAAAAAAGTATCCGGCAGATAACTTACTTCCATATAACTAAGTTACTCTTACCTAGGTACTACACCAAACTATTTTTTCTCCTTTTTTCCCTTAATTCTAAACAGGTACCTACTAAGGGACGTTCTCATCCTTGTTTTTGTAGCAAAGCTACTATGCAAGTCTTGTTCGTTGATGTAAGCAAAACCAGGGAGCAATACGCTGTTTATTACACTAGTCCCCAAAGATTTATATTAGTGTATTCTTATTCTTCGGATTAACAACTTTGGGGACTTTTTATTGAATTTTGATTGGTTGGTTTATAAAGTAGAGTGCCCAAACGTTTCAAGTACTAATTGTAACTTACAGAAGGAGTTAGTTTGTGTATCATCTAACATACATTTTACATAAATGTTGTACATAAATTTATAGGTCATTTAATAGATCCTTAATACAAAACACTTCATTTCAATATAAAAAAAACTCTTGAATCCTGTATTTTTCTAAATGGAGAAAATTTAAATCTTTTAGCCACCCCCCCCCCCCTTCAAAAAAAAGAAAGGATAATAGTTATTTAGGATCCGTTATTTGTATAGCTTATAATACTTCCTCCCACTATAAATCAATTTAATGCTTGGTAAAAAACACAGAGAAAAAAACAAACATTGTAATGTAACATGTAATTTGTATTGTATTCCTTTTTATTTTTAAAAGCGAAGCTTTTTCTATAATATTGTCATTCCGTCTGTAACAGATAGCTCTTTTCTTTGATTTAGGCATGTTGTTTGTATTGTAGTCTTGTAGATTTCAAACTTTGCATGTTGATTTCTGTAATAATAACGATTTCGAAATAGAAGCAACTCTACTATTGTTACCAGAATGTCCGTACGTCCGTTCCATATGTTGATTTTTATCTTTGTTGACAACATTTTTTTTGTGATATAATTATCTTTTGTCTGATTTTTGGAATAAAGATTCCTAGGACAACAAATACAGTGTCATATCTTAAATCATGTCCTAAAAATGTAAGTATGACACATTATCTTGTATTTAAGCAGTTTTGCAACAAATTTACTTTGTTTAGACTTGTACATTTATATTTTGCTTTCTCAGTTCTGACACTTTACAAGTGTTAATGTTCGCTTGTCCTCCCGTTTCAGATCTTGTTGTCATCCTTGTTAGTATTTGTTTATGTTATCATTATTGTTATTATTATCTTATCTTATTGTTGTAATGTTGTTTGCTCTTATTGCTTTCATGTATCATCAATTTACATTATCATTGGAAATATGTAACTGTACCGATTATTTTATCAGTTCATCTTTGTTAATTTAAGAGTAAACAAGAGAAAAGTAGAGAAAATACAGAAAACGATGAACAATTTGATAAAAATAAAAAGTATATAAACCAATAAAAAAAATTTTAAAAAAACGTTCGCCACATAACGTTTCAAACTGATAAATCTGATAAACAAATGGACGGACGAATATAGTGAATAAGATAGTAGCTTCGTTACTTAAAATTTTAACATTAATGTATAAAATAACCGACATATGCCTATATAATTGTATATTATGACCAGAGATAAAGGGACAACTAAATCACAGTTTCATCACAAATATTCATTTATTAATTTTAACCCACATTCCTGCACTATTAGAATTTTATTTGCTATTTATGAAGCTTTCTTCCTGTAAAAATGGTTTGCAGTTATTGTTGGTGAAATAGTAAATTTCTTATTACGATAACGTTTCAATTAATTAGTCTACATTAAGTTTTGTCAATGATGACCATTTTTATTGATGCCTATTCCTAATTATCAAAAAGAACATTAAACATTCTTTCGGAAGATTTTATGGAGGGATGGAGGGAAGAATTTTAACTAATTTTTAAACTATCTCTTTGTTCCTGATAATATATATATGCAATAATCCATTTACAGGGCAGGAAAACTATCAATCTTATCAATGACTTACTCCCGTGTTAAAGGGATTAAGCATACACTTACATTAACATGTTAACAGTATATCGGATGATAAACAATTATTGAGTATAATCCCTTTCGTTACAACACCTCTTAAGGGGCGTTTCGTCGTGTTTTCACAGTAGCTTTAGATAGGTTATTTTAGGTTTAGTGCAGTGGCTAGAAATAGGAGAAAAGCTACTGTGAAAATACGACGAAACGCCTCTTTAGAGGCGTTATAACGAAAAGGGACTATACCTCAATTATTCAGTAATTGTAGATATTTTTTGCTAGTGTTTTATTAAGATTGTTAAAATAGTGACTAACAGTATAAAGTTATGGTACAATATTTCTCATTCGAATCGAGTGGATAGGAACCGGTTCTCATCCATACGAAAAAACTATGTCTAGCATCGTATTATATCCAGCTTTCTACGAGTATAAAAATGTACAATCATAAGATTAAAACCAGTTTTTTTAGCCGGTGCCTTCGGCACCTCGGGGCTAGAATCATAAAATTAGAATTATTTTTTTTTAGCCCGGCCTTCGGCATCTCTAGGCTAAAAAAACTAGTTTTAATCTTATAATTGTACATTTTATATCCGCGGAAAGCCGTTTATTATACGATGCGAGAAATAACTATTACTTTGTCAGTCATTGTATAAAAATAAGGATGACAACATTAATAAAAAGTGAATCTCTAAAATCAAAAAGAAATGACAAACGAACAATAACTCTTGTAGAATGTCAGAACTTAATATGCAGAGCAGTAATCTATAAGTCTTAAGGAAATTGTACATAGATTTGTTGCAAAATTATGCAAATCCTTATACTAAAGTAATAGGATGTTTGTTTGTCTGTGTATCTGTGTGTCTGTACCAAAGGATCTCGCTGACCACTGAACCGATCGGGTAAGCGGGTAAGTAGCAAGCGTTTTTTGTCGGTTCCAAAGGATCTCGCTAACCGATTAACCGGTATTGTTCTCCTTTACAGTGAAGCTTCTTATAGGTCCTGGGAAGGTTTTAAACTATTTTTTGTGAGGGTGTCTTCACCCCCCTCTCCAACCAAAAATATTTCTTTTTACTCTTTTGAAACTCAAATTTAAAATAGAATGGAGTCGACTTTTCCCCCTCCTACCTTAAGTTCCCCTAGAGGCTTATAGGGGCGTAGCCGCTAGTGTAGGATAAACTTACTATCATTTTTAGAATTTGATTAAAGAGAAGGACGGTCTGGCCCTAATTATAGAAAAGCTTCGCTTTTAAAAAAACACAAAAAAATACTAAAAACATTGAGATTTCGTGTTTTTACTAGCAAGGAAAAAAATTAAAATATTCATAGGTATAACAAGGATTGTTATTTTTTCATCATTGAGATTCAGTACAAAAGTTTTTTAAAGCATGTACTTCAATTTTTCGTATTTTATGTTTTATTTAATTAAAATTTACCACAACAGAAAGACTGTACGTTCTCGAAATTAATGGTCGAAATTCGAATCACAAGAACCCTAAGTTCGATCGTTTGACGAAAATTACCTCTACTCTCCCTTTTGCTAAAAAATAGTAACAGTCTTTTACACAAACCTTACGTAAAAGTAATATAATGTCTGTATATCTGTGCGTTTAGAAGAGGATCTCCTCTATCGCTGAACATATATGGTCCTCATTTATGGTATAGCTTCCTATAGGTCCAAGGAACATTTGAACTATTTTGAGTTGGGTACATACACCCTCCTAAGAAAAAATGAATAAAATTTAATTTAAAGTTGAGGATCGACTAGTGTCCCCTTAATTTCCTCTAGAGAGCATAGCCGCTAGTAAATAAATAAAATGCAAAAGAAGTAACTGGACAAAGTGTCTCAGCCATGTGCAGTCATAAAAATGAGGGAGATGAGAGGAGAAGTGGGAAAAAAACGACCAAGCTAATATTGCTTGATTCAATTCTACAAGAGATTACATGTATTAAACGCCTAAATGAACACCCAAACAAACGTCCAAGATGAAAAACTTAATTATGAATCATTTTTTTTCTGCTAAGTAAGGTGCCATTTCTGCACCACAACCCTTTACTTCATCTTCAAGCAAAAGCATTTCTGCACAATCTACTCAACAGAAGAAAGCTCTTGTAAATCGAAAACTGGATTTTCAGATTGGCCAGGAAGTGATGGCCTCGATAGCTTCAAAGCAGAGTTTGTCTACGTTTACTCAATGGGAAGACAAGATTTCTATGATGATTAACAGTGCTGTAGATAATTTGAGGAAGAATATAATGAAAACACGTGTTTTTTTACGGCCTCTCTACTTTGTTTGCAAACAGAAATGGTTGCAAGCCTTACCTCAGTCACAAACAACAAATTACATGATATAGAATAAATGACTATCTTCAAGGTTCAATTAGAGGACATACAGGGTGGGGCACATAAATCCGGACTATTTTTAAACGGCCATAGCGTCAAAACTACTTGACCAATCAGGACGTTTGACCCCTCTATAAAAAGCTTAGGTAATGACCTATTAGCACAAAAAATCTTTGGACGATGATGGGCGTTTATTCCGAGCTGGCCGCGCATATGTTCAACAAGGCAGATTCGAAATGCGCTGGTGGTTTAATCTTGATTCTCGACTAGGGCCCACTAAATCTGACCTCAGTCCATCTGTAGGTGAGGTAGGGTTATAAAACTTGCTGGAGATACTCTTAGATACATAAGTAAGACACTAGAAAAGACTAGAGCTCTCTATCTGAAATAGCTTAGCCGTAGTGCTCCAGCAAAGTGAAACGAGGCAGATTTTAAAATGTCATAAACGTCAAAAATCGTAAAAAATTGTGAATATTTCTCGGTTCTCGATTTCAGGAACCCATATGGAACTTCAAAACTCATTTTAGACTATGGATTGCGCTGACAACCGTAGCTGAATTGTCATGCCATTTCCAAAAAGGTAAAGAACGTCGTTCTAGCTCAACTGTGGTTCAAATAAGAGCCTCCGTGTCTTAGGGTAGCTTGAAAGTTGGGTTAATTTGGATCCTGCGGTTACTCACGTTCCTAAGGAAATGTGGCCTCCCAGCAGCCTGATCTTAATTCAATGGACTTTTGGGCCTAAAGCTACTTTGAAGCATGCACAAGTAGACATGCCTATACCACAAAGACCTCCCTCATTGCCACTATCAAGGAGAACTTCGCCAGCTTGGCCATGTACATTTTGACCTGGGCCTGCCGGCGGTTGAGGAGGCGGGTAGAGGCGGCGAATGAGACTGGCGGTCATTTTTTTGAATAATCTAATAGTCATATACCTATTCTGCCTACCAGTTTTTAAAATTCAATAAAATCTTTAAAATTGACGATTTTATGTTCATTTGTTTAAAAATTTGAAAAAGTCCGGATTTATGTGCCCCACCCTGTATGTATAGATGTGAGAACCATGAAGGAGATGTTCGGAGACAATTTCAATCAAGCATGGGAAATACGTTTAATGGAGCAAATGAATGAAGTGAATTACAGAGATGAAAATGAGATTATAAACAATAGAGAAAAGTGGCCTTACCTCTTAAAGAACATGGAGAAACCTGAATGCTTGCACGAATCCTGGGAAACAAAACTGGTCACCTAACAGATGAATGTGGACTTCTTTATGCGAGGAACTATCTACGGTAATAGAAGAAACATGATGAACATAATTCAGTTTGACTCCTGGCTAGAGGACATTGGATTTGAAGATTCACAATTGTTGACCATCCAAGACAAGTGTGGAATGTATGCCAATAACCTGGACTTACCCACACTGCTCTCAGGAAACAGACCAGACAGTCATCACATAGCTGAGGTGGGTTCTTATTTGGAACACTTAATTCCTCCCTTGTTTTTCCCATTTTTTTGGAACATCAAATCGGGGAAATGTGATTTTCATTCTTAAAAAATTAATTGTGAAAAATAGTGGGGCAATTTGATGTTCCAAAAGATCAAGTGTTGCGTTACGCACAAATTATAGCTTGTTCTTACATAGTTCAAGAAAAAACACACAATTACAAATGAATGATTTATTATACAATAGAACATTGAAATATTTAGAACATTGAACATTGAATAAGATATTGAAAGTATAATATGTTAAGACATTGAAATATGAAAATACAAGACACCCGTCTAGGATCAGTTTTCAACTTCTGGTTAAAACTAAAAAAAATACAACTCTTAATAAAATGCAATAAATTTGGACTATAAAATTATTAGCTAAAAGAACTTAAAAAAGATAAAAAAAATCTAGATAAAGAACTATAATTATTGGTTGAAATAACCAATCAATCAACATTTAATAGAGTGTACCCAAAGTTGTTAAGCCAACGGATAAAATAATAGATATCATTTAAAAAAAGGGAGTTAAATCCATTCACTCTAAAATCCAGGAATAAAGGGAATTTCACAACAGAATAAAACAATAGTTCTGAAGCAAGATAAAGAGGAATCCTATTCTTTTGGACAAAACAAGAAATTGTGACTAATCAATAAACCCGGGAAAATCCGGGAAACAAAGAAAGGTAGCGTAACACAAATAAAAATTGATTCCTACCTTTGAAATCCTGTTTTAGAGTGTGAATAAAATGCAGAACAACACCAGGGAATCACAGGTCACTATCAGGTCACAACACTATTAACACTGGAGATCTCTGGAATTGCTTTTTTTCTAAATCAAGACGTTAATACATATAAAATATTCTATGCGCTACAATTTAAAAAATAGAGTTAAAAATACATTAAGATACCAATATCCATTTAATTACAATGAAAGTTGATACCTTAATGCATATACTTGAAAAATAAAAAACTTGTAGCACATAAAATAAGAATAAAATAAGATAAACATAAGCATAAAAAAGCATAAAATTAGAAAAAATAAAAATAGAATAAATGAAATTTGATCAATTTAGTCCTCTAAGCATTAAATTATATTAATAATAAATGAGATCTATAAACTGATGATACTATTCACTACACTACCACTATTTATACTAGCTATTGTTTTTGTTTACAAATTAAGACCTGTTATTGAAGTACAAATGTACGTTTTTTTTTTAAATGAAACCAAATATCAGAAAATTATAAAATTGCTTAAAATGACTTATATTAATAGACGGAAAATTTTTTTCTTCCTTAAATAAGTTTTAAAATCATGTTCTTAGCTAATCAGAAAAGACTCTTTGCAAATAATTGACGTATTTAGACTCATTGCATATTTTTGTTTCCTTATACAGAACGTCCCTAAATATTAATAGAGAATTTAATTTTAATGATGTAATTTGCATATTTATTTCCCACACACAACATCAAGTGGGGTAGCCACAATTAAATTTGAAATATTTTTTATAATTCAGAGATTTTTCAAATATTTAAATTAAGCATTAAAAACCAAATACCAACAAAGACAAAAAATAAAAATTTGTTCACTTTTTTAAGAGCGATTTTTTTCTGGAGTCAATTGTAAGCAGTTAATTCCTTTTATTATTTTTAATTTTTAAAAATTACAATGTGAAGCTGTCCTAAAGCTTGGAATTTTTAGTTAAATGGAAATTTTATGTCAAGTAATGTTTTGTCCGAAACCTCCAAATTATTTTATTTTTACAAATGCCACGCTCAGTATCAAATAAAAGTCAGACCTAAAAATCTTCAAAATTTTAAAACAGTGGGGATAATTTTGCCCCACTGAAAAAATAGTGTACCCCGCTATTTTCAGTGGGGCAATAGTTTTCTAAGAATCAATATTACCAAATTTGTATTTGCCCCACTGATTATAATGTTCCAAAATGATTTTAGTGGGGTTAAAGATTTTTAAGAACCCACCTATGTACAATAAGTGCAGTCGATATTTTTTCCCCTTAGAATGATATTGTACTTTTAAAAATATAGCTAAATGATAATTCATGATTAAAATAGCATTTTATCATATTAACCCATTAGTGACGAACCGGATTTTAACGCCCGGTTCCAGAAAATGCCGAAAAAAAAACGGTTCTCAGTTTTAGGATTGCATCATTCTCAGTATGAATCCCCCCTCTACTACCCTGGTTTTCATTTCCCCCTAGAGCAGGCAGTTTTGCTTACTTCCGTTTGCCGGTATAGCTCAACAAAATTTGAAAACCAAGAAAAACAAGGTGATTTTAAAATACCCCTCCTAACTTTTTTGTTTATGAAGTAAAGATAGTGATTTTTTTCGTGAAATTTAAAGTTTATTGGCAACTACATTCATTTGTGAATTCGTTTTATTCAAATTATTATTTTTTATAAGATTTTTTTATCGTTTTTTTACGTTCTGTATAGCTCCGGCTTGGCGCGAGTAAAGATACCCGCTAGTTTCATTGCCCTGCTCGGCGCGAGTAAAGATACCTGTCCACATATAATATCAAAAGTTTTAAAACTTCTAGGAAACGGGCTTTTTTAACTCAAAAGGGTGGCAACTATAGCCTAAACACTAAATGTGATATAAATCGTTTTGTATCTTACTTGTAGCTCTATCAATTACATGAGGTTATGTAGTTTTTTACGGATCGTATCGTAGTTTTAAAAAGTGTTCATCTCACTTTGGGCGTTCAAAAATTATATTTTTAACTTTTTGGGCCAAAAAACCGGGTATTTAGGTCGAAAACGGGCTTTAATGCTGGGGGAAAGCACCACAAAACGCCAAAAACGGTTATCAATGCCGAACGGTTTCTTTACTCGCGCCGAACCAGGTTTTCCTGCAACCTTCCTGTGCACGCCACTATAGCAAAACAAAAAAATTGGAATTCCGTTTTTACCATTATAAAGCTTCCCTGAGATTTTCAGCTCGATCGGTCCATAAAAGTGGCGCTTGGCACTAATGGGTTAAATTGATAGGAATCGCACTTTCTTTTTCATCTTTTCTTCCCCAAATAAGAAAGAATAATACAACAAAGCATTTTCCTTTTTGTCTGCTATTTTGGTAAACAATGGAATACATATTTAAAAAACCAGGAAAAAATGTATGACGAAAAAAAGGATTGAAATATATTTCTGTAAAATCACAATATTTGAGAAAAGCTAATTTATACTGCAAAATCACGAAATTAAAAACATTAAAGATTTACTTAGGTCTTTATTCCTGGTTCATCCATAAACAATATTCGATGAGCTCCAAATGGGTTTCCTATTCGAAGCCTAGTTTCCTAAAGTGTACAGCAGATAACCCAATTATTGCAGACCCTATTTTCAGTTACTCTGGAAATTTGTGAGAACAAAGCGATTTATACATTATACATTCAAAATTTTAATGTTTAAAATTTTAATATTTTTTTTGGAAGTTTGAAGCTTTTTTAGCTAGTAGCAAATTTCGAGATAGGACGCTAGGTACACTTTTGGAAACTAAATTGGAGTTCATCCAATATTCAATACTATTTTTTGCAATATTATTTTTTTGTATTTAGTATCAGTGGCGTGCGAACCGAAGGGGGCATTTGGGGCAATCGCCCCCCCTAGCGACCAAAACGCCCCCCCCTAGCCACCGCCCCCCCTGCCCCCCCCTAAATGTTGAAAAATGCCCCATTTTGCCCCCCCCCCCCTGGTCAACAAAAATGCCCCATTTTGCCCCCCCCCCTGGTCAACAAAAATGCCCCATTTTGTCCCCCCCCCTGGTCAACAAAAATGCCCCTTTTTGCCCCCTACCCTACAAAAAGCAAAACTATCCCAGTTTTCAAAAAAAAAGATCAAGAAATACTCAACAAAAAAAATTTTTTGGCGCTTCGCGCCAATCAGACAGTTACTATTCATTTAAAGGAACCATGCAAGAAATATACCGCTTAAACTGCTGAAAGACTGCCAAGAGTAGACCCAATATCCAAAATTTGAAGCCTCCAGCTTCAAAAACAAAAAAGTTATAGACATTTCAAATCACATTTTTAGTACTATGAAAATTTTGAAAGTTTTTGATTGCTAATAATAGAATTTTCATTATTAAAATACGTCGCCTAGAAAGCAAATTGTAAGCTTATTTTTGGCAGAAACTTAGGATACCAGTAACTGATAACGTTTATCTAATAAAAACACTCTTCTCTATAGTCAAAATCATTCAAAAAAATTAAGTTTATATTGCATTGTATTGAGAGTACTGTAGCGTGAGAATGCCAGCCTCTAGGATTTCCAGCCAATCAGAAGCCTGAGTGTACGCTAACTCTGCTGAACAACCAATCACAGCTGAGCATCTGTATTACTTACATTAGTTTAATTTTTTCCCGCTATGATTTTACGCTTTCAAACGCAATTCAAACCGAATTTTTAAAAGACATTTTGACTATAAAAAGGGGCGTTTTATTGCAATAATGTTATCAGTTATTGGCAGTCTAAAATTATGACAAAGATAAGTTTTTAATTTTGCTTCCAGACGGCGTAATTTAATATTGAAATTTTCTTTCAGTACATTGAAAATCTTTCAAAATTTCCATTGTACTAAAAGAATCATTTTGAAATGTCTGTAACTTTTTTGTTATTGAAACTGGAGGCTTCAAATTTTGGGTATTGGGTCTACTCGTGGCAGGCTTTAAGCAGTTAAAGCGCGGTATTTCTTGCAGGGTTCCTTTAACCTTACCAAATTTTTTAATTAGTGTAGAAATTAGGTTATAATCTTATTTCACTGAACATAACAAACCAGGTAATGGGAAGTATTTTATTTTGTATAATATAGACTTTTTACCAAAGAAATTTTGTACATCCCCAATGATGATACACAAAATTACCCCTTATATAGATTACAATTAATAGATGAAATGTATGGAAACTTGACTAAATTAACCAACCAATCAAAATTCCATTAAAGTCCCCAAAGTTGTTGAGCCAATGAAGAAGAAAATTTTATATGAAATATTGGGGACTAGTGTAATAAATAGCCCAAAAACCCCTCCCTCCCTGCATATTTGAAGAAAAAAATTTGCGCTTTGTGCCCTTCCAAATGGTTTCTGCTTTTTATCACTATTATATTTGTTTTTATTTCTATAAAAACATGTGTAAAAAACAAATATTTAATCAAAAAGTAATTTTATATAAAAAAATAACAGCGTTGATATTTATCTAAGCCTTTTTCTCAACACTGTATGTCTGTCTAAATAAATAACTATATATGATGTCATATTATTTTCAGGATAAGTTTATCATTTTTTTGTGTACATACCCTTACAAAAAGACATGTTTTTTATTACAATTTTCATTAAAAACCCTTAAAACTAACTACACTCTATATTCCTAACTTGATAAAATACGCCACTCTTGTTGTCTTTAATTGATTTTAGTTCAAAGGGGGAGTAAATATTTTTAGGTGCGCTTCACGCACCGCCCTTATAAATCATTGGAAACACCACTTAATCAAAAATTAACAGAGTTTTATAGTGCCATTTAAAGAGGGTAGGACATGTTGATATAACTTTTTAGCTTCTCTATAATTCACTATGGCTGTCAGTATGTAATGCTAAGGGGGAAATGTGATTTTTTCAACTGCAATTAAAGATAGAAGGCTAATACTGAATGTTAACATTCCAATCATTATGGAGTGTAATTAACTATTAAAAATTCATGGAGGTCGGACTGCTTTTCAGGACGTTTTTGGCTATTTTGTATCTTTTAAATTTTGGGTATAGTCCATTTTGTGACATTGCCTCTTAAGGTGCATTTTGTCGTATTTTCACAGTAGCTTTTCACCTATTTATAGCTCCTGCGGGACCAATTGCCTAATCCTGCGGGGAAATCACCTGACCTAACTTAACCTAGAAAAAACCTATTAAAAGCTACTGTGAAAATACGACGAAATGCCCCTTAAGAGGCGTTGCCACAAAAGAGACTATACCCCAAAGTTTTCCATATTTTTAAGAGATTTTTATATCTGTAGATGAAAGGACAAGTAATTTTTTTATATTTTTTACATAGTTCTTTATATCTTTGGTTTTTATGGTACGATAAATTTTTTTTAGGATTATAAGATTTTAAAAAAAATTTTTTCGCTGTTTCTAGCATCCAGTATGTAATTTACTTTGACTGTCATCACACAACATACAGGAAAAAGGATTTGTGACTTTTTCTATCTAAAATATATATTTATTTCAATAGATGCTCTTTAAATCTACTTGTCTGTATTCTTATTAATGATTTTTTGTGCTTTGCTACTTAAAGATGTTGTCATCCTTGTTGTCATACAATAAAGAAATATTTAAAATCAGTTTTACATATTAGGTTAATTTTTGGTAAATTATTTCCAAAATGAGTGTTTTATCTCCCCCCAAAAAAATTTTTTTTAATGGGGTTATTCATCCTTCCTGCTGAGATTTCATAACATCCCCTTCCACCCATTAAAAATGTTTTGTTGGGGGGGGGGGGGGGAAGGTTAAATTATCTTCTGTACTTTTTTTTCGAAGATGCTTTCTAGCTCCCTTCCCTTCGGTCATTACAGGGTGGGGAGAAGGGATGGGGGAGAATAGATGGGGGATATAAATGGGAAATAGGGATGGGGGAAGGGATGGGGAAGAAGGGATAAGGACTAGAAGGCCCATAATCAAATAATCCCACCCCTTAAAACGCCCTTATTTAAAATTAGTATATATAATCAAAATGCCCCCCCCTAAAGCAAAGTGCCCCCCCGGGGCACTTTGTTTTAGGGGGGGGGCAAAATTTTACAAAATCTTCAAAATGCCCCCCCCTAGACAAAGTGCTTCGCACGCCACTGTTAGTATCATTTTTATGAAAGTTGTTGAATATGAAATGAAACATAGAACACGTTTTTACCTACATTTATTTTTTTATTTAAACTTTTTTTTTCTTTATTGGCGACAATGTCTGTTGAGACATAAAACTTATCCAAATACTTTTTTCTATTTTATGTCTTTAAACATAGATTTGTTGCAGTTTTTAGTCATTTGTATTCTAATAAGTCTAAAAGCTACTGTTTTAGTACAACTTATTACAAAAATTATTAGTTTTAAAAACCCAATGTTTTTAGATGTTTCATATGGAGAAAATACACTTTTCAGATAAAAGGCAAGTAAAATCCTTATTTATATTATAAAAGGTTACAACTGCACTTTAGACTGGCCCAAAAAAACAAGAATTTTTAAATCTTTACCATATTAATTTGCGGTTACCTTGAAGTTGTTACCGGCTCAAATGTAGACCTTTTAGTGAAAACTAGACCTCTCTACAATGAAAATTGATCTCGAAATTTCAATCTTAAGCTTTTTATCAAAAACTTCATATTTTCATGATTTTAAAGAAGAAATAATTTAAGAACTGCCAACCTAAAATAATGTAACTAGAGTTCAAATATGAAGCAATTATAAAAAGTAGGCAGAACTGCCATTCCTGCCGAATAATTCCGAAAAACGTCTAAAAACATTGTTTTATTTAAATTGATAATTTGTGTAAGAAATTGAACTAAAACAGTAGCTATTAGTCTTATGAGAAGAGAAATTATAAAACTCTAAAAGATATGCATTTTAAAGGCATAAAATAGGAAAAAGTGTTTTTAATAAATTTCATGACTCAACAGACATTGTCGCCAATAAAGAGACAATTTACTTAAATAAAAAATTAAATGAAGTTAAAAAAATATGTAATATACTTATTCTCATATTCAACTTTAAAAAAGCATACTAATAAAAAAATTAATATTGCAAAAAATAATTTGATAGTTTTTTTATTAAACCAGGAATAAAGAGTAAGGCTTATCTTTAATTATTTTTCTTCAATGATTTTGCAGTATGAATTAGCTTTCCCAAATTATTGTAATTGTACATAAATAAATTTTTATACTTTCTTTCTTCATATGTTTATTCCTGGTGATTTTAATATTTTATTTCAATGTTTGTAAACAAACAGACAGAAAATTTGATGTTTTGCTTTATATCTGGTGTAAGGCATTCTTAATTTGGGGAGAAGAAGGTGAAAATAAATATGCATTTGACGAGATAGCGATATATTTTTTCTTAAAATCAATTATAGGGCTAAAATCTACAAACAATACATAACCTATTTTTACATAACGCACATTGAAAAGCGATTTAGACCTTCATTTGGGCCATACTACTGCACTTATATTCCAAAATTTTTATTGGTTTTAGTGAAAATTGACTGCATTTACTGTGCAACTAAAACAACATGAGGAAGCTGAAGTCAAACTGAAGGAAGCCAATTTACAAAGCCACATCTGGCTCAAACTCCAAGGAAATTTGTTTACCCACCAACTTGTCTACCAGATTGAAATTTGGAAAATGAAATTGCGCAACAAGCCAAATCATAGAGATAGGGCTAGAAAATCTAGTCTGAGAGCCAAAAAACATATGAATAAACAGATGAGGGTGATACTAGCATGCGAGTGCTGGCAACACTAGAGTCAAACTTCATCAATGAAAAATACGAAGAAATCTACAATGATCGTGTGAAAGCCCCAAATCTTAACAAAAAGCCTCAGCATTCAGACACAATTACTACTACTAAATTTACAGTCCAGTCACAATCTACAGACCCTCATGTCTTGGAGAGTAGTACTATATACCCTACACAAACTTCTGGAAGTACAGAATCCATTAACTTGTTAGCAGAAGAGGAGAGAGTTGAAGTGAATGTTGGCAAGGGTTTAAGAACAGCATGTTTAACTTGTGCTTAAGTTCTTCCATCAAATGATATAAAGACACACTTATACAAGAAAGAAGACCCTGTAATAGAAATAATCGTATTGGAATTTGATAATGATGATGACTTTAAAAGAATCCAAGAAGGTATGTGGAACAGTACTGCCTCCCGGTGGCGCAAGCCGGAATGTCTCCTTGTGGGTGGAAAAGAAGACCATGAGGCCGAAAAGACGAGCCTAATGGGACCTTAGCGAGGAGAAAACAAGGAGACGTCTTTTTTAGCAACAGAGGGGGTAAGTCCCAACCAAACTTCCTCTCTCTTTAAAAAGATATTGGCGTAGGCCCATCTGGGCATAGGGAAGGGGGACATGAGGGGGTTCACAGGGGGGGAGGAGACAAAAGGAAGCAGAGATTAAATGGAGGCTGAGGACCATGCACAAGAGAGACAAGACTAAAGAGGGAAGGAGGAGGAGAAGAAAGAAGGACCTTAAAAAGTCTTACCCAAGGGTGAACAAGCCTGCCCTCTGGAAGATCCTGATCAGGAAGGGGATGGGAGAGAAATGTCTGAGAGCCTTGCAAGACCTGCATGAGATTACCTCTTACAAAGTCAAATCTAGAGAAGTGAATCTAGTGAATCATGGGGGCCCCCCATACTCTTTTTCACTCCCCCACCTCTCTTTTAAAGGCAGACAATAGGGAAATGGAAGAGGGAGGTGTGAGCAAGGAGCAAGGGATATGATTAGGGAGAAAAGGGACAGGCAGACGTGATGTGCCATATTCTTGCCACAGGCAGGCAAGCGTGCTGGGAAACATCATATGTTGATTGGGAAAGGGAGAAGGAAGGTGAACGCAAGGAGCAAGCGATATACACAGGGAGAACAGGGGAAGGTGCCATTAATATTAGTAATGGTTGCCAACTAAAAATGAAAATAAGATTTCTAATATTTTTTATAATCCTTCTAGCTTTCTTTTACTATTATATTTATCTTACGAGTAATATTTTAAGACCACATCCTTTTACATTATTAGAGAAATGTAATTCCTAGTTGGCAACTGTTGAATGCTTGCCCCTTTTCTCCAACTTCATATCCCTTGCTCCTTGCTTTCACCTCCCTTCTCCCTTTCCCAATCAACATATGTTGTGTCCCAGCACGCTTGCCTGCCTGTGGCAAGAATATGGCACATCACGTCTGCCTACCCCTTTTCTCCCTATTCGTATCCCTTGCTCCTTGCTCACACCTCCCTCTTCCATTTCCCTGTCGTCTGCCTTTAAAAAAGAGGTGGGGAGTGAAAAAGAGTATGGGGGGCCCCCCATACTCTTTTTTGGGGGGGCAGTGTATTCTCAATATAAACGATTTAAAAACGTAACTCAGTTCTCTTCAGCATATTCCAACAACCAATCATGAGAATAGCAAGGAAGAGCAGGAAAAGAAAGGCTGAGGAGGATAACCTAGAAATGGGGATACCTTTCAACTGTATACCTGGAAGCTCTATCCCTAGTACCAGTTTATGAGAAAAGAGAACAAGATAGTCAGAATTGACAATTCTCTCTTTCCAGATGATACTACCATTACTGGAAGAGCTTTAGAGCTTGAGGAGGGTCTTAGGATCACCAAGGAGGTAATGAAGGCATTTCGAGGAGAAGAACAATTATGACAAGGAGGAGGAGTTTGTGTTTGGAACAGAGGAAGGAGAGAATGCTTGGATCTTATATTTGCAGAAAAGAAGATGTGAAGCAGAGGATTAAAAGAGCAGGCACAGCATGGTTTAAGATCAAGAAACAACTGAAAGGATCTAGGATGTCCAAGAGAATGCAAGCAAGAGTGGTACAAGCATGTGTGGAGAGCACATTGTTATTTGATGATCAGGTGAAAACCTGGAGGATTGGATATTTCAAGATCATGCCGAGGATAATGGACAAGATGTACAGGTAAATCTGGAGCCAGAAGAACAGGCCACCATTGATCCAAATGCAACAGGAGCACAAGAACAGGCAGGATGTACGGAATGAACTTGGAGTGAAGTCAGTCAGATTGAAAGTGGAGAAGAGTGTGTTGGAAAGGATTAGTCATATAATGAGAATGGAGGATGATAGGACAGTCAAGGCAGTTACCCTTGGCTGGCTAGAAGATCTTGAGAACCATGAGAAAAGACCTGGAAGGAAGGCGAAAACATTTAACTACTGGAAAAGAAAAGTGAAAGAAACAGACATGGATTGGACAGATATTGGTAGATTATTGGAAGATAGAAAGATCTATAAAGCTAGTGTAAGAGAGAGAAATGACTATCTTGAAGAATGGGAGAAAAGACTAGCTCACAACAACACTAAACCCCAGCTAGAAAGAAACCAAAGAAAAGTTGATGATGATAACTTTATCTGTGTTATCAAAGGCTGTGAAAAAATTTCTTGATTCAAAGCTGGTCTAGTCAATCACAGGAGAAGAATGCACCAGATCTCAAAGGAGAAGGTAACCTTCAAGTGTGATGTGTGCAATACAGCATTCAAACCAAATGCCACCTAGTCAACGCATGCCTGGGGGGAGTGGCTGTTCCCTAGCGGGGAAGATAGTCGTGTCAAGTCAGAGATGGATTACCCCTCATTTTTATGACGTCACATGGCTGATTTTTGAAACACTTTGTCTAGTTACGCAAAATATATTTAGTTTACATGGATGTTGTTATCCTTGCTCTGTTTATAAAGCATAAATGTTAAACCATAAATTCAGCCAGCAACGGGGTAAGATAATAATGCAAACAAATCATCCGGATCTTGTGCTGTTCACGGTAAAATGTGTAAAATGGTTAAATTCATATAATAAAAATATTAATTATAAATTGAAACAAAAAGTAAGGAATCACAAAGTCAATTAGGACATACTATTGTAAACTGTAAAAGAAGGCATATTTCACGCATATTATCTCTTAGCCAGGAGCTCCATATTTATTTTTGAAACTCAGATATCCCAGATTATTTTTTAGGCTTATAAATATAGATAGATTAAATTATCTGAATATCTGTCTAAATTTCTGAATTATAGTAGGCATGTTAGTTTCACATAAACCGATGTAACCCTTTGTTACCCTACCATACTACGTCCTCTAAACTCTGAAATATTATCTCATAAAGAAACATTTTGTATGTAAGATTAGGTTAGATTATGGTTGTATATCATGTTTTTATAATAATAAAAGTTGTCTCTTTTGTAACGTATATTATATACTCTATTTACTTTGGAATTATCAGTTTTGCAAAAGCGGAGAAACTTTTTAGTTTATAGAATTTTTCAGTTCGTAAAACAATAAACTGATTATAATTACATTCAATTTTAATTTCAAAATGATTTTTCTTGGAAGGGTGGAGGTATCCTACCTCTAAACAGTTATAATTCTTACCTATACCTATGATAAGCTTCACTGTGAATGAGTACCATTTCAGTTCAGGTGATCCGTCGCTACACACAATAGCTAGGATAATAGTAATTCAATGATACATTTGTAGTAAAAAAATATTTGCCATTATCCTCTCTTTTTTCACCATTTGCTTATTTTACAAATATATTAAAAGAGATGTGTGACAGATACTAATAGAAATACTTATAGAGAAACGCATCAACTTTTATATTACGGAAAAATGAGTCATGGGAAACAATCTATGACGTATATATAGAACGCGGCTTCAGCAGTAGTAGCAGCGCAAAACTTAACCGCAGCAACTAAATTTTAAAAAAATATCCTCAGTCGCAGCGACCAAACTTTTAAATCAACTTTTTCCAGAAAATTAGAAAAAAAACCTTCATCTTAGTAAATGATATCTATAATTCATTTCAGAATTTTCCGAATCTGATTCGTTTCTGGTGGATAAAAACCAGTTCTTATCCATACTGAAAATTAAGTATCATAAGAAATTATCCTCGAAATAAAAAAGATAATTAAAATTACTAATCCTTAGAGACAACAACTTTGCATTTTCTTATCCGCTAACAACTGTCTGTGACGTCAAACGAAAAATATACCTTGAAAATTAAGGCCTGATTTAAATAGAACAGGATATTAAAGAAAATTCCCAGAGAAGAGGGAACAATGGGCTGTTTATTACACTAGTCCTCAAAGTTTTCAAATAACGTTTTCTTATTCGTTGGATTTACAACTTTGGGGACTTTAACAAATTTTAATTGGTTGATTCATAACGTTGAGAGTTTAAACGTTTCAACTACTAAATTATATCTACAGAAGGGTTAAGTTTGTGTATCTTCATTGGGGATGTACATCAGTGTCTTATCACTTTAGGTCGCTGGAAAATTCCCCTTAAATATGTGTATGAAATGTTTGAAAAGATTGTGTTTATATCATAATTCATGCAAATTGTCTAAACAATTCATGACATCAGATAATGCATAAACTAACAAGGATGACAACATCCATAAAAGCGAAGCACTGAAACGGTAGGACAAACGGACATTAACACTTGTCTAGTGTCTAAACTGAATAATCAGAATATAAAAGTATCGAAAGAGTCGAATCAAAATTGTAAGTAAATTTGTTGAAAAACTGCTTGATACAGAATAATATTTTGGACATACTTACATTTTTAGGACTTGATTATAGAGTTGCTTTGCTTATACTATTGTTCTTTGTTGTCCCAGGAATCAATATACCAAAAATAAGATCAAACGGATAATTAGATCACATAAAAATTTGTTATTAAAAAAGTAGAAAAATCAACATGTTCAAAATGGACATTCTGGTAATGATTATAGAGTTGCTAACTACTACAGGAATCATCATGCAAAGTGTGAAATCGATAGGACAATTCTAACATGCCTAAATTAACGAATAAAAGCTATCTATCCTGGACGGACGTACGTACGGACCGACCCTTATTATAGAAAAGCTTCGCTTTTAAAAACCGGCACTCTCGCTCAAACATATTTCTAGCCATTATAAGGGGCTATATCCTTATTTCATCTAAAGTCCCCAAAAAATACCTTTTTTTTACAAAAAGTTCGTTTGTGGTCCTGATGCAAAATAAGGATTGATTTTAGATTGCTTATAGAATTGTGCCATAGCAGAAGTAAGGTATAAGGCGAAATAAATCTAAAATGATATTTGGGGGCAAATAAAAAGGTCGTCAATTCCACTACGACAGCTGAAAATCACGTATAGGTTTCGTGATTTTTTTCTCGAATTAATTTCGTTGATTGTATAAGCTGGTGCCACAGAGCCCGAAATCAAACTATCTAACATTTATGAAAAATATCGAGTCTTTACTATTGTAATTTTTAAAAGCAAAGCTTTTCTATAATTAGGGTCGGTCCGTCCGTTCGAGATAGATAGCCTTTTTGTCGTTAATTTAGGAATGTTAGAATTGGCCTATCGATTCCAAACGTTGCATGGTGATTCCTGAAGTAGTAAGGTATGATTTAGAAAGCGTAGCAACTCGATAATCATTACCAGAATGTCCGTACGTACGTCCATTTTAAACATGTCGATTTTTCTACTTTTTTAACAACAAAATTTTATGTGATCTAATTATCTGTTTTGTTATACTGATTCCTGGGACAACAAAGTACAATATTATAAGCAAAGCAATTATATAATCAAGTCCTAAAAATGTAAGTATGTCCATAAACATTATTCTGTATCAAGCAGTTTTTCAACAAATATACTTCGACTCTTATAATATTATATTCTGATTATTCAGTTCTGACACTATAAAGTGTTAAAGTCTATTTGTCCTACCGTTTCAGTGCTTCGCTTTTATGGGTGTATTCATCCTTGTTTGATATAAATTGCCCGCTTCTATATGTCGCTTGTTTTCTTTAAAGGAAAAAAAGAAATTGTTTGAAAATATCCCCCAAGTTAACAATTCAAAATATAAACTTTGAAAAAGTGTAAAATATCACAAGGATCTGACAATGGCTGATATATATTGATGTTCATCCACAATGATGATACACAAAATTACGCCATTTGTTAATTTCAATTAGTGGTAGAAAGGTTTGGACACTAAACTTAATGAACCAACCAATCAAAATTCAATAATAGCCCCTAAAGTTGTTGAGCCATCAAATGTTAGACTAAGTTAACAATAAAACTATTTATTGTTCAAACGTTCCGTAAAGGTTGTCAGAGTAGCTTTGCTATATAAAGTGAGATACATTTAAGTCAACATTTTGATATTGAAATTCATCATCAATTAAAAAAAATATTGAAATCGTAGCTAAATTGTATCATTCATGTTACTAAAACAGAAAAATGATTTATATATTAATCATTTTTAACACGTGACCGTGGCTCAAAGGGGTAATTATTTTAAATCACGGATTTAACTTTAATAGTTTGATCAAGGGGAATACGACTAAAACAGGAGTTGCATTATATTACTAATTTGGCTTTTTATACTAGCTGTCAAATACCATGTTAAAGTCAAACTGTTCTAAAATTATGATAAAGAATTGTTATCTAGTCTTTATACATTAGAATTTAGTTTTGCTACCCATGGACATAAAATTCCTTGATTATCGTCATCATAATAAAGTTGTTGGTTTTTGTGATTGTCCGTTAAAATCTCACAAACCCCTCAACCGATTGAGTTCTCTAATTTGTAGAAGAGCTACATGTAGGTGAAGGTCATGCATTGCCTTCAGGCCAATTCATTCTTTTCTAAATTAAAGTCTTGGAAGGATTATAGCTATTTCTCTGCCCTCTCCCTATTTTTGAATAAAAGTCCTCTTGATGGTAATGGGACAGCCGCTAGAATAACATAAAATATTTGAGTAAAACAAAAATAATGTATAGATCTTTTATTAATAATAATAATGAAATTAACATTTTAAGTTAAACATAACAATATTTGAGTCGATATAAACTCCGTCACTGTATAATTGTATGGTAGGTATACTGTTTAGTTTTTTCTTAATAACAAGAGATATAGAAGAGAGTTAAAGAGAGAATTATAATAATGATAATAATAATCATGGACACAACTTGAAGAAATCACTGAAACTAAGTTATTTTATACTTTGAGTAAACTCAGTATACAATTCAATACTTAATAATCATACAAGGTAACAATTCAAATATAATTATAACAAAGGTTTTGTTATATGTCAGGATAAAATAACAATATTTGCAAGGTATCCCAAAAAAACGTGCATTTTAAGGTTTTGTATCTCAAAAAGATTTTAATTTTCTTCTTCTTAAAATTCCTTCTGGTTGTAAAAACTTGAAGAAAAAAAAGTTTTTTGGGACACCTTGTATACATGAAGCGTTATAACGCTGGGGGTAGAATAGGAACCTTGTTCCATTTCTTAGGATTGTTTTACAGCTTGCAATTATGGCGTTCAAATATAACATCTTGCATCTAAATGATAAAATGGCAAAATAATAGAGAAATAAGTCATAACTATAATACAAATAAAAAATGGGCAGACGAAAAAAAGTTTTGATGTCTGAAAGGTATTATTTTATTTATGTTATACTATATTGGACCTTACAAAGAATAATATATCATTTCTACATTTTTTATTAATATACTTTTTTTTAGATTAAATGTGTGGAATGTTTTTTTTAAATCATTGAAATAAAATATAAAAATGATCACACATTATTATAAAAAGGGTCCCACTTCTATATACATTTTTTAGTGCTTTTTCTAAAATAATATCATATAAAATTATCATATTTACCGGTCAATTTTCAAATAGCTACAAAAAATGAATAATTTTTTTTATAAAAACAATATTAATGTTCAACTATTAAAAATATGAAGCTTGTTTGTTATTGCCGTATCAAATGTTAATAATTAATCTATTATAAATTGTCATAAGAAGAAGTTGATATCTTTGTCAAAATAGATTTATTTTTTCCAAATATTAAAAGATTGGAAGAGCCTCCTATACATCTCAACATTGGACCACAGGGATAAGGGATCAAGAGTGTCATTTTTAAAAACATATAATTCAAAAAAATTTCAAAAATGAAGTATTTTTTTGCAATTTGATAACAGTATCACTTTTGCGCTACTAAGTAAAATCTATTTCGGAGAAAATTTTATATGTCTGTATGATCATCCCTTAATCCCTGATGGACCTGAGAATGTTTTCTGTGTTAGATTGATCACTTGAGAACAATAAGAAAATATTCTGGAACACATTCTTTGCTTGCATCCAAAAGTTTCAGCTAAAATTATTCCGTTGCTTTAGTCAGATTTTCAGCATGGCTCCGATTCTGATTCATTTTCCATGGATTGAAACCAGTTCTTAACCATATCAAAAAACATATCGGGGGAAAAAAACTATAAAAATCGAACTAGAACGTCGGAATAATACTAGCTAGGTTTTAAAAATGTACACAACACAATAGACAAAAACAAAATTATTAATTTAACATGGGAAATAAAAAATCTTGCTAACTGAGAATGTGCTCCAAAATAAGTTATGGCTATATAGTATGTTACTTTTTATGCTAGATAATGTTTTTTATACTTGACAAGAATTGAATAAAAAATGTTTAGAATGTGATGATAGAAAATAACTATGATTATATTTTTTATGCCAAACTACAATAGTTTTAATATTTAATATAGAAGTGATGCTTATTATTATATTCATGATTGTTTAAAGATTATATTTTGCATATTTTCTACTGGACTAAACCACTTGTTTCTCAAATAATTTATACATTGGACTTTTTGTAATTTGAAATTTCAAGGCAAATAAAGGCAACAGGGACAGACTTTAAGGTTGGCAGCGAGGTTAGGGGAATATTTAGATAGCTGCGCACAAAATATTTTTCCCGTATCGCTTCGAAACCGATTATTATCCGGTGGATGAGAACCGGTTCTCGACCATACTGAAAAATTATGCCTAGCATTGTTTTATATTCAGTTTTCTACGAATATAAAAATGTTCAATCATAAAATTATAATTATTTTTTTTAGCCCGGCCTTCGGCATCTCTAGGCTAAAAAAACTGTTTTTATCTTATAATTGTACATATTATATCCGCGGAAAGATGTTTATAATACGATGCGAAATATAACTATTCTCTACTTTTAGAAAAATCAAAAGGGTTAGCTACTTTAAATAAAAAAAAGTTGAACTATAATAATTTAATGATGCATAGTAAAATACCTTTAAAGTTACATCGAGAGTATTTAAAAGTTTTAAAGCATAAGGGTTAAAACTAAATAATATCAAATTTGTAGCTTGAATACAAAAAAAAATTAATGTTTGGCGAAAAAAAGGCAAGAAACAAGCAAATAAATAAATTTGTAACAATTTCTTAAACACTGGAAGATCTTTCATCAAATTTGTAATTTATATAAGTTGGCATAAATACTAAAATTGGGGTGAAGTTTAATAACTTTATAAGATGATTAATTAACAACTGTTTGGTTATGTCAAATAAACATTATGATTCTGTTTTAATAATCAGATCTAAATTATAATAACTTGGAGTGTACATGGACTTGTTGATTATTATACACAAGTCAGCAATATTTTGTGATAATTATTATTAATTCAAAGGGGGGCACTGGTTTTTAAAATAATTAAAATTAGTCTGTTATGGCAATTATATTCTTCGGTTATGTTGATTATGGATTATAGACCACTTTAATTATTATGGTCATAAACTATTAAAACAAGCTTTTTCTAGTAATTTATTCCACTTTTTTTAAATTAAGTTTTTGAAGGAATACATGTTAATTTTATCAACCCTTCATTTATAAGTGGAAAAGGTATAACTGATGATAAAAAGCTTGCAGTTAAAATGTATTGATAAAAGAATATTATTTGTAACTGCCTGCAGGATTACTCCAGATCCAAGTGTTCAGGAGCCCTGTGGGTCACACTGCAACAGCCGAACAATTGATGGATCACTCTTGGCTCCCTATAATACAAAGAAATATGAAACACATTTAATAATAATGTTGAAAATTGGTCCTTATACAATAGATGTTAAGCCCAGGGATCCGAAGGGATAAGACAATGGCCGATAAAATTGATATATATCCCCAATGATGATACACAAAATTACCCTTTATGTAGATTACAATTAGAGGTTGAAACGTTTGGATACTTAACCTAATTAACCAACCAATCAAAATTCATTAAAAGTCCCCAAAGTTGATAAGCCAACAAATCAGAAAATGTTACTATAAAACTTTGGGGACTAGTGTAATAAATCGCCCAATGTCCCCTCCCTCCCTGTGTATAAGGTTAACATGCAAGGACTAATGGAGTTATTGTATTATTTCTAGATATTTGTTCATTAGATTTTTAAACGTGTTAGTTAAGTCGCCTTTAGATATATTGGTAGAATACAATTAGGTAGTGATTTTAAAAGTTACTTTTTCAGGTCAATTATATTTTGCACAAATCTCAAAAATACTTTGTAATATATTAGAATTTCATTAAGCAATAAATAGCATACTAATGAACACAATTAAAATGTTCATCATTTTGATTAGAATTTTCAAGTATTGATATTTACAAAGTTTATCATCACTAAGTAGAGGAAAATATTAGAATGATGAAGTTAGAATTAATAAACTTTAATAAATAAATACATCATTCATTCAAAAAGTTCTCTGTAAAAAAGTTTAATTTATTAATTTAATTCAGCATAAAACCATAAAAAATGCTTTTTGAATATTCTGCAGTACAAAATAAAATCTAAGAGTATTCAATTTTGGAATATAGGGATTTGTAAAATTATAGGCGAATTCTATATTATATAACTATTGGCTACGCCCCTAGAGCCATCTAAGTGAACTTTATGGAAAAGGGGAGAAGACAACCCTTCACTTTTCATTTACATTTCAAAATGAAAAAGAAAAAAATATTTCGGGGGCAATTCCCTAAATGGTTAAACATTCCCCGGACCAATAAGAAACTTCACTGTAAAGGAGAACCATCTCTTAGTGACTTATCCTCTTATTCTTGGTGAAAATGCTCAGTAAACAATCTGGTGCAAAAACAAAATTAGTTTTTCAATGATAAAACAGAAATAAAAATATACTATTCCCATAAAAAATAATGCATTTTTCATTTTTACAATAGGAAAACTATGATTTTTATTTCAATTTTCGACCGTTGCTTCAAATGACAAGAATGAAAAAAACATTAATGGAACAGCTTTGAATTTCTTATTGTTTCAAATATCAAATATGTTGTGAAAGTACAAAAACTGAAAGATATCTAACATATTTTTATGTTTTGATGACATTATCAGAAATTAAAAAAAACAAGGATGACAACATCCATAAAAGCGAAGCTCTGAAACGGTAGGACAAACGGACATTAACACTTGTGTAATGTCAGAACTGAATAATCAGAATGCGAATGTATAAGAGTCAAAGCAAAATTGTAAGTAAATTTGTTGAAAAACTGCTTGATACAGGATAATGATTATGGACATACTTACATATTTAGGACTTGATTATAGAGTTGCTTCGCTTATAATATTGTACTTTGTTGTCCCAGGAATCAGTAAACCAAAAATCAGACCAATCAAATAATTAGGTCACATACAAATTTGTTGTTAAAAATGTAAAAAAAATCAACATGTTTAAAATGGACGTACGGACATTCTGGTAATGATTATAGAGTTGCTACGCTTTCTAACTCGTACCTAACTATTACAAGAATCACCATGCAAAATTTGAAATCGATAGGACAATTCTAACATGCCTAAATTAACAAAAAAAAACTATTTAAAAAAGTAAAAAAATCAACATGTTTAAAATGGACGTACGGACATTTTGGTAATGATTATAGAGTTGCGACGCTTTCTAAATCGTACCTAACTTCTAAAGGAATCACCATGCAAAATTTGAAATCGATAGGACAATTCTAACATGTCTAAATTAACGAAAAAAGCTATCTGTTACGGACGGACGTACGGACGGACCGACCCTAATTATAGAAAAGCTTCGCTTTTAAAAAATACGCTTGCTACTTTAGAAGCAAAACATAGAATATAATAAAGCAAAGGCCTATAAAATTTCTACACAATTAAATCCATTGAATTTGAAAGTTATAAATCTTTAGAAACGAGGCACTTGCAGTCAAAAACAAACATCTAAGGAATAAAGGATGGATATATTTGAGATATATTTTTAAAAAACAATATTGAATGATTTCATCCTACAGAAGATAAACATCCATCAGCTAGATCTATTTGACCCCCCCCCCCCTATTTTTAAATACATTGAAAATGAGGGGGCTATATGAGGATCGACCAGATTGTTATTTAATAGTTCTTTTTTTAAACCAAAAGCAAGATCAAAGCATAGCTTTATTTGGGCCTAATTGTCCTTGTTAAAATTGAAAATTCTTAAGATTTGAAGCAAGAAACTTATTTTAATTCTGGGAAAGAAACTATCCAGTAATATCTTGTTATCATTTTTTTGAGGACAGGTGTAAAATGCAGGAATATTAAGGGATAGGACAATACCCGATAAATTAATGTACATCCCCCAATGATAATACCGTCTGTAGATTACAATTAGTGGTTGAAATGTTTGGACACCCAACTTAATCAATCAACCAATCAAAATTCAGTAAGTCACCAATGTTGATAAGCCAACGAATCAGAAAATGTTACTATAAAACTTTGGGGACTAGTGTAATAAATCGCCCAATGTCACCTCCCTCCCTGTGTATAAGGATAACATGCATGGACTAGTGGAGTTATTGTAATATTTCTAAATTATTTGTTCATTAGATTTTTAAAATTTTCTGTAGTCTTCTAAAGGGGGGAGGCGCAACCGCCGAAAACCGCCGTTTCCCGCCGATTTTTTTTTGCAATTTCTCGGCGGTTTTCGGCGGATGCGCCGCCGTTTCTCCACTGTTCCATATTGTAACCCTATAAAGCAACTGCCATGCAAAATCTTAGACCTGTAACTCTTTTTTTAGTTGAGTTCCTTTGACTTTTAGTTTTGGTTTCAAAAAGTGGCACATCCGCCTCCCCCCTTTAAATCCCTAATCCCCGAAAGCAAGTGTTTATATGTTTAAGGCTTTGCACATGGCTTATCATTAGTTTTTAGAACCTAAAAGTTTAAAACAAGCAATTTACTAAATGCTAGAGATAAAAGGATAATAGGTTATCTTTTCTTCATGGCTTCCAAACGGATTTATATCCGCTGGATTAGAACCGGTTCTCAGCCATATTGAAAAATAATGAATAGCATGGTATTACAGGCAATTTTTCATGAATATTAAAATAAAAATGTTTTTGTTAAGACCGGCCTTTGGCCACTAATGGATAATAAAACTGGTTTTAGTCTTCTAAGTTTTTATTTCCATGCCTAAAAGCTTTCTATAATACGATGCGAAAAACAACTATTCCATGTATAAACGAAACTTTTTTGACACACAATTATCCTTTATACCTACAAAACCTTTTAAAAGGTATTTTATTTTACGATTAGCGTTTCATATTTATAACTAATACCTGAATGTAAATACGTCTTCGTTGAGAAATTTAACTACATATTGATTTTGTTCATTGATTTTATTGATGTTGTCATCCTTGTTGTTTTTTTGTGTGTAAAATTGTACCTCAATAAATTCTTCTAAAGACAACTTTCCATCCATATTTTTATCCATCTGTCGGAAGATTTTGTCTGTTCGTTTTTCTGGCGTTGACTCGTCTTCCGGCATCTTCATTACAGACCCAACCTACAACACAAAAATTATAAATATTTCTAAATTAATTTATTTTTATATAAAAAAGTAATCATCACTAGACAACAATAATAAAAAAAAAGAGATATATGGATGGATAGAAAAAGATAAAATGGGTTGAGAAATAATATTTATATAATACTGGGAGAAAACATAATATTTTGGGTAATTTTCTAGGTAAAAAAAGAACATAAATACATATCAAGGAATATGTACATATGTTTCCCAAATTTTTAAGTCACTTTACAAAAGTTGAAAAATTGATTTCTATAACAAGAGACGATTTAATCATTCGGATATAATAAAAAATTACAAGAAATAATATGACTAATTCTAAAATGAGTCTTAAATTTTCTTCTATAACTAATTATGCTTTTTTTGTGTATTTTTAATAAACTTTTAATATATTAAAAGCAAAATTGTGAGCGTGCTTTTTAAAATGAATATTTTTTTTTGTAATATTTGTCTTAAAAGTTTTTATCTTTTCTGATCTATTAAGTAATCCTTTTAATAAAAGATATTATAAAATTATTAAAGTTTCCCTATCCTTGATATCCCTGGTGCACTATAAAGTTTCCCTATCCTTGATATCCCTGGTGCACTATATAATTTCCCTATCCTTGATATCCCTGGTGCACTATAAAGTTTCTCTATCCTTGATATCCCTGGTGCACTATAAAGTTTCCCTATCCTTGATATCCCTGGTGCACTATATAGTTTCCCTATCCTTGATATCCCTGGTGCACTATATAGTTTCCCTATCCTTGATATCCCTGGTGCACTATAAAGTTTCTCTATCCTTGATATCCCTGGTGCACTATAAAGTTTCCCTATCCTTGATATCCCTGGTGCACTATATAGTTTCCCTATCCTTGATATCCCTGGTGCACTATAAAGTTGTCCTATCCTTGATATCCCTGGTGCACTATGAAGTTGTCCTATCCTTGATATCCCTGGTGCACTATAAAGTTTGTTCCAACTAGGAAAATGGGTAAAAGTTTAGTTCCAACCACTTCCAACTATCCATGTCAATGCTGGACAATTTGGATCCTTTAAACATAAAGGAGACTACACGTTATTTACAAAATCAAAGAAATGAAAAAAATATTGCCTAGAAAAAAACCACTTTGGACCTCATAAAGAAAGAAATAAAGCAACAAATGTAACAAATGCATTTAGATTTTGTCAGTATCAAGAAATATACACTTAGGGTAGCCAAATGCTTTAAATATTTCTAAAATACACAAATTGGAAATTAATTGAATAAGTTATAAATTTAATCCTTCAGTTAATTATTTGATTATAACACTAAAAATTGAATTTACTTCCTGTAGTACTAAAATATTAATCCCCCAAGAGCAAAATACCCAAGTTGACCAACTTATCTGGATGTCGCCTAGATTTATGCATCAAATATACTAAACTTATATATCCCTTGGTAAAACTAACATTTTTATAAAATAGCTCTTTTAAATAAAAACTTTATCTCTTTCATGTTTCAGAAAATTAAAATTTTGAAATGTGTTAAGATGTCATGAACTGTACAAAACCGTAAAACGCCTTAAAAAATGTATCAACTTAAAATAAGCTTTTTTATCTCTGTTTTTCAGAACCAAGTCAATTAAAAAAAAATTGTAGGTTTTAAAATGTAAATACTCTTTAATCTTTCTTATGGAAAAAGTCCTGAAAAAAGTACTGTTGTGTGAAAACAGTAGCGGTAGACCTTATTGCTTTTTTTCACAAGGATCTAAAGGGATAAGACAATGGCAGATAAGTTGATGTACATCCCTAATGTTGCTCCACAAAATTAACCCTTCTGTAGATTACATAGATGTAATTGAAACATTCAGACAATGAACTAAATGAATCAACCAATAAAAATTAATAAAAGTCTCCAAAGTTTCAAGCCGACGAATAAGAAAACATTATTATAATGTCCCCTCTCACCCTGGCATAAAACGAATAGCAGTAAAACTAGAAAAAATGTTTATATTTAGCATAAATAATTTGGTAAGTATTTTGTGTCAATAATTTATGTATTAGCTTCTCTTTAGATGCTATTTAGTACAATTAATTATTCATAACAGTCATGGTAATAAATGTACTAGGTATTCACTTTTTTTTTGGCAACAAAGATTGTTAAGTCTGTCCAATTTTACATTTATAATTAATTTAAAAATTAGCACTATGTGCGAAGCGTAGCAAATCTTGATAAAATTCTAAAGAATATATAATCATTTTGATTAAAAAGCAGTTTTAACTTTTTGGAACGTTTTTCATAATGTTTGTTATATGTAGTTAAAAATCATCCCTTTATTAATGACTAATGGCTACGCCCCCTAGAGGCCTCTAGAGGCACTTGAGGAGGGGGGAGTTCAATTCGATAACCCAATTCTATATTTAAAAAGTAAAACATTGATTTTTTTAAGTTTTAAAAAAATAATTCTTTTAGGGGGGTAATTTTTTCTCCTGGGAGGATGGTGATACCCTCCCCCAAATAGTAATGAACCTTCCCGGTACTTATGATAAGCTACCCTGTAAAGAAGAACCATATTAGTATAGCTATTAGTGATATTTTTCGGTACAAACAGACATATAGATAGACATCGATCATGTTACTTTATTATGAGGATTATTTAGAGTAGTAACGTTTGAATCTTTTATTCCAAAGAAAGATAATTTATGAATGACAAAATCAATTTAATCTGTAAAATCAATAAAGTTCCATCATTTTTTTTCCAATTAAATTTCAAATTAATCTGGTCTATTTCTATTTGAATAAATTTCATTTATTAGCAAGCTTTTATGCTGATTAATTAAAAAACTAAATTAAAAATGCAAACAATCAAAAAAAAAAACTATCAGGGTACACTTCAGGCATAATGGATATAGCATAAGAAAATTTACATAGGCATCAAGTTTTTTAAATGATCAAAAATGTAAACATTCTTAAGCTATATTGTTATTGATGCATGGTAAAATTGAACGTGCTTAAATAAATGAGGTTTGCTTTGCCAAGCTTTGTGAAAAAAAAGCTGAAATTTTAAAGAGGATTTAGATAATAACTGCTTAAGCCAAAATTTGTGTTTTATAATGAGAACTTTTAAAAAATGTAACCCAATAAAAGTTGAAAAAATTTAACATTTTTTGTATATTCTTTGTTTACCAATAGATTTGTAATCAGAACATTAAGTAAGTTATATAGTAGCTCCACAATCGGTCAAACAAGTCTAAATTTCTACATAGTCAGCTTGCAATATTTAAAATAGTTTTTAAAAACTAATTCATTCGCTTGTGAAGTAAAATTCAGCCTTTCTAATCATAATCACAACTATTTCTTTCATGCTTATTTTACTTTCTTAAATACATAGGCAAACCAATATGCATAAGTTAACTAGAATTCCTTCAAAAACCTTTATCTTACTTTTTTATATGAAAATGTACAATTTTAACGAGATTATTTATACATTCAGAAAACAGATTTTACGATTTTAAATTAATTTAATTAATCCCATTACTTTGATAATAATTTAAAATCGCATAATATATCATCTGAATGTTTTCTTAGGGGATTTGAAAAACATTAGGTTAGAGACAAATTCTTAGATATTAATATTATCAAAAATGATAGAGAATAAGAAAAATAACATAGAAGGGATTAAAAAGATATAATAAGGTTAAATATGTTTTAGCATCTTGGTGCTAGTAAAAATGTTTTAATATATATGTATGTTTGTATTTTTTGTGTGTTGACTACGGTTTTCATGTTTTATCTATCTTATTTAGAAAGTAAATTTTAAATTAATGATGAATTTTAGGTAAACAGGGTGTATATTTCATAAAAATATTGTTTACAACAGTTTTAAGTCATACTTTAAATGAAAAAAAGCATAAACTATGTTTACTAATTACATTATTAATAATTACAAAACTAAAAAGGTGCTGAAAAAATACAATATACACCCCTCACCCCTTCATCTAGTTTTGTTCTTCTAGTTTATGTAAAAAAATAATTAAATTTAAGATATCAAAATGTAAATTATTGACATGAACAAGAAGAATAAAACGCGCGGCCTTTATTTGAATAATCCTTACCACTTGCGGACACACTATCAGGACCAAGGGCTAGAAAAAATATTCACACAATTAGGAGGGCTGCAAAGGGCTTGCCATGTATTTAATTATATTCAAAATATAAATTTATTCACCGGAAAGCAAACTTTTAATAAAAGGGTTAGGTAAATTAATTTCAAAGCAGAGATATTTTTTTTATATTTCTGTGGATTCATTTGTAATTGTAATTTGAAAAATTAAAAAAAAAGTACCTATATATGTTGTATTTCGTGCAATATCTACACAAAAAATGTATTTAAAATAAATCAGTATGGCGCCGAAAATGAAAAAGCCGTGTCTGAAAATAAACTAATAAATTTGCTGATTGTTTGATTGAATGAGAAACATCGTTGACATAGCTTAAAATATATATATATTGTGCCCTTTTTAAATTTCTCTAGTAAATTTGGACAGTGTACAAAATAAAAAAAAAATGGCTATGTGATTGTGCATGACTTTCAAAAGAGGGGTGATCATTTGCCAGTTAGAAACCTCAATGGTGATATTGCAAGTTGCAAAAAGATATAGATAATAGAAGTTATATTAACATCATTCTTATTTGGATATTAAGAGGAGTGATTTATCTTCTATTAACCTATCTATTTGGCGTATTTAAACCATGCATTTATATTCTTTCCATTAGAAACACAACCGTTATTCAGACAGACAGAAGAGTACAAGCTTAGAGTAACTTTGCCTAAAATGATTATTTTAAAGTGCTTACAAATCCTACTATTCCTGGAAAGACCCATCTAACCAACCAAAACAGTTAATACCATTTAACAAATTAGATTGGAATGTATAAAATTGTAATCAAAATAAGTGCCTTTTTGCTCTCTTCAAAAATACGATAAATTTAACTTATAAAAGGTAAAACAGAACCGACTCGAAATAAACCTAGGTTTTAATTAAATTGTAATAACTTATTGTGTTCAAACATAAATATTAACAAAACAGTTAATATTTAAATCTTTAGCAAAAAAGTAGTCTTTTTTTCATTGAAAAAATGTTTTACTTTCTTAGTATTTAGTAGACAACAGTGCATCACTGAGATTCGAACCAATCACCTTTCCAACCAAAAAAAACATTTAAGCGTAGCTTTGCTACTAACATCCCCTTTGTATTTAAAAGTTTTTGTTGTACTTACATGATAAAGACAATGCATGTACTTACTTTTACAGGTATTTATGGGATATGTAAAAGAAAAAAAAAAAAAAAATCCAGTCAATCTATAGTACAAAGTAGAACTATGTCTGTCTGTCTGTTTGTTATCGCTAACCGCTGAACCGACTTTACAAGGTTTAGGTAGCTTCTCATAGGTCCCAAGAAGGTTTATAACTATTTTGGGGGAGGGTACCACCAACCTCCCAAGATAAACCGCCCCTTGAAAAAAAATTACCCCCGCCACTCCCCCCCCCCCCAAAAAAAAAAAAATGGGGTTGTAGGGGCGACCCCTCCCCCTCAAATTTCTTTTTTACATTTTTATCTAAATTTACTTTTACAAGGGGCGGAAAACTCACTAATTCGATAATTCTTTAAGCCGTATGCTTCTTGTAATGAATATCAAGGATTATTGATAGGCCAGCTTCAGCCGGTTATTATTATGTGGCTGTCCGGTCTGCCGTTTGACCGCCCGAAGTCATTAAAGTATACCTTTCTTCGTAAGAACTATTTTTTGTTGGAAGTAATATCCATAATATTTCTGTTATTAAAGGAAAAGGGGGAGATATTTCATTGATAAAACAAAGAATAAAAACATTCTAAATTACTTGTTATTGTGTGATTGTAAAATTATGTAAGATAATTATATTTTTTGTTAAGGAAACGAAAATAATTTTATTTATACTTATGAAAGAAAACAAAAGAAGAGGTCAATTACGTAAAAAACTAAGAATCTACAATTACATGACCATCGAATAATTTAATGTTATCCCAGTAAAAGCCTTGCATACTCAAGGCATGAGCACAACTGGTAAAGTGCTCGCTTGTAGGGGTTCGAGACGAAAAACACAACGTCGTAATAAAAACGTAAAATCTTGATGTATTTGTCAGTGGCTGTCATTCAGCCAATTAATTCCATTTGAAATTGCAAAAAATCAAATATTTTGTTGGCGAAAAAATTGTGTTTTTATGTAACTGAAGAGAAGTGGGTATGAAGGGAGGAGAAATAAGGGAATATGGTTGTAAGGGAAATTTTCATTTAGTATTCCTAGTCCCTGGTATATGAAGGTATGTTTTAACCCTTTTTGAAAATGTAAATAAAACGATAAAAAATTTTAGTATGAAATCAGTTATTTATTTTAAAATCTTAAAGTTATTATTTGTTTTGAATTTATACATTTACTAACAGCAAACGCTTCCCAAATATTTGAAAGGTTTGTGTTTTATTTCTCGGTTAGTTCCTTCACTCAAAGATTTTTCCCGGATTATCTATTTTGAAATACTGGATTAATGTTGTTTGTATTTTAACATAATCAGTGGATTATTGAATCAAAACATTGATTTACAAAAACTGAAAGCAAAACAAAAGGCGAGGGAATATCAACAGGACAGCAAATTTAACAGAAAAAAAACGGAGAATAGTCCCTTTCGTGGCAATGCCCCTTAAGGAGCGATTCGTCGTATTTTTTAAATGGCTTTAAATGGCTAGAAATAGGAGAAAAGCAACTGTGAAAAAAAAGAAGAATCGCCCACGAAAGGGACTATACCAAAAAAAACTTCCATATTTAAAAATTGTTTATTTGTAACAGTTTGACTTTAAGAAAGCGTTAAATATACAATAGTGATTTTATCAATCTAAATAATAAATTATATAGATTGTAGTTGCAAAAACCAAGAACTTATTAATAATTTTCAATTCCTGGTATTTAAGAAATTGCATTGAAAAGTACATTGTTCTATAAAAAGAAAAGAAAAAGCCAAACATATCAATTATATCCAGGAATCTAAAGGGCTAAGACATTGGCCAATAAATTGATGTAATCCTCAATGATAATACAGAGAATTATCCTTTCTGTAGATTACAATAAGTGTCTAAAACGTTTGGACACTCACAGTTTAATAAAGCAATCAATCAAAATTCAATTCAAGTCCACAAAGTTGTTAAGCCAACTAAGAAGAAAACGACATAATAATTTGAGGACTAGTGTAATAAATAGTCCTATGTTCCCTCCCTCCCTGATTATATTAAGACACAATCGAATATTTTTTAGTACAAAAATGACCAAAACTACAACTGAATCACAAACGTATAAAATATTATAAAAAAATTTCAGTAGTTTTTCATTGCACATTCACAGCTACTTAACATTTCATGTGGGTTTGTTTGCCCGTTTTTTTCCACATGCAATTATGTCGTCACAGGAACAAAAGATTGTTCAAGTGATATTGCTGTATGTTCAACTAGCGGCTACGCCCCTAGAGGCCTTTAGTGGTACTTTAAATGTTTGGTGTTTTTAAAAAATAATAAGATACCTTGCAATGTTACGATGGATTCTCTATTAAATTGCTACGATACTTTGCAATGTTACGTATGAACCTCTATTCGTGGAAAAAAAAATTCGATTTATTGTGATTTCTCCTGGGAGGGTGGTGGTACCCTCCCCCCAAAATAGTTGTAAACTACCCTATTAAGGAGAACCCGATCGGTTCAGCGGTTAGCGAGATCCTTCGGTACAAACACACAGACAGACATACAAACAAACAAATACACAAACAGACATCCTGTTACTTTAGTATAAGGATTATGGGTACAGTATTTAGAAGCTAAAATAGTGAAATGTCCCATAACGATCCTAGCGAAACATTAAATTTGTCTTATACCTATGAACCCAGCACTCTATATTTGAATGCAACCATCCTTGTTAACACAAGAGTAGTGAACGGAGGAGTAGAGAAATATTTCGTGCGCTGAAAGCAATATCGATTATGGAAAAAAATTTGGCGAAGATCATGCAAGAACAGTGCCACAGCAGTTTCACACGGATAAGAGAGACAGACAAACTTACGAATAAAGTAAAAAAAGTTTAAAAATCGAGGTTTTCGGATAACCGCCAAAATGCGATATATTAGTGACGTACACGTTCTAATCATAGAAAAGCGTCAATTTTGAAAAGAAGATCTTCTAGCAAATAATTTATAGTTATCAAATATTTATTGGAACTTTTAAAACTTTTCTATTTGATAATTATTTACTCCTTTATTCTAGAGAAATGTATAGATAGCCAGAGCCTTATAAAAAACTTTAAACTCCAAACAAATATATTCATTACTTTTAAAAATATTATAGCAACATTCATGAAAGCGAAGATGAATAAATCAGACAAAAGGAATCAACGAATTATTAATTGGAAGTCTAACTAAATTTTTTTTCTTAATCATCAATAGAACATTGTCTTATTAGACCAAGTACCTAATAATCTTAAAATAAATAAAATATATGGAAAAAGCTCAAAAACAACAATAAATTGATAGAACGATTCAAATTGTCTTTAGTTGTAAATGCAAGTTTGTACATGTGTATGATTTGTTAATATTAATATTTATGGAGGTTGTCATCCTTGTTTTTTTATTTATGATTTAAATGAAGTGGTAGGGAATAAACCCTTATTAATCAGCCTTAACTTTCAGACTAATAGACAACATTTTATACTGTACTGAAAAGAGAAAGATTAAATTATCTTAAATTAAGCTATCCCTATTATCCATGATTTGAATATGAAGCACTGCCTCGCTAGGCAAAGGATTGCATTCAACCAGGAAGTTAAATTCAATGAAATAGTCAGCACAACTTTATAAAAGAATGATGTCACTTTTTTTTCCACAAAAAAAATTAATTAGAATTTTTTCAGAAAGCTTGCATTATTATTTTTATTAAAATTTTATTAATTAAAATTATATATTCATTAAAGAGATAATAATAAATTATTTATTTTTACAGTTGATAAAAAGCCAGTAATACAAAACCAGAATAAATTTAGCATGTAGTTTTAAAAGTTAACAAATTCAGAGAGAAGAGACTAGGATTCAGAGAAATAATTTTAAGTGAAAATTTCCCTACAACTTCCCTTTATTTACAGAAAAAAAACAAGTTTTACAACTAAAATATCCAAAATTTTCAGCAACTTCAAATGATTATTTAATCTTTATTTTAAGAGTAACTTTATCTATTGAAATTTGTGTAAAATTATTTATAAAAAGCTGTTATATAGAATATATGTTATAGTAAATATTGAGTGTAAACAAAGCCTGGTAAGCTATGCAAACCCTGGTTAATATCCTGCAAACAACACATCAACAAAAGCCTTATCATCAAAAATACACAACACATGCTTATAAAGAACACCAAAGAGGAAGAAGGAAAAGAATGAAAATATTTTATATTATTCTAATGATAAAATTTAAATAATCTCTTCTCTAATATATTCCTACATGTTGTGAAAACAATATCTATATAAAGATAATTATCAAGATATTTCTCTTCTAAAATATTGCTCTATGTTGTGTGAACAATATCTTTTATTTCAGTTTCTATATAAACATAATTATCAAGATATTTCTCCTCTAAAATATTACTCAATGTCGTGTGAACAATATCTTTTATTACAGTTTTTATAAAAAGATAATTAACAAGATATTTCTCCTCTAAAATATTACTCCATGTTGTGTGAACAATATCTAATATTACAGTATCTATATAAAGATAATTAACAAGATATTTCTCCTCTAAAATATTACTTCATGTTATGTGAACAATATCTTATATTACAGTATCTATATAAAGAGGATCATCTAAACTGATGAGTACCCATCTATAACAAGTTATTACTTTTAAAACCTCCATCCTTTGCAATAGAATGGGGTCTTTCTTTAATCAAATAAGTTTTTTAATAAACTTTAATAAAAAATTAGAGCAACTCTGCCTGTAAAAAAAAACACTATTTAATTTTTTTGGTATTTTATATGTTTAAGATAAAAATAAAAAAATATTCAAAGACTAAGATATTAAGTTGTAAATATCCTAAAGGCAAATAAAACAATTCTTACAAAAACTGTACAAATATTTCTTATGAATTGGCTTACAATATGTGAAGAAGGGAATTAATTTCTAATAAACTAAAAATATATTTGCGGCCCCCCCATGCCAACTAACTTTTAATCACTTCCTCAAAGTTTATGAAGAGGCTTTAAGTTAGATACAAGTGTATAATCCCTTTTTCATCCCCCTACTTCAACTAGATCACAAATTTTATAACAACGTTGTATTTATAAAATTGGGTTGGCCATAAGTGCCATTAATAAAACGAGGATATCCACCAAAGTGCCTAGTGGAGCACATAAATCCACTCCCCTTCTTATTTTGAAATAAATTGAAAAAGGGTGGGGGTAGTTTTTTATTTGTTTGTTTATTGCATTTTAGGTCAGGCTATGTTCGGTTAAATTGGTTACTGATAATAAAAATTAAGCCTTGATTTTAATTAGATAGTTTTAAATGAACAAAAAATCGAGTAGGCTGAAAACAACAAATAAGAGAGCGATCCTAACTAACTCCATATATAGTTTTGATCCCCTCCACTTAAAGAATGTTAATTTATATGAGAGATGGTGGATATAAAGTGTCCAACAACAATATGCAGCACATTATCAAGCAAGGATAATTTAGCCCATTGCTTAGTTAGCAAAGCAATGTGACTACCTATTATAATAAGTTGATAACAAAAATTCACGAAATTGGCTATATCCTTTTTGTCTAAAGCCTAAAAATTGGGTTTTTTTTTTTTTTTTTTTTTTTTTTTGGGGGGGGGGGGCATTTTTAGTGTTGGGAGGGTGGTTTAACAAGGAAGATAAAAGCTTAAAATCTCTCTTTAATATTTATTTTGCAGTCTTTTATTAAATTTTCAGATTCCTTGTTTTTCACAACAAACTAAATAAGCTTTCTTTTGCAAGTGTATACTTTTCAATATGTTTAAAACATAATTTAAACTGCACATCATTTAGCTGGAATTTTAACAGACTTTGCACACATTAGGAATATAAATTCACATATTACCAGAGAGGGAGGGTACATAGAGCTGTTAATTCCTTTAATCCCCAAAGTTTGAAAATAACATTTTCTTTTTCGTTGGCTTAACAACTTTGGGGAATTTTATTTAATTTTGATTGGTTGGTTCATTAAAAAAAATGTTTCAATCACTAATTGTAATTTTGTTTATCATCATTGGGGTTGTATATGAATTTATCGGCCATTGCCTTTTTCCTTTAGATTCCTGCATATTATATTCCAGTATGAAAACTTTATACATTAAACTGTTTTTAATGTGTCTGTTTTTATAACTTAAGAGAATCAAAATTATTTTAAGTGCAAATAATAGATGGTTAGACATAGTAAAATGGTAAAAAGTCAATTAAAAATGGCATTATTTTAAAATAATGTGCATATGTTGGATCTAATTTAAATGTAATCGAATTTATATCGTATTTAAGTGAACAATCGTGAGATTTTCGCAGGTAGCATCTTTAAAAAAAATTAAAACGGATCATGGAAAGAAAACGAAGAAGCGGGGTTAGTCGAAACTTTTCAAGGTAGCTTTTGATAGGTTATTTTATATTATATTAGGTTAGGTAAATGTTAATAATTGCCCCGTATGGCTAGAATCCCCCGCAGGGGCTAGAAATAGGAGAAAAGCTACTGAGAAAATACGACGAAACCCGCTACTTTGTTTTCTTTCCATAATCAAAACAAAATTTTCTAAACTTTTCATAAAAGATTTAGTTTTTTTTCTGGCTGGACCAACATTGCAGCGTTATACTAGATAAGCCTTATTCGCATTAGTATTTAAAAAAAAAATTTAATTTAAAAATATAGATAATTAAACTATAACCAGCAATAGTCACTGCTGTAAGATGTTTTTATCAATTGCTGTCGTGTGTATTTATTGCCATTTAGAAGTATTGTTATTAAGATTAATATTGCACTATGACGTGCTATCTGTATTTCAATTGTGTACGTAATATTTTTTTCTAAAGCCATATCCTGAAAGTCCATGATAATTTTATGAATGATTAATCTAATGCTTTTACAAGAATGAAAGATAAATGATTTTACATATACGGGTCCAGGGAATATTATAATAAAAACATAGAATCACAAAAAAATTATTTAAGAACAGTGGTATGCACAGAGTTTTACCAGGGTGGTGTAAAACGTTTTTGGGAGAGGGGGAGGGGAGAAGGCAGTTTCAGGGTGTAGACACCCCCATGCGTATGTTTAAAAATCATCTATTTCAGAAGTTATGGCTTCTCCTTTGCTGAATAGCATTAAACATGCCAAAGACCATCGAGAAGCTTATTTGTATATCCTATCGGTCATTATTTAAACAGAATATTTATCCCTATCTGTTTTTCTGTAAAACTGGACCAAACCTGAACCAACCCTATATTATAATGTTATATATTTACAGGGAATAAAATATTAGTAAGAGGGGAGGCGGAAGTGACAATTTTCAAAACCAAAACTAAAAGTCAAAGAAACTCAATTAAATAAAGAGTTTGGGATTTGATTTGACATGGCAGTTGCTTTAAAGAGGTACAATATTTAAAGTTATAATTTACCTAACCGTATTGAAGAAAAAAACTACTACATTAGGAGATAATCATCCTTAATGAATAATATCAGAATATATTTTTTACAACAAAGAAATTTACCCTTCGTCAATGATGTAAATATCATAGACGTCCAAGGGGGGGGGGTGAAGGGGTGATTCCCCCCCAAAAAAATTTTTGGATTTTCAATTTTTACCCCCCCCCCCCAAAAAAAAAAAATTATTTTCAAAATTTTACCCCTCCCCCCCCCCCAAATAAAAAAGCTTGGACTCCCCAGGTAAATATATATGACTTTTTCCTTGGACTTGGCATAGTGGTAAAGTTTTATTTTACGAATAGGATTTAAATGCTAGACTTCTTGCAAATTTACATTATACAATGAACAAGGTAGCCATTCTTTTTACTTAGAACCTATCTCGTAATTGAAGAATAGGTAAGTTATTAAACATATGCATGTTCTATTCATATATACAAGTAACAGGAACTGTGTGTGTCTGTCTGTACCGAAATATATCCTTAACCGCTAAACCGATAAGGTTCTCTTGTACAATGTAGCTCTTAATCACTGGACCATAGGACCTCCCTCCCCCCTCCCCACCTTAAAAAAATATTTCAGCTCTGCAGGGCTCCCCTTACCTTAAAAAGCATCAAAATCATTCTTTTGTAGTGTACTTTCATCTGAGGAAAATTACCATTACGCTCCTTTCTGTAACATTTGTAGTATGAAGTAAGTTGAACTATACACAAAGTTTCACAATTCAAATTCTAGAAATTAATCAAATGAATGATTGTATGAACCTATGTTCACAATAACTCACGGAGGAAGGGATAATAATAATTATAATTCTAGAAATTAATCAAATGAATGATTGTATGAACCTATGTTCACAATAACTCACGGAGGAAGGGATAATAATAATTATAATATGAACCTATGTTCACAATAACTCACGGAGGAAGGGATAATAATAATTATAATTCTACAAATTAATCAAATGAATGATTGTATGAACCTATGTTCACAATAACTCACGGAGGAAGGGATAATAATAATTATAATTCTACAAATTAATCAAATGAATGATTGTATGAACCTATGTTCACAATAACTCACGGAGGAAGGGATAATAATAATTATAATTTTAGAAATTAATCAAATGAATGATTGTATGAACCTATGTTCACAATAACTCACGGAGGAAGGGATAATTATAATTCTAGAAATTAATCAAATGAATGATTGCATGAACCTATGTTCTCAAAGCTCAGAGAGGAAGGGAACTTATATTCCTAATGAACAAATTCAATTATGCAGAATACTATCCAATTTCTATATTTTCACATTTACATAAATCACTTACACCTGGTTAAGCCTATACATGCATCTGAGCGACATCCTTGTAATCAAAGGTTTCCTAGAATCATTATCTATTATTCCTGATTACACCTATTCATTTGTTCTTAGCAGAACCATGCTGGAATACCAGGCAAAGTTTTCCCTTTCACATAATTTTCTCAATATGTGTCTTGCAAGTAAGTTCTGAAACATTTGACAGGGGAAAAGGCATTAATTACTAGTTGTGCTCAAACAAACAGTGAAATAAAAAGCAACCCAGAATTTAAAAGTGTGAGATTTTTAGAGATAAGATAATTTGGAAGATAAATAGAATTGGAATTGGTATTCCCCTAGCCCCCAATCATGATAAACAATATACCACTTGCGGTTATTAAAATTATAGGTGGAAAAATTTAGACTATGTTTTGACAAACCAATCAATAAGAATCAAGGTTATAAACCAACCCATAGCAGAACGAGTTTAATAAATTAGGGGTTTTTCATAATTAACTGTCCAAGTTCGCACTATATGACTTCTCATATAAGTTAATGTTAATGATAACACAGAAAAATACTCTTTCTGTAGATTTCAATTAGTGGTTGAAACATTTGAACACTCAACTTATTGAGCCAATAAATCAAAGGGGGGAGGCGGATGTGCCACTTTTTGAAACCAAAAGTAAAACTTGTATGATCTCAGCCCATAAAAGAGTTACAGCTCTAGAATTCGTCACAGCAGTTGCTATTGTGGAGAACAATATGTAACTGTGAAGAAACGAAGGCGGAACCGCGACTGCCGCCGAAAACCGCCGTTTCTCGCCGAAATTTTTTTTTGCCTTATCTCGCCATATTAGACAATTTTCAATCATCTGAGATAAACTTTTTTTTCAAAAAAAATTTCGCTTATATTTTCACTTGACACATGAAAATATAAGGGAAATTTTTATGAGAAAAAAAGTTTATCTCAGATGATTGAAAACTGTCTAATTTGGCGATAAAAGGCAAAAAAAAATTTCGGCGGGAAACAGCGACTTTCGGCGGGAGCGGCGGTTCCGCTTCCGTTTCTTCACAGTTCCATATTGTTCTCCACAAAAGCAACTGCTGTGCCGAATTTTAAAGCTGTAACTCTTTTATGGACTGAGATCATGCACGTTTTACTTTTGGTTTCAAAAAGTGGCACATCCGCCTCCCCCCTTTTTAAAAAGTCCTTAATCCAACGAACAATAGATTATAATTATATAAAACTTTGGGGACTACCCCATAAACAGCCCAATGTCCAATCCTTCCCTATAAATCAACAGCTTAAGAACGCTACTGCTACAAATAAAACTGTATTGTTTTGTTTACACAAGAAATTATAATTAAATTAGAAGAAAACCTATTAATAATTCATTTACACAACAAATTAATTCACAAAACTTTAGATATTTGTTTTATTTGTTTAATGCTGACAATTTTTAAAAGCGAAGCTTTTCTATAATTAGGGTCGGTCCGTCCGTCCGTACGTCCGAGATAGACAGCTTTTATTCGTTAATTTAGGCATGTTAGAATTGTCCTATCGATTTCAAACTTTGCATAATGATTCCTGTAGTAGTTAGGTACGATTTAGCGTAGCAACTCTATAATCATTACCAGAATGTCCGTACGTCCATTTTAAACATGTTGATTTTTCTAATTTTTTAACAGCAAATTTTTATGTGATCTAATTATTCGTTTGATCTGATTTTTGGTATATTGATTCCTGGGACAACAAAGAACAATATTTTAAGCGAAGCAACTCTATAATCAAATCCTAAAAATGTAAGTATGTCCATAAACTCAATAAACATTATCCTGTATCAAGAAGTTTTTCAACAAATTTACTTACAATTTTGCTTAGACTCTTATATTTTTATATTCTGATAATTCAGTTAAGACACTATACAAGTGTTAATGTCCGTTTGTCCTACCGTTTCAGTGCTTCGCTTTTATGGATGTTGTCATCCTTGTTTTCTGTAATTTTCTGGAAAATCATAACCTTCAAAGTAGGATAAACTGAATATAACTATTCTACCATATAAAGTAGTAAGGAGTTTTTGTCTAAAGCTGAAGATTTCAATAACTATTAAACGAGTTATCCCTTAAAAGGAAGCCTTATATAGGTCCAAGTATGGTTTTATTTATTTCAATTTTAGATTTTAGTCTTGAAATGCCTTTGGATAATTTATGAAACTTCTACCAATTTTAATACAGCACACCTAGATGCTAGGGGCACAGCCGCTAGTATGTAATAATGCAATGAAAATAAAAATTATTATGTTGATGGATCTGTTTTTTTATTAGGATATTTTCTAAATAACATCCTATAACATTAGGTAGATAGTCTCAAACATTGCTGTTCTTTTATGGGAACATAGTAAGGTTTTTTATTTGAAGCAAAATATCTCAGAACTGGAAGGATCTATAGACTTAATAGTTTACAGGAAATCTTTATTTACATCTTAGGTTGGTTTTAAGAAATTTTGTTTTCTATCATATAGCTTCTAAAGGCTATGCGCGCAGCCACTAGTAATCTTCATAGCACACATTTTCTTTTATTTGTAAATAAAACTAGCAAAACTGAAAGTTTACTTTGTAATTGAAAGAAAAAAGTTTAGTCTGTAATTATATCAACAAACAGTAATGTCTCAGGGAACTAAATGGATAAGACAATGCCTGATAAATTTATGTCACTCACTTCTATAGATTACAATTGAACACTCAACAAAATGAACCAACCAATGAAGCCACCGAATTATAAAATGTTATATTAAGACTTTGGGGACAGCCCAATGTCCTCTCCCTCCCTGGTAATGTCTAGATCAAGTAGAAAGGAAAGACACATAGACAAGTTATTAGAGAACACAAATAAATGTTTTTAGAAGATTTTTTTGCCTGATATTAAAAGAATGATAACAAAGTAGTATCGAGACTAATAGAATACTTTCATGAAATTTCTCCAAAATAACAAACATTGCATGTCTTTTTTTAAACATTAACTTATTTCTTTTTCCAGAGTAAGATCAAGGTATTTATTTTTAAATAAAATAAAAATTTTGTTTACTAGGATTTCAAAAATATGGAGAATGGCTACTATGCAACTCTATTCGTTTTGCATTTGAGTTGACTTGCATATGCGCACAGCAGTAAGAAAACAAAGATTATCTGTTTGTAAGGTAAAAGGGGAAAGGTAAGGCGTTTAAAAAAATCTAGATTATCATAATCCTCCTTTGAAGATATATATAAAAAATAAGACAAAAAGAATTTAATATTTTGTTGATTTTAGATATGAAAATGTAAATGGGATAACCAGGGAGGGAGAGGATATTGGAGGTAAATTGCAATAGTACCTTAAGTTTTATAACCACATTATATCAGTTGGTTCAAAATTTTGGATCCCTGTATTGAATTTTGATTAGTTGATACTAAACTTGCAGTGTCCAAACTTTTCAACAAATATTATCTCCAGCAGGTGGAATTTTGTCATCAACAAGGATATATGTCAATTATCGTCTTATGTCTTATCCCTTGAAATCCCTGATAATAACTCTTTCTCATTCCCTTCTCTGAGGAACAGGCTTTAAAATATTCATGGGAAAAGTTTATTAGCCGACAGCCAATATTATATTATAATATTTCAACATTTCATTCATAACAAAAATATAGAAATTCGAAATTAAATGAGAAAATTTCTAGCATATTACCTTTATCTTAAGGAATGACATATTTATACAATAAAAAAATAAAAACCCTAAAATTTTAATATATGTCGTAGTTTGTGGATACGTCAAACAATGGCAAGTATTACAAGGGGGGAGGCGGATGTGCCACTTTTTGAAACCAAAATCAAAAGTCAACAAAGGAACTCATCTAAAAAAAACGTCACAGGTCTGAGATTTTGCATGGCAGTTGCTTTATAGGGGTACAATATGGAACTGTGAAGAAACGGCGGCGCAACCGCCGAAAACCGCCGTTTCCCGCCGAATTTTTTTTTTGCCTTTTCTCGGCGGTTTTCGGCGGTTGCACCGCCGTTTCTTTACAGTTCCATATTGTACCCCTATTAAGCAACTGCCATGCAAAATCTCAGACCTGTAACTCTTTTTTTAGTTGAGTTCCTTTGACTTTTAGTTTTGGTTTCAAAAAGTGGCACATCCGCCTCCCCCCTTTTAGGACTTTCCATCTAGAGGCTCTGTATTCAAAGTGACAGAAAGGGGCTAATGGAAAATAGCAAAATAGCTTGAAACCATCACATGACTTAAATATGAAAAAAAAATAGTCTAAGACTGTCCCGAGACCTATGTGATGTGTTCCTAAAAAAGGGAAATTGAATCAGTTCTGCAGTTAAACAGTGTTTTTTTTATGAGAACGTTTTTGAAAGCAATTTTACCCCACTTATAGTTATCAGAATTTAATGATTAATGGCTTATTCTTTTCGTTTTTTATAATTATTAATAGAAAAGCAAAAAAATATTTCAGTTTTTATTTTAAAAGTACAGTAAATTCAAAAATTCAAAACTTAGGTTTCAACATCTAAAAATGGTTTCAGCGCATTTTTCTTATGCTCAAATCTTCTACCCTTTGCAAGAATGGAGGGAGTACTTTGGGGGGGCAGTACTCCCTCCCTGGTTGAGATATGGCCTTCAAACTTTACACTTTTCTAGTACATGTCACCAATAGTATCTGTAACAATTTTTAGAGCTATATCTAAATTTTGGAGCGTTTTGCAGCCATTCTTGCAAAGGGTAGGAGATTTAATCATAAAAAATGCACTAAAACCATTTTTAGATGTTGACACCTAAGTTTTGAATTTTTAAATTTACTGTACTGAAATATTTTTTGCTTTTATATTAATAGTTATAAAAAACAAAGAGAATAAGCCATTAATCATTAAATTCTAATAACTATAAGTGGGGTAAAATTGCTTTTAAAAAAATCTCACAAAAAAATACACTGTAGTAATAAATGCTTCAGTAAAAAGAAACTTTATATAAACCAAAAACAAACATGTTTAATTACATTTCTTAACAATATCTACCTAAACAAGTTTTCTTCTATTCAAAAAAGTTGGAGCATAAATAAATGTAAGCGCTATTGAAACTGGAAATAATTTTCAATTTTCCTTCTATTTTTGTAAGTCAACAAAACCCAGTCATGTCTGGAAATAGGATGATATCATCCACTAGTATCGCAGCTAAACATCAATATTTCTTGCAAAATACAATAAAGTTTTACTTATCTAACACAAGTAGGCATTAGACATATAGAAAGGGCAATTTGATAGCAAAAATATACAAAAAAAATATATAAAATAAAATAAAAATTCAGATTTTAGTTACATAATATTATTTCGAGTACGGTTTTAACTATGCGATGCTAAATGGATTTCATACAAAATATTTTTTGCACACTAAAAATTCTTAACATTCAATTTAAAACACGCATATCTTGAAATGGACCAAGACAAATAACTTGTGATGCTGTAAATTTAATCAAAACTTTTTGAAACCTAATTTTCTCATCAAGACCCGTTGAAACATTAACTCTTTTTTTATACTGGGTTGGCCCTTGGTTAGCATCACTTAACTAGTGCTTTCCATCTAAATGCTTGGTAAGAGCAGAACCTATTTTTAAGATAAATTGAAAATTAGTAAGGTGTATTTTTTTCTTGTGCCTATTCCATGAAAGAGCTCTAAGCCTGCGGAGCCTTTAAATGCGTTATCTTAACCCTATTATATATTCAAGGCAGGTGTGAATAGAATTATGAAAGAAAAGAAAGAAATAATTTAAATTGTTTCTTATTTTTTTTATCCCATTCATTTTGGATCTTGGACAAAGTAGCTTCGGACAAAGTAGCTTCAGGACAAAGTTGCTTCCGGACAAAGTAGCTTCCGGACATTTACTTAAGAAAAGTAGCTTCCTTAGAAAAATAGGAAAATGGGTACACCGACAAACGTCCTACTACGACAAACGTCCTAATGCGACAAACATCCTAATCCGACAAACCTCCTAAACGACAAACGTCCTAATGCGACATCTTTTAAGTAAAACCCCCCAAAAAGCTTTTCAAGTGATATCACATTTATTAAGTGTGAGGTAAGGGTCGATATTTTTAATGCAAGGTTGTATCGGGTTCGAAACCATGCCGTTGGGTAGCCAACACAGACTTTGGGACAACTGTCGGACGGATTTTTAAATTTCACCCTGTGGACAAAGTTATTCAAGAAAAAAATTTCGGTTTTGAATTTCGTCCCTGTGTGTTTTATTGCCATATTGGATTTTATTGTTCAACTTTTTTAACAGCAGTGGTGGATTTTATCTTTTAATTTGGAAGATTTTTTTATTTAATAACTTTTGAAAAATTTTAGGACGTTTTACTTAAGAAATGTCGCATTAAACATTCTTACATAGGTTAGGTTAGGTTAGGTTATAGGCAAGGGGGCCGAGCGCCCGCGGCTAGGCAGGCCAGGGGGCCGAGCGCTGCGGCCATAACCTTTATTACTATTAGAAGCTACTTTTCATAAGTAAATGTCCGGAAGCTACTTTGTCCGGAAGCTACTTTGTCCTGAAGCTACTTTGTCCGAAGCTACTTTGTCCGAAGCTACTTTGTCCGAAGCTACTTTGTCCAAGATCCTTCATTTTAGTTTAAAAGCTAACATTACGTACTAGTAATGCCTATTAACAAATTACTAGTTCATAACCAATTAATTTATGAGTGAACAGTTAATTAAAAAAAGTTTGAAATCTTTTTTTGAAAATTCGTAAGAGACGTAATTATAAAGGATGTCTCTAATTAAAAAAGTAAAATAAAAATAAATCTAAGTATTTTAAAATTTTTATTGAAAACATGGAATTGAAGCTTCCGGGAGAGAAAAGGAACTAGAAATCACAATGATCTAAAACTGCTTAATTAAAAAAATAAAAAGGATTTAGAGTTCGAAAAACAAGTAAAGAAAAGTGCATTCATTAAAGCAATTAAACCAATTCAACCCATTTATGGATATTCAAAAAAGTTTTGGTTATCCATTTAAAGGTTAAGCTGTCAAGAAAAATAATAAAACTATATATTCGTCGCCTTATTGAAGATTATTTAAAGCAATAAATTTCACAATAAGGTAATTGTAAGGAAAAACATCAACTGTTATCCTAAAGTCAAAAATATACAAAATAAAAAATCTAAAAAAATGTTGTAACCCACTGTGACTATTATCGAATAAAATTTTTCTTTCTCCTAGAAATGTTATTCTACGCACAAAAATAAAAAGAATTTTATTGGAAATATTTCTGTTCAAATTATAAAATGAAAATTACGAACGTCACCCCAAAAACAAATATTTTAAGTGTCTTTATGACAGAAAAGGGCCAACCTTGCCCTATAGAAGGGTAGCTATATCGATAAAAAAATTAAAGCCATTTTTTCAGAAATTTAAGAACTATCAATAAAAATATACCGTTTTTGTTAAGTACTCATTCAAATTATAAGAAATGAAAAAAATAAGTTTTTATCCACCGTACTAAAAAAGTAACATTTGGTAAGAAATTAATTTGTAATTAGTTGTACTAAAGTAAAAAAAAGTATTGTTGTGTAATAAAAGTTTTAGTTTTGTGTGCAAAAGAACCAATATTTAGACAACACACAATTCCGATCAGGGGAGACATTCATAAAAGTATTTTTTAAGGCGAAGCTTTTCTACATTAAAAGCGAAGCCTTTCTATAATTAGGGTCGGTCCGTCCGTCCGTCAGTAACGGATAGCTTTTTTCGTTAATTAAGGCAAGTTAGAATTGTCCTATTGATTTCAAATTTTGCATGGTGATTCCTTTAGTAATAAGGTACGATTTAGAAAGCGTAGCAACTCTATATTCATTACCAAAATGTCCGTACATCCATTTTAAACATGTTGATTTTTTTACTTTTTTAACAACAAATTTTTTTGTGATCTAATCATTGATCTGGTTTTTGGTATAAGGATTCCTGGGACAACAAAGTATAATGTTATTAGCAAAGCAACTCTATAATCAAGTCCTAAAAATGTAAGTATGTCCATAAACATAATCCTGTATAAAGCAGTTTTTCAACAAATTTACTTACAACTTTGCTTCGACTCTTATACATTTATATTCTGGTTATTCAGTTCTGACACAATATAAGTGTTAATGCCCGTTTGTCCTACTGTTTCAGTGCTTCGCTTTTAAGGATGTTGTCATCCTTGTTTTTTTAAAATGTTTCTTTCCATTAGTTTTTGTTTGGTTAACCATAGTTTTTATATAAGACTCTTGGATTAGTACTTGACTCTGTTGCATTGCTTTTTTAGCCAGTTCAAGCTTCACGTTCAAGACATTATTGCTTGTCTCATGAGAGCTCTTCGTTATAACCTCAACCTCACCGTTAGTTTGTTTATTAGGTGTTTTTAGACTATCTATGTATGGTATAAAATGTGTATGGGCTAATAAATGGAATAAAAAAGAAGAAAAGGGACATTTTACCACTAATATCATTTCATTTGTCTAAAAAGCGGAACTTAATCATCATTACATAACTATATTTACATAAAGCTTTATTTTTAAGGCAAATAACTTTATGAATACAGCCCAAGTCAGTTGAATAAATATTGTGCAGCGAATCAAAGCAAGGAAAAGTAGGAAAGGGCAATAAAGGAAGAGAAATAGGAGTGAGTGGAGGAGGGGAGTTGAATCGATCAAACACGCCACTAGTAAAGAATGGTAAGAAGGTTATTTATTGTCTCTGGGTACTAGAGCATTCATTGGATCAGTAAACAAGCCCAATATCAATGATAGGTAAACCAAAGAAAAAACAATAACCCGAAAATATTTATAAGGATGTTAATATTTCCGGTATGGCTTCAAAACCGATTATATCCACTCGATTATAAATGGTTCTAAGCCATACAGAAAAATCATGAATAGCATCGTATTACAAACAAGATTCCACGAATATCAAAATAAAAATCATAAAATTAATATCAAATATATAAACCAAGGCTTTCGGCCCCTCGGATCTAACAAAACTGAGTTTAATCTTATAATTTTATTTTAATATCCGCGGAAAGCTGTCTATAACACTCATTGTAAGTCCAGTAAATCAAAGTTTTACAGTTTACTTATTCCTATTTTGCTGATGAGTACTATAAAAAGAATTGTTAATGCTAATTGGAAAGGGAGTTATAAAGTTTTAGTCATGAGTTACAAACAACAACCTTTCTATCCAAAAAAAAGTACTTCTCATGAACACGAAACAACTTAACTTAGGCTTTTATACCTAAAAAAAACTGGTTACTTTGTTCTAAAATTTAAAAACAGTAACAAAATATTTAAAAAAGACTTAAAGGAAGCCTGCAAGAAATACCACGCTTTAACTACTGAAAGACTGCCACAAGTAGACCCAATACCCCAAATTTAAAGCCTTCAGCTTCAATAACAAAAAAGTTCTAGGCATTTCAAAATGACATTTTATGTACAATGAAAATTTTGAAAGATTTACAATGCTCATAAAAGAATAAACAATATTAAATTACGTCGCCTGGACATAAAATTATAACCTTATCTTTGTCAGAAATTTAGATTGCCGGTAACTGATCACATTTTTACAATAAAAACGCCACATTTCATAGTCAAAATCTATGAAAAAAATTCGATTTAAATTGCATTTATGAACGAAAATCATGGCGGAAACAAACGAGAAAACTAATACAATCTCTGCTGTGATTGGTTGCTTAGCTGATACAGCCTTCTGATTGGCTACAGTACACTCAGTACAACACAAGTTAAACTTAATTTTTTTTTAATGATTTTGACTATAAAAATGAGTATTTTTATTGTAAAAATATAATTAGTTACTGGCAATCTAAATTTATGACAAAAATAAGCTTATAATTTTGTTTCTAGGCCACGTAGTTTAATTTCAAAATTTCTAACATTAGCATTGAGATTCTTTCAAAATATTCATTGTACATAAAATGTCATTTTAAAATGCCTAGAACTTTTTTGTTATAGAAGCTGAAGGCTTCAAATTTGGGGTATTGGGTCTACTTGTGGCAGTCTTTCAGCAGTTAAAGCGTGGTATTTTTTGCAGGCTTCCTTTAAATAATAATAATGAATAAAAATATTATTTCTAATATTGCTCTTGGTTGGCTAAAAATTCTTACAACCACGTTTTCTTATTGGTTGACTAAAAAATGTTGGTAACTTTTATTAAATTCTAAGTCCCAAAAATTTAAGCAATAATTTTAATATAAAGAAGGAGAAATTTTGTTCATCATCATTGAACATGTAAATCAATTTATCGTCCATTGTCTTATCCCTTTGTGACTATCTAGCTTTACTATTTTTTTATACCTAATGTCTGAATAAAAAGTCAAATGTGAAAATAAGTCTTTTTATAACCACTCCAAGAAATCTTTCTAAATCAAGATTTATGCATTTGGCTGTGTACTGTAAAAATAAAATTAGCAAAATGTTTTACGTTTGATTGTAGCTAAGACTAATTTTCAAATCCCCCACCCCCCCCATTAAAGAAAATCGCAATAACATGTTAATTATAAAGAAGCAGCACTTTCGAGCCAAGCCCCTGGGAGGAAAAGTTAGTGTCCTGTTTTGTTCAAATTTCTGTCACAAAAATAAGAAAGTTCTTGGAAGGACGAATTTTCACAAAATTTCCGATATTTGATCAGGATTTTTTCAGGAAGAATGACATAAGTTAATGGGAGAAAAAAGTTTATTCTAATCTTGGTCTAAATATTTTACGCTAAGAATGAAGATTTTGTGCTCTCCCTCAAAAGTGGATCGAGCACTAATTTTCCATGCCTAGCCCCTGTGAGGGCTACACCCAACATAACCTAACCCAAAGAAATAAATAAAAATAAAATTAAAAACTAACACCCCCCCTCCTTTCGTTTCAATACATGTCTTATAAGAAAGAGGGGAAGGATATGCCAATGATTTGTAAAAAAAAAAATATTTTTTCCCTTGAACTCTGGAATTTTTTAAGACAGTGCCAATGTATTTGTCAACCAGTTCCAAAAATACGTTTTCTAGCCATCCATTTTATACTTTTTCCTGGTAATTTTTATATTTCTCATTATTTCAACACTTTAAGCATAAAAATCATTTTTTCAAGCAGATTTCACCATTTTCTCTTTTTAAAATAATGAAAACATTAATACATGATTTTGGCAAAATTATTCATCGAAGCAGTTTAATATTGATATTTCTTAAAAACAAACAAAAATCATCAAAAAGAAAATCTTTTCTCGTATCCTTCAGCATCTAGGGACTAAAATAACTGGTTTCAATCTTATAATAGTACATTTTATATCCGCGTAAAGCTGTTTATAACACGATGCGCTAACAACTATTAACATCTTATGCATGTTAATCTAAAAAATAAAATTCCTTTATTCATTTTAAGAGCCTGTAAATAAAAAGGTAAAGAATACATCTATTAATCTACCTATTTATCCCATTTACCAACTTTAAAATTATGTATCTTTTTACTCATATATTAAAAAGGCGAAAAACTTTCTTAATTTAAAATACAAGTAGACAAAGGTCAACATATACATAAAGCTACTTTTTTTCTACATACAGAATATATTTAAAATGTTAAAAATGCGAAATATTTGTATAATTAGGATTGTATGACTATCAATCTCTCGGCCAAAACAGGCAACATTTAAAAATGTTAACAGTTTGACCTAAATTATCATTGTTGTGTATTTTGTAAACTTTTCATTAACTTGGAAAATATTATTCATAATTCTTAGAATCGTAGCTGAGTCTCTTAACCCTCTTAACTTCCCTCCCCCCCCCCCCCTTCTTAGCCACTTCCCTTCAGCTACATCAAAAAACAAGTTATACGCCAACTCTACCCAACAAAATACTTAATTTTCGTTAATATCATGGAATTAATTGGCCGATTTGCAGCCACTAAGTAATTCAAAATTACCCAAAATTTGCGGCAAAAAAACTTTTTGAAGACAGTCATCACGTTTTTTATTACACATTACAGGATATATTTTCAATACGCCCAATTAAAATGCTAGTTTAATTGTTAATTTGTATGTGAGGTTTAAATGGCGCAAAATCAGACATTCTAAAAATGTTTAATTGCATTCCCAAGATAAGGATAAAAATATATATTTCTGGGCGTAGAGCTAGACTCAGGGCTGCCGGGCCTTATAATGGCAAATCAGGTGACTTCAAGAAAATAGGTACCCGTCAAAAACAAAAAAGGTTAAGGAAACAGGAATGATTTTTACAACCTTTAGACAAAAAATTCTCTCTTGAAAGAATGTAACAATAGCTAAAATCATAAAAATTTTGAATCAATTACTAAATTACCTCAATACTTTTGAGGTCAATTAACAATACCTAGAACCGTGGCTACTGCTAGACACATACACAAACACCTGATAGGATTAAACTAAATACCCATAATATATCTACAGGGGTGCAATAATTTCTGCAAAGTTTTAAAAAACATAAACTTCACAATATACAAAATAAGAGGGTTTTACATGTAAATTAAATAATCAACCCAATTATAATTGTAAAATAATAGGTATGGCACATTTAAATTGTTTGAAATTTATATTAGAATTGATTTATTGAGCCCTAATATTAATATTAATATGATATTGGCAACGGGAAAAATATTTTTTCAATTCTTACTAAATTCAAATGTGACTTATTTGCGGATTTAATAGCGCACTTCCCTGTAGACACATATTACCAAAAACACAGGTTTTATAAGGGGGCGGGCACTTTTAATACCCCCCGCGCGCCTGTTGTTTTTGGATTAAAAAACCTCTTTCAAGTTTCACAGGGTTTTATATTGCCAATGTCTACTAATGTGAAATTCCAAAATGGACCCACCCTAATGGCTATACATTGGACAACAAACAATGATAGCGTAGCTACTCTACAAGTTCATATCCGTTGATAAGTCTCAGGCAAAGTGGTTACACAATTGCAGAGGCATGAAAAATCAGTTTAAAATTTTAAATGTTTCATGAATTATTTGATTCTTTTGGGGGACTGTTATTTGATTATTGTGTTTAACAATATTTGATATCAATTAAGTATGATGGTTCTTGAATTAAAATAGTTTTGTTTTTTAGTTTTTATTCTAAAACTCTGAGATGTATCATAATATTTATGACCTCTCTTCATTGAAGTTTTCTAGGACTCTGTGGGCAAAATCATTAGCTATTTCATAATTCTTTTTGATTATAATTAAATACTTTTAAATCCAAACCCTTAATTAGAAATCTGATTAAATTTCAAATTACATTAAAAATAATAAGATAAACCAATTATGACAAACATATAAAGCTTTACAAATCCACCAATTTTAAAGGTTAGGTATGAATAGTGTAAAAATATGAAATTTGTGAAATAAAAATGTTTTAGGCTGATTGCAAGAATATGTTAAAACGAAAATATGTCTTATAATAAAAAAATCCCAAATTTTAAGCAAGTTTACTGAACTTAATCTTAAAGTAGATAATGGCTGACTTTTTTATTGGCAATTGTCTTTTATAAACCCTTGTTTTTAATAGTTAATTTTTCACATCGTATTTTAGACAGCTTTCCGCAGAGAATGTACTCTGGTGTATCAAAACTGGTATTTTATTATATGTAGAAAATTGTCAATGACGCGATACTACACACGATTTTTCAATATGGCTGAGAACTTAACCGGTATAAATAAGTGATGATTATTCAGGGAGTAAGGGAGGGGACAATGGATCGAATATTCAATTTTTAGGAGTCTTAGACTTTGGGGACTGGCTTAAAGGGAACATGCAAGAATTTAGCAGTTTCTAACCAATCTTGGGGACCAATTATGAATGACGTCACGCAAAATCATGCCTAATCTCGCGGCAAACTAGCGCGTCAACAAAAAGATAAACAATAACAAGCAGACAGAATATTTTGATTTTGAAAATTATTTTGTAAATTGAATCATTACATTTTTTATATCTAATTCTTGTTTAATGTTAGTTCATTCCGATTATTGCGTTGCAGAAAGAAATTATATTAAGATTATTAGTTATTATGAGCAAAGCCTTCCTATAATTAGGTCCCGCACATTTGTACGTCCGTAACGGTTAGCTTTTTTCGTTACTTTAGACATGTTAGATGTTTCTTATTGATTTAATGTAAAGGCAAAAGATTTTTGTCTTAGCTTAATATTTCTGTAATTAATGATCCGATTAATTTCAAAATTTTAGGGAAAATTCACGAAGTCCTGAGTTGTTCAAGGTTTGTTTATCATTAAAATCTCAAGATGGTGTCATTTTATTTTTCTGTCCTGGATGCTAGGAGCGCAGCTACCAGTTATCCTAAGATATGTTACTTAAACCTTAAGATCTTTAAAATTAAGATGTACTTATGTTCTCAACTATTTTATTTATGTAGTATGAAATTTTGACGCAAGGTATCTCATTTTTATTTCGTTAAATGAAATAACTTGAGTTAAAAGTTCTGTAGGAAGGTAATTGTTTTAGTAACTTTTGTAATATAATTATTTAAAGGTTTTTTATGTCTAAGCTTTTTAATAAATACAATAAAAACAAGGATGACAACATCCATAAAAGCGAAGATCTGAAATGGAAGGACAAACGGACATTAAGACTTGTATAATGTCAGAACTGAATAATCAGAATGCGAATGTATAAGAATCAAAGCAAAATTGTAAGTAAATTTGTTGAAAAACTGCTTGATACAGGACAATGATTATGGACATACTTACATTTTTAGGACTTGATTATAGAGTTGCTTCGCTTTTAATATTGTACTTTGTTATCCTAGGAATCAGTATACCAAAAATCAGACCAATCAGATAATTAGGTCACGTACAAATTTGTTGTTAAAAATGTAAAAAAAATCAACATGTTTAAAATGGACGTACGGACATTCTGGTAATGATTATAGAGTTGCTACGCTTTCTAACTCGTACCTAACTATTACAGGAATCACCATGCAAAATTTGAAATCGATAGGACAATTATAACATGCCTAAATTAACGAAAAAAGCTATTTAAAAAAGTAAAAAAATCAACATGTTTAAAATGGACGTACGGACATTTTGGTAATGATTATAGAGTTGCTACGCTTTCTAAATCGTACCTAACTATTACAGGAATCACCATGCAAAATTTTAAATCGATAGGACAATTATAACATGCCTAAATTAACGAAAAAAGCTATTTAAAAAAGTTAAAAAATCAACATGTTTAAAATGGACGTACGGACATTTTGGTAATGATTATAGAGTTGCTACGCTTTCTAAATCGTACCTAACTACTAAAGGAATCACCATGCAAAATTTGAAATCGATAGGACAATTCTAACATGTCTAAATTAACGAAAAAAGCTATCCGTTACGGACGTACGGACGTACGGACGTACGGACGGACGGACGGACGGACCGACCCTAATTATAGAAAAGCTTCGCTTTTAAAAATTTGGGTAAAAGAAGTTGTAAAAGTAAAATGGTCTGTTTCCTTAATTTTCCGAAGTTTTAATAATAACAATTATGGAAATGAATTTTAAACAAGGGTTTTGATCTCTAGAATCAAAGGCTTGTAGTAAAGCATCAGTTTAAGGATGGTGCATTTCGAATTAAAAACAATTCAAAAAGTCAAAAATTTCCACTAAAGGTTGCTATATTGCAAATACTTGTTTTATCTGGAAATATCTGGGTTTTCAACCTTAAAGGGTCACAACTATAAAATTGAATTAACTGCCCATTGTCCCCTCCCTTACTCCCTGTGATTATTAAATGCATTTTAACCCTTAATAAAAACTATATTCATTATGTGATAAGTATGTGATATCATATCTTTACCACGAAAAGTTAACACGAGAAAACCATATGTATCATATTCATAATAACACCTTATATATGCAGTATTTTCCATTAACATATCAGGGAATAAAGAATAAGATATCATTACGTAAATTAGCTGTAAATGACCATATATTTATATTCAAGATTTAATATTTTATACAAAGAATGTAAAAGATAATAAATCTTAAGTATGAAAACAAGTTTTGATCGTATAGTTAATAATTGGCATTGGAAACTTAACTTATTAATACAGATTTCTAATCCTTGTATTCCCTAAAATATTTGTTCTTTTATTGTACATAGTTATGTAAACAAAAAATTAGTTATTTATCAACGAGGAAGGGAAGCTAAGATAAGGTACCTTTACCAAGCAAAATGATTAAACTTTATTTTTTGTGCTTTTAGATTTAATAAGAGCGTTTGATGATAAACAAAACGACTAATATGTTCAAATATGATATTAAAAGACAAGACAATGGACACTAAATTAATATACATCTCCAATGCGGATAGACCCGATAACCCCATTTGTAGATTAAAATTATTGATTGAAACGTCTGGACACCAATACTTTTGAACCAATCAAAATTCAACAAGAGCACTCAAAGTTTTTTAGTCAACGAATAAGATAACTTGGTTATTTTAATTTGGGTACTAGTGTAATTAGCAATCCAATGTCTCCCCCTCCCTTGTTGAACCGCCAGCATATAATTCCTTAATAACAAAAATTTAAACGATTGTTTTAACTTGATCAAAGTATCAAACTTAGCTACACGGGGGGAGAAGAGCAGCATCAGTTTAGGGGAGGAGCTAAAGCAGTGTATTATATTATTATTATGATAATGGGGTGGTGATTATTATAATATTGTGTCAAAAAGGTTTACATGAAATGTATAATAAGCAAACTAAAGCATAATTGTGTTTACATAAAAACAAAAATGTGTTCTCTATAATAAGTGAACCAAGGATCATGCTGTACTTACCATTTTGTAGATAGCTGTCACAATCTCTAACATTTCTTGTCTAGTGATGTATCCATCCCCATCGAGGTCGTACATCGTGAAGGCCCATTTCAACTTTTGCTCCAACTTGCCGCGCGACGTGACGCTGAGCGCGCACAAAAACTCGCGGAAGTCGATGCTTCCGTCACCGTTAGCGTCAAAAGTCCGAAATACGTGTTCAGCAAACTTGGACGCGTCACCGTACGGGAAAAAGTTTCCGTAGATTTTCTTAAATTCCTCAACGGACAGCTGGCCGTTGGGACAGTCCTTCAGGAAGCCCTTGTACCACTCCTGGATCTCGGCGTCCGAGAACTCAGTGTTGGACTTGAGGTCGTCCAAAATCTCGGGCTTCAATTTTGAGTTGTGCTTACCCATGGTGGAGTTAGTGCTTGCTTGGGATTATCTTTTTTTGGAAACCAGATATTAACAAAAGAAAATACATAGCACCATCCATTTGAATATAAATAAATTTTCCTATTCAATTAGACATTTTAAAGACTTAAAGGTCATTTATAGAAAACAAAAACAAAAAAGGAACTTAACAAAGAAAAAGTTACATACAGCAGTGAAATTTTGTTTCACAGAGACCTCAATATAAAACTGTAAAGAAACGGTGACGGAACATATGAAAATTATTAGATATCACCAGATAACAATGGTTTTCGGCAGCCGCGACGGTTTCAAAATGTACTAAACCAAAGCAATTTTCATGCAAAGTCGCAGGCACTGTTGTATCTATTTTTAAACTGAGTGAGTTCCTTTATGTTGTCTCTTTCACAACATCTCCCCCTCAACAAAAACAAGCCAAAAAAGATCAACTTAATCATTAATGATTAAATAGAACAAACATCTCTCCGAACCACACCATCCAATATAAAACAAACTATCTTGTCTTTGAAAATACATTAATCAGATTGTTTGTATAGTTTTTCAGGGACACAGGGAGAGACAGATGGGTGATAATTTATATTTTCTTAATCAAAGAACAATCGTACAATGTTTATACTATAATCTTAAGAATATTAAATTTCTATTTGTAAACAGTGTAAGTAACCCTCAATTAGTTTTCTGGTTTCCAAACCTGGTTTTCAAAGTTTGTGTTGGTTTCTAAACAGATACAAATAATTCATAACATACCTTCATTTTGTACATCTATAGCTGGGCAAATCAAAATACTTCTATAATCTTTACTGTTGTAAGTTTAATCTGATCTTATGAGAATTTTTAAGAATTAAGAAAAATTGTCCTAATAGCGTTTACTTTTTAGACTTTTTGGTTGGATGGTTCAAGTCTATTAATAGAACAACCAATGATTTACATTAATAAAATTGATTGAAGCAGGACATCTGCCATTTATTGGTAAAAATTGAGGCATAAGAACTACAGTTCTCTTATCTGAGAAAACTAAATTCCTCGTAATTCTTGTAATGTTTTGAAATAGCAATGTTATAATTTATAAACTTATCATTTGAAAAAAATTCTACTGGAAGGAGTAAAACATGATTTTCATATTTTTTTTCTTTCATTGAACAAGTTACAAGTGTGTTAAAAAAATAAATTGGCCAAATTTATTCACCCTAATTTTCTTTGAAACACAATCAACCGATTTGACAATCGACTTTTTTGGTAACTTAATTCATATGGCGAAAAAGGACTATATAAAAGTAATGGGATGTTTGTCTGTCTGTACCATAGTAACTCGCTAACCGCTGAACCGATATGGTTCTCCATTACAGTTAAGCTTTTCATAAGAACAGGAAAGAAATATTCTAAAGAATAAAATTACCAACCCCCAAACAATTTTCACAATGGGCTTTGTCACGTAATCTAAAATTTAAATACATATTTCATTTTGTTTCTATCTACTATTTCTTATTTTAGTAATTTTATTAATATTACATTTTTCATTTTGAACATAAAATTAAATGTCTTTCATTAAAATAATGAAGAAAACTAAAAATAGATTTAAGAATAAATAAACTTTCCGTTCTATGTAATTTTGTTGGCATTATTTTGTTAATAAAAGATAACAATCAGGATTCACTTGTTATTTTTTCTTATTATTTGTTATCCATTGTTTATATTCATGAGAACACCTAATAGCATTTTCAATATCAAGGCTAATCTACAATTTTGTCAGACTGTCAGTAATTCACTTTTTGCATTTGTAAACACCCAGCTCATACCAATAACGAAATTAATTCGGAAGAAAATCACGAAACCTATACGTGTTTTTCAGCTGTCGTTGGGGGGCAACACATCGTAAAATTGACGACCTCTCCATTTGCCCCCCAAATATTATTTTAGATTTATTTTGCTTGTTGGTTATACCTTATTCCTGGTAAACACCCCCCATATATTTGAAATTTGCAAGGCCTGCCTTCTTCTTTTTTACTCATTTCACACGACTTTAATAAATTGCTGTGAACGCCACTAGTCTGAAGCAAAAAAGAGTAAAAATGAATTTGTGGATCACTTCAATCCTGCTTTTTTTTTTTGGGGGGGGGGGGGAAGTTGTTAATGTTAATATTTAACACAAAAATGCCCATGTTACTATTCTAAAGTACAAATATCACAACATTTACCTTATTTTTAAGCATTAAATATGCAGTAAATAATTATATTACGTATGTGTGATATTTGTTAAACAAAAGAACAAAAGAATAAAAATACTTCTATTAATTATGAGTAAGAAAGAGATAGTTTCCCCGCGAGACAAACTAACAAAGCAGGGATAAAGAGAGTAGCAAATCGTTTTTCCATGAAACAAATTAACAAAACAGGGATAAAGGGAGCAGCAAATAGGTTTTCCATGAGGCAAACTAATAATACTGGGATAAGGGTAGTAGAAAATAGTTTCCTAGTGTGTAAAACTAACAGTACAGGGATAAAGTGTGTAGCAAATGGTTTCCCTGTGAGACACACTAACAGGACAAGGATATTATATATGGATGAGGCAAACTAACAATACAGGAATAAAAGAATACGCAAAAGGGTTTCCCGTGACACTGCAAAACAAATAACCAACAAAGGGATAAATGAAGTAGCAAATAGTTTCAAATAAGTAATAACACAAATCAACCGAAGGAAAGTCAAAGTGTTCATACATGTAACCCTGAACAAACTAAAATACAAACAAAGAAATTGCATTAAGTAGAATCCCAATTACTCTGAAACCATTTCCAAGGTTATGTTTAATCTTTAATACCAACTGTTCATCTTGAGAAATTAAATTGTTAAATTAATATTTTATCATTTAAACACTAAAATAAAACAATAGACGGAGAAGGGTTAAATAAAAGTATGAACCCACCTCATAAATCCTTTGTCGACTTTTAATGGGGTCTATGAATAACAGCAAATACCGTCAGGTACTATACAGTCAAGACACTATATTAGAGCAGAAAACAATTTGCTAGCAGACGAAAAAGTTCCAGGTAATTGTCTGGGTTATACATAATATTCTTAATACATTCATTAATTACACCTTCTTTTTAAAAGCTGCAAAATATTGATTTTTTATGCAATTTAGTGTAGCTACTAAGAGGAAATAATTGACTTAATGTGAGTAATTTCTTCGTGATTTGGCACATGACAATTTTAATATGGAGATATTTTCAATAAATCATTTGTACAAACAATGCTCTTTAGGTATTTTATAGTATACAAAAAAACAGCATATGTATCATGCTTTAAATTTTTAATGTTATTTTTGGACACATAATGTAAGAGAAGCTCTACTATTTAAGCTTTTTGAGAAATGTTAGTTAATATACTTTTCCAAAGAGCTATAATCAATCAATCAATCATCCAGTTAACAGAATAAAACTTTACTCATTTAAAGTTTGGGAAAACTAATTTAAATTTAATATTATAAAGTCAACCTAAAGCTAATGTTAAACTAATAACTTCAAAGCAAAAAGAAAACTGGTAAACTACATCGAATAATTCTATCCTTGGTAGGTTGGTAAAGAATTTAGAGACAAAAAAATATATCATTCAATAACATGGGGGGCTCAGAAAGATTACACATTAGCAACTGTTTCAGAAGATATAGAACATTACAATTATACCTAACACGTAGTTCATAAGCGTCAACACTAAATATCTATAACACAAAGTAGAATGATGTCTGTCTGTCCGTCCGTCTGTCCCTTAATATCTCAGTAACCACTTAACCGATCGGATTCTTCTCTTCAGGAAATATACCTCCTGGTCCTGTGGTGGTTTTAGGCTATTTTCTTTGGGAGTAGGACACCCCAAGCCTCCCCCCCCCACAAAAAATCTACCTCCCCAATATTTAAAGAAAAAAGAATTTTTACGAATTTGTCATTTAGGTACTTGCTTACATGTGGTAGACTGGAGCACCGAAAACCCCCCCCCCCCGCTTAGTTTTGACAAAAATCAAAAATAAGGGGGGGGTAGTTTTTTAATGTCTGGAAAACGGCAAGGAGGAAAAAAGCTCAGCAAGGCAAAGACTTATCCCCCCCCTTAACTTTGAAGAAAATCAAAAATAAGGGGGGGGTAGTTTTTTCACTGTACACACGCCAGAAAGTTGAGTGAGGTAAATCAAGAAAATCCAGTAAACCAGAGGGGAAACCTTATTACAGGGATATTCATGTTTTGGGGCATAATTTCCTTATTTATTGACTTTGGCCAGTAAAAGGTTTTAATTTTGCGCAAAATTAAAACCTTTTACTGGCCAAAGTCAATAAATAAGGAAATTATGCCCCAAAACATGAATATCCCTGTAATAAGGTTTCCCCTCTGGTATACTGGATTTACTTGATTTACCTCACTCAACTTTCTGGCGTGTTGTACAGTGAAAAAACTACCCCCCCCCCTTATTTTTGATTTTCTTCAAAATTAAGGGGGGGGTTAAAAACTACCCCCCCCTTATTTTTGATTTTTGTCAAAACTAAGCGGGGGGTTAAAAAACTACCCCCCCCTTATTTTTGATTTTTGTCAAAACTAAGCGGGGGGGGGGGGTTTTCGGTGCTCCGGTCTTCACATGTAAGCAAGCACCGTCATTTATTCGCGAATTTTTGCGATCCATTCGCATTTTTATCGGCTGAGTAGGTAATAGAATATGTAATTATACCTCTTGGGGCAAAGCCCCTAGAGGCTAGGGGCGAAGCCGCTAGTGTTTAAAATTGTAGTGACTGATCCTATGTCAGATATGCAAAGTTAACAGTAAGAATAAAGGGTAATGCCTTGGCCCAAAACAATCGTAACCAAATACCCCGCAGTTAGAACCTTCAGACAAAGTTCGTGCAACCAAAAGGTTAGTTTTATCAATATTTGGATTGTCTATGCCCTGGATTGGTTGATAAGACTAGGTCTAAAATCAATATTTCGGAATAATTAATAACCACAATCCTGTCAGTGCAATATTACGAAAATACGGAACTTAATCTTGCCCTGTTTTAAGCAATAATGTATGATTTTCTTTCGTATTCTAATTGATACATTATACAAGTAAAAAAATACGATAAATTAATCTTTAATCATTATTTTTGCTCTTTTCCTAACTTAATAATACAATTTAAAAAAAGATTCAGTTGTGTTTAAGTAGACTAGAATAGATAGAATAAAAAATTGCTGATTCTGTGTAAAAGTGGAACACAATAGTTTATGACGTAATCTTTAGTCTCCAGTCACTTACTTATACAAGTCTCAGGGAAAAAGGGGTAAGGTTAAGTTTTTATCAAGATTCATAAAATCATTTGTTTAGTAAGTTAAAGAAAATTAAAATATCAAGTTTAATTGTATCTTATTTTTTAATATGCCTGTAATTCAGCTTGATAAAATTGCTTTTAGACCAAAATTAAGACAAATGCATTTAATGGGTTTCTAGAAATTATGCACGAATTAATATTATAGTTTTAATTTTTATATCTGCAGACAACTTACTCAAACACCAAATAAATAAATTTTCCTATCATTAAAAAAATCAAAGAGAAAAATAACCTATCCTTTTCTTCCCGATTAGTTTATATTTATATGTCTCATCTTTAATCAACCATTCACAACATTAATAAATATTCCATATCATAACAAAGACAAGAAATGACCACATGGAGGGAGGAGACATTGGAATGTAAATTACACTGGTACCTCATCAAGTTATTCGTTGGCTCAAAAACTTTGAGTACTTTTATTAATATTTACTTGGTTGGTTCTAAATTAGAAGTGTCGAAACTTTTCAACCAATAAATAAATTATGACGATAAAAACATTAAATTCATCAAAAAAGCGTTGGGGTTAGGAATTCTTCAATGTCTGAACAATGTACCTGCTCTCGAAAATTTACAACAACAAAAAAAGTTCAAACTAGCTGCGCAAACCGTATACTGTAGATGTTGTTATGAATTATTTTTTCCTTGTTTTAATGAGCTTATATCATTCTTGCATCACTCCACGCTACTGCAGCCTTATCTCGGTTGGTTAAAAACCTGAAATAATAAACATAATTAGTTCCAATATTTTTGTATTTCTAACTTGAGGCTGCTTCCCTAGATTACTTGTGGGAGAGGAAATTTGACATATCAATTTGAGCTTTTAAATGAAAACTGAAAAAAATATCATTTGGGTGGGTATTTTATTATTCCAGTGGCGATTTTTCTTGGGGGAGGACGGAGGTACACTCCCCCAAAATAGTTTTAACCCTTCCATAGACCTATAAGAAGCTTCACTGTAAAGGAAGCCCATGATTTTCAAGTAGAGGTCGTAAGTTACAGGTAGACACACACACAGAAATAGGATTGTAAATAATACTGGTACCCAAGATATTATTCAGATATCTTTTTCTTTGGCTTAAAAACTTTGGGTACTACTGTTACATCTTGTTTGGTTGTTTTAAACTTACAAACTTTTCAACAAATAGAATTATTAGTATGGTTTTTATCATCAGTATAAATTTCAAGAAAATATAATTTCTTCAATTATATAAGTCGACTAATTTTAATAAATAATCTGGGAGTCAAATCTGGGTTAGAAACTTTTTCTAAGTTTATAGACAAAGATAAAAGTATATGATAGGAGAAAAGGAAGAAATCTAGAAGCGAGATAACTTTAGTCGTTTAGGAAAATAATTGTCTTTCACAATTTTTAATCAAAGTTTTAAAGTTGTAGAAAATATCAAAGGGATTGTTCTGCGAAAGGCATTTAACTTAGGCATTGCCAGATAAGGTAATAACCAGGATCTTAACTGACAAGGAAATGATGGGGACTATGCACGAACGACAGCAAGTGATTTTAAGAACCTTCCAGTTTTTTTTTAATAATAGTTTTCTGCTTAATTTAGTTATATCAACTAAAAAAAAACCCAAAAATTAAAAAACTCCTCATCAATTTTTTTTGATGATGCAGATGATACCAACTAATTGGTGTTGCACCAAATGTACTACATTTTTATTATTTACCTCTTGGGGCACAGCCCCTAGAGGCTAGGGGCGAAACCGCAAGTATTAAATACAGTGCTAGGTCATAATTGCAATGAAGTATCATATGGTGAATAAATTTTAATGATATTAGTTTAATAAACAGGCCATGTCCCATTTGTTTATAGTCTACATTTCAAACTAACATGCACGTTTTCAGTCAATCTTAACACCAATTAGACTCAAATTTCAAAAAAGCAAAACAAACAAAAAATACTCAAAAGTTTAGATTTTAGATTTTTTAGTAAGTTCTCGATCCTTTTCTTGCCCTGTCCATAACTTAATTTTACAAGTATTACAAAAAAAAAACTAGAATGTTAGTCGTCCAAAGTATTTATTTGACAATTTAATTCAATCTGTATTCTTTTAATTAAGGAGTGGAACAAAAATAGCAAAACTAACAAATATGGCCATTGAAAAATCAAGGACAATGTCTTGGAGAAATTTTGCAAATCCAGGTATAAAAACAATTTCTCAATCATTTTTCCTCCTCGTTTATCTGACACAAACTGTACTTGAAATTTAAGGTGTTTGTTTGTGTGTGTTTTCGACATATTTGTGAAAAATCACTTTTCTCTTCCTTCGTCTTTTGTTCCCTTTTATGCAAATGTATTAGCGCGGGCATAGACCTCATGTCAAAATTTAAAGAATTATACTTGCTGGCAAAAAAACTTGACTTAGCTATTGCAATTGTACCTACGCAGCGCAAGAGAAAAAATGAAGAAAATGACATCGTTTAAATTTTTGTTGTTGTGTTATTTTTGACTTAGAATATTGATCCTTCAGTATCCTATTATATAAAGTAGTAAGGTTTTTTTGTATTTAGCTTAAGATTTAAAAAACTTCTAAACCGATTATGTTCCTCATTTTAGTTAGCTTCACATATGCCCCGGCGTGGTTTTAGTATATTTTAATTTTAGATTACTCATCGTTCCCTAACTTTTTGAATATTGAGACCTTAAATGATAGGGACAAAGTTATAGCTATCGTAATTTCAATCGTAATGTATAATACTAAACATTTGGCCCCTTGTCCTTAAGGTAGGGCTAGGAGAGCCCAAAAACACCCAGAGACATTTATAAAACTTCCATGGTAAGTACAACCAGCATATTCTAAGATATTAAGCTTTAGACAAAAAAATCTTACTACTTTAGGTTATAAGGACCTATTTTTAAGATCAGTTATTAAAATATATGATTGTCAGTTAGGTATAACACAAAAGGCTACATAAATTAATATAATACAACCCAATTAATTATAAACGGCATTTCCCTTCTGGTAGTCAAAATTATTGGTGGAAAAATTTGAACACTTCTAGTGTGTACAACCCTATCAAAAATTAATAAAAGATTTTAGGCCAACAGCTGAGAGAACGTGAATTGAAAACTCTCGGTTAAGTTTAATTTTTTTTGTAAATGATATTATTATACATTATATTTATTAGAAAATATCAGTAACTTAAAAGCAAAACTCTTAAAATTGACCTTTAATAGAACCCATGCTAAGATATGCTTAAGCAATTTTGTAGAAAAAGTAAACTTTATTAATGATTCAAAATGTTAAAAAAATCTTTAAAAATGTAAAATTTGCAAATAAAATTCCTACCGAAGTAATTCTTATTGCTGATTTCCTCCCTAGAAAAGGAGTGTGTGCGGGGGATGAGTGCCTGCACAGGAGGCGAAGGAGGTGTAGGAGGGGCGAGGGAGTGGACAGGGGGAGAAACACGCGCCCACACAAGCTGACCGGGAGAGAAAAGAGTCACAATTACAACACTCACACAGCCTTCCTGAAAAAAGAAATACAACTATGAACATACATATTTTTAACAGATTTTTATAAAAAAAAAACACAAAATTTCACGTCCGCGTAAGTGTATACTTAGAAATGTTTAAATTAGGAGATTATTAACGTGTGGAAATCTGACAAAATTTTATGCGAGAAGCGTGAAATAGAAAGAGATACAAAAAAAGTTCTGACCATAAATGTATATTTTTTATTCAAAGCGAAAAAAAGTAAAATTGTTGGGCAATGCAGCATAAAAAAAAAATATGCATGTCAGGTGCTAAGCAAATTGACAAATTGTCATAACTCTTTCTAGATAGGTTATAAATGTATTGACGATAAATGGATAAAAAAGTGGAAAGAATAATTTGTCTTTTTACCATTATAAATACTATAGACGAAAATTACAGATTTTATTAAACAAGAACGAAAGCGACCAAGAATAGGTATTGGTCAAACAAAAAAAATTAAGGTATGAAAATAAGCCACATGTAAGTTTCTTTACATAGAAGTAAGAAATATATTATAATTAGACATTCAAACAAATGGCAATTAAAACAAGAATTTTTTTATTAAATTTGATGATGACTCTAATGTCAAAACATTGAAAAATCCTTGAATTTTCATTACTACTTTTGTTCCAAACTTTCGACAATCAAACATTTTCAAACTTTTGTTTGAAAACGAAAACTTTTTTATATTCCTATCATTTTCCTACAACATGTTACATTTATTTGTTACAATTTTATAGATATCAAGAAAATAGAGGTTAATAAATAAAAAATTTCATTAATAAGAACAATAGAATGTGCTGCTGAAGCTTAATAACATGCTTTTACACAACGAAAGATCATTTTCAAATATTTCATCACCCCCCCCCCTCTCCCCAATCTCAACAAACACTCTTAAAGGTATTGAAAAGTAATTCAAAAGCCATTTATCCACTAATATATTTAGTTAAATAGGTATTTACTTATATTTCTATGTGCAAAATTCTATCTAAAATAATTTTAAGGTGAAGGGTGGAAATACTAAAAATTTAAGAAGCTATAATAAAATTACACCATTGTCTCAATGTAGTCAATAGTGAAAACGGCGACGTAACCGTAACACACGCAGAAAACCACCATAAACTGGTAATAATTTTTAAAAAATGTTTGTATGCCGCCGTTCCTCTCGTACTATGCCCAACCACTTTGTACCTAACAGTATCACTTTTATAAATCAAGAATCTCACTTTTTAACATCAACTATTCTAATTTTAATAAGAAACTAACAGTGAACACTTTAACAGGTATTAGAAAACTAAATAAAACAAACAACGACAAAAAATGTTTAAATATTTGTTGAGAATTAGCAAGAAGATGTAGCGACATCTCTTATCAATAATAATAAATAGGGATTAACATTTCTTGATGTGATATTACATTATATTATACTAGCGGCTGCGCCCCTAGCATCTAGTGGTTTCTGTCTTCAAAGGGATAAGGGGGTGTCAGAAAAATAGCCTAAAACCATCTTAAGTCTAAAATCTAAGAATAGAATAGCCTAAAACCATTCTGGGACCTATAAGAAGATTCCATATAAAGGAGGATCTTATTGGTTCAGTGGTTAGCGAGATCCTTCGCTACAGACAAAAAAGCTCTCTACTTTATATAATAGGATAACTGTAATTTATAATGTAATGAATACAGAGAACAGTTGCATTTATGGTATTGTGTATCATAACATGAAAATTGCAAGAAGTTATAAGTTTTTAGGGGTATCAGAATCTATACTAGGCAAAGACTGCGTTAAATACTTTAATTTATTAAGAGAAGGCGATTGTTTAAACCTTAAGACAAATGATATCAAAAATGTAAATGTTTGTTGTCTTCTATATCAAAACAAAATTTCTAAATCATAAAAACAAGAAGGGAAAACCATACAAACATGTAATAAGCTAAAAGCAAACCTTATTAGCTTATTATATGTACATTATTTAGTTTTTTTTGTTTAGAGATTTTTATTTTAGCAGAAAATAAAATCTTTCATTACTTTATCATGGCAGGTGTATGCTTTTTTTTCTTTTCCTAAAGATAAATTAATTCGTTGATTTTACCTTATTTTTTTGTAATTCAACATCATGTTTTATTTAAATTCTTCACATTTATTTATATCTCCATAGCCATCAAAATATTCAAAATTTTAGAGTTCATAAACCAACATGAAATATGGAAACGGAATTTAGAATTTATATGAAATGAAGTAGAACAAAGTAAAATACAGAAATAGAAAGATAATATGAGAGTAGATCATAGAAAACTTTATGTAGAATTCATACTATAGATTAAAATAACCACTAATATAACATACAAAAAAATATCATGAATATGGACAGAAAGAGTGATTAAAATTCTTATATGGGTTGTTAATTGAAATATACTTTGTATCAAACTCCTACCTTTCCAAAATTAAAACTTATAATATAGAATAAGCTACCTGACCCCAAACCTATTATTATGTAAGTAGTGGAGTGTATAAAAGGTTGAATTCCATCATATGCAAATTTTTTTTCCTAGACCTACCTACCCGCCAGGGTTTTATGGAAGGGTAAGTAAATACATTAACCAAGGAAGAAGAAAAAAATCCGGATATAGACCCTTTTCGTTACATCGTCTCTTTATGTGCGAGTCGTCGTATTTTCACAGTTGCTTTTGATAGGTTATTTTAGGTTAGGTGATTGCCCCGCCAGGTAAGATTTCCGCAGGGGCTAGGAATAGGCTTAAGCTACTGTGGAAATGTCACGAAAGGGACTATATCCAAAAATTCTTTTATATAAAAAGAGAATATGCAGTTTCTACTAATTGTGTGCTGATTCTAAGTAATGATTAGAAATAAAAAAAGTTATTAAAACAATGAATAAAGTAAAAACCATGAACATATCAAACCCTCCAAAATTTAAAAAGTATTAAAAGGAGAAAGTATTAACTGTTTTTACAAGAGTAATTCTTCCTGGTTGTGTAGTAGCCAAAGCTTTGTGTATTCCAATTTATTTATTCTTTTATTTCTTGGCTACACACAGACTCACACACACACACACACACACACGCACACAAAATACAACTCCAGAAACTTAATATCAGGCCATCATCCACTCTTTATTTTCACCTTCCTTTCTCTATCTCTCTACACTCCTCTTTTTTCCCTTTCTATATACTCCTCTTTCTCTATTACTGTTCTTTCTTTCTGTGTATAATTCTGTTCTAAATATGGTAGACAGCCATATGATTTGGGATTGAGGAATAAGTATTAGGATATATAAGTTGGAAGGAATTTTAATGTTAGAGGGAGATTTGAAATGTGCATCAAATTTAAAGGATTTTTTTTATAAAATTCGATTTTTGTATAATTCTTTATCTAAAAGCGGAAATACAATTTAAGTTCATAAATTTTGACCAATAGGATAGGTGGATTGGAAACTACCTGCGCTCTAATTGGTTGAATAATGTGCGACACTTAAGCTTCTCCAATCAGAGCGCAGATAATTTTCAATCCACCAATCAAAGATTAACAAAATTAATTAACTTAAATTGTATTTCCGCTTTTAGATAAAGGATTATACAAAAAAACGAATCTAAAAAAATTCTTAAAATTTAATGCAAATTTCAAATCTCCCTCTAACATTAAAATTCTTTCCAACTTAAATATCTTAATAAGTATATAGGTGATGACATAAATCAATGCTATGGAGAGGTAATAATTCTTGGGACATTCGACTGTAAGTTTTTCCCATTCGTGTTGGTTTAAAAACTCTAGGGTCAAATCTTTACGAACAATAATTCTGATTTACAGAAGGGGTAATTTTTTTCATAATCATGAAAAGTATCGCCCATTGTCTTATCCCATAAGAGCCCTTGGTAAGAAGCATTTTTCACAAATTAAAAAATCTTTTTCCTGTATAATTATGTATATACCTTACTCTACTTCTTTTCCTCTTTAACACACACATACACATTTATTTCCGTTGACATATAACATAGTAAAAGGAATCAATAAAATGGCTAAAATATCAACTACAAAAATAGTGGCAACCAAAAGATTCTTAAAATAAGTAAAAGTGTCGAATTTGATGAAATATTTTTTTGCACATGACAAAACATAGTTACCAAACTATAATTTACACAAAACCTCTTTATTTATCTAGTCCGGAGCCGGAGCCGTTTTTTAACCAAAATTATGGCTCCAGCAAAATATGGCGGCTCCACGGCTCCCGGCTCCGGCTCCGCAACACTGCTAACAAAATATAGGGCATATTTAAGGTATTTTGTTTCAAACAAACATATGTATAACCATAATACATTCATTATAATAAATATAACAAATATTACTATTATTATAGTCACTTTCGTGGCAACGTCTCTTAAGGGGTGTTTCGTCGTTTTTTCACAGTATCTTTAAATAGGTTATTATAGGTTAAGTCAGGTTAGGTGATTTCCCCGCGGGGTTAGACAATTGGCCAAGCAGGGTTGGAGCCCCCCCTTAGAGGCTATAAATAATGGAAAAGCTGTGAAAATACGACGTAACGCCCCTTAAGATACGTTGCCACGAAAGGGCCTATATCCAAACATCTATTTTGTCGTTTATCCCTGACACAGACAGACAAACGGACCAAAAACCAGATGGACTGACAGAAAGGTATCGAGGATATTTCTTGGAATAAAAATATTACACAACCCTGATGTTCTCATCATTGGCGAGCTCTTTGGGGATGGGTAGGGTGGAGGGTAACCCACCTGGACTATTTCAATAGACTTGTGCAAAACTCTTCCAGAAAAATATTACCAATAATATGTTTTTGCTGCCACCCCCCCCCCCCCCCAAGTTAAATGTTGTGCACGCCCTTGGTGCTCATCTGTGGAAAACTAGGAAGGATCTAAATCTTAAAAGATTATCAGGATCAGATGAAGAAAAAGATTAGAAAAGAGAAAAATATGTCTCTATACAAAAATCCATAAAAAATATATGAGTTTTTTGGTGAAGCAATAACTTTTCGATTCAATTATACTCTTTTGGAAGCATAGTTTTAGGCTACGAAAATATTTGACAAAAATAACCCTTTATTGTTACGTTTTTAGTAGCGTTTAAAGAATCTTTTTCATTATAATAATATTTTAAAATATGCGCTTGCCTTTGAAACTCAGTTTATGATGTAGCAACTTCAAATAAAACTTTAATCAAAAATTAAAAATAGGTAAAACGTAATTCTTAATTTTCCAATCCCAGAAATGTGACAAAAATACAATTCCATATATAAAAATAAATAAGATTATAAATAATCTCTGTCAACTGTTATCAGCCTTACATACAACCATCACATGTATTAGACAGGGTCATCAAATAATTTTATATAAAATTTTTGGGTACAAGGGGCATTTCGTCGAATTTTCACAGTAGCTCTTCTCGTACTTCCAGCCCCTGCTGGGGGCTCCAGCCCTGCGAGGCCAACTGCCTAACCCCGCGGGGGCAATAACCTAAAATAACCTATCAGAAGCTAATATGAAAATACGACAAAACGCTCCTTAAGAGTCGTTATCACGAAAGGGACTATCCCCAATTTCTGTCCTCTAATTGTTTAAACACCTCCGATTTAGTGGTCAAAATTTTCTTAGTTCTTAGATATTGATTCTCAAAGCTGGCAAATTCCAATATGCACCCTGTAAAAAAGGCCCGTCTGTTATTGATACGGGAGACAAACGCCAGATAATGCTTTGTTTACTCATGTAATAATATAATATATTATTTTCCTTTACAATACACTCTGTGCCAAAATAGGCAATACGTTTAAATGTAAAGATTATTCAAGATTGAACATATTCTTATAACCAAACCAAAATATCACATTTGATTATTATCATAACATTAGATAAAGAAAATTTAAGAAATGCCGATAGATGATTTTAGCCGTCAAGAAATTCAGTTCAATTAAGTTAAAGGGATCTAAAAGGATAAGTTACTGGACAATAAAAAATATGCATCCCAAATGATGATACAAATTGCCCCTTCTATATTTTAAAATTATTGAAAAAAGTTTGGAAACTACTAGTTTCGAAACAACTAATAAAAATTCAATATAACTACCAAAATATTTTAAGCCAACGAATAAGATGACAAAGTTATAAAACATTGGGTGCAAGTGTAATTTTCAGCCCAATGTCCCCTCCCTCCTTGGTTGTTTCTTACTATAATAGGAACTTGATTTTAAAAATATTAATATCCTTACTTTTTAATAAATTATTCTATCTATCTATCTATTCAAAACACACTCATAAACCATATATTTATAGTATGTATGCTTGGACTTAATTCATATTGTAATATAGTGTGACTATTGTTGTATATTATATAAGATAGATAGATATATTGGTCCCATAATATATATTTACTCATTCCTAATCTTTCCAAATAATGTCTGCGAGTATTCTTTTCTTTCTGATATTTATTTTTAGAAACAGGACAACATGTCGTATATCAGTGTTTACCAGGGAGGGAGAGGTTATTAGATATTACAACGGTACCCAATGTTTTGCAGCCCCATTGTCTTATTCGTTGGCTCAAAAACTTTGGATACTTTTCTTGAATCTTAATTTGTTAGTTCGAAACTTTCAACCAATAATTATTATCTACAGAAGGGGTAATTTTGTTTATCATCATTAGGGATAGATATAAATTTTTCGTCCATTGGTTTATTCCTTAAGATCCCTGTGTTGTTTGGCATTTGTTGGGTTGTTAAAGAATAATAATATCAATAGATAATAATTCATAATAAACTCACTTATGATTTAATATGAAATAAACACAATTTTCACAATGATTTTAGCAATCAAAATCTTTAAATTCACACTAGGTATAAAATATTTAAGTTTGTTGTAGCACAATTAAATCACTTAACAACAAGATAGGAGCAACAATTTTGAACTAAGGTAGATGAAAATATTGACATTCAGTTTAAAATATGGTTCCCTCTATGTGTATGTTAATATATGACTGTGTGTATGTGGTATATGTTGTTGGTATGTTACTAACAAGAGGTACCATAGAACAACTATAGATGTCGGAATAGGTAGCTTGTTACATGCAGTTGAGTCCCAAAAAACCTGTTCATAAAATTTAAAAGAAAAAAGATAGTATTTCGTATTTTTGGGATCTGGTTTCTGGACATAATTAAATCCTAATCAACTATATAAAGTACTAAGGTTTCTTTGTCTAAAGCTGACGATTTCAGTAACTACTCAACTGATTGAGTTCTCCTTTATAGAGAAGCTTAACATTTGTCACGGGATAGTTTTAGGCTTTTTTAATTTCAGATTTAATCCTTAGAAGGGTTTCAGGCTATTTTCCCCCCTGTCTACAGCTTTGATTACAGAGCCCACTAGATCCTAGTCACAAAGCCTCTAGTGTCATATAAAGGTCAACTGTTTATCTAAATAAAAATATACAATAGATATACTTATTTCATTGTTCTATAGAGCCCTGGCATATATATATGAAGGAGGTGTTATTCTGAATTTTTCTATGGTGGGCATATAGAAGATTGTATTATAAATGATCATATTTACTCTACACACATCTAAGAACCCCAGAGCCTTAATAAACTATCCATTAACAATTTGAAATTTTTTAGTTTTCTTGGAAACAAACCCTACCTAGGCTTTAAGATTATTAAATTTAAAATTTAAGGGAAAATGAAAACATGAAAAATAATTAAATCTTTAGGGGGGTGTATGGTGGCGTCACCAATTCGTTGTAAAAGTAATAAGCATTGTACATACCACCCCCCCCCCCTTTACATTTTTAAAACCCTCCCTAGTAACATACCCCCTTACATAGCCAAAAATGTTTTTAAATAGAAGGAATATTAGGAAACATCTCAAAAGCGCCAATCCCCCTACGATTGTTTAAAATATAAGGAAACATAAATTTTGATTCATTGTTAGGGCGCGCAGCTTAGAAGATGAACCACACCCTTCTTAAATACAAAGATTATTAAGGGTGCCAACTCATCTTATTCTATAAACACCAAAAGCCGTGGTATTTTTTTCTGTTAATGATAAAATTAACTCATTATCAACTTTAATAATTAAGAGTGCTTCTTATATTTACTATTAAAGTACAAATGATTTTAACTTTTTTCTTTACTATTAAAAAACTTAAAATTAACATTGAAATTTAATTCTTATTCAAAATTCAAAACTTTTTTTTACAACAAAAGTTTTTATTTTGAAACACAAAAATTCGAAGAGACGTACATATTTTGTATCTAATACATTTTGAAGTTGACGCACTTGGTACGCAACCATAGATACATGAAGCGTACAATTTACGATTACGCATTTCTGCGTCAATCATAAACCCATACATTAGTGTTCCCAAAATATGGTCTAATTTTTTTCTCGACAGAAAACCCAAAAACAGCAAAAAGTATTGCTTATATTGGTTTACTTTTAAATTTAAATTGCAAGAAACTTATAACAAATAAGATAATGGACGATAAATTTGTGTACGCCCCCAATTTTAAGAAACCAAATTACTACTTCTGTAGATTATAATTATCGGATGAAAAATTTCGACACTGCTAATTTGAATCGATCATGAAATTTTAAAGTCCCAAATGTTTTTAAGCCAATGAACATAAAATCTGTTATCTAAAACTTTGGGTACCAGTACAAATTACAGTTAGATGTCCCCTCCCACCCTGTTAATATTTGTAGCAATGATGGAACATATTAAAGTGCAGCATTACAAATCAGCCCTCAACTCAGCGGGGGGGGGGGGGTATAACTTTGCAGGAAAGGAGGGGACTTTGGGCTATTTATCGTACTAGTCCCCAAAGTTTTACAATAACGTTTTCTTATTCGTTGGCTCTACAACCTTGGGTACTTTAATTGAATATGAATTGTTGGTTCCTTTAGTTGAGTGTCCAAACGTTTCAAACACCAATTGTAATCTACAAAGGGGTTAATTTTGTGTATAATTATAGGGGATGTATATGAATTTATCGGCAATTGCCTTATCTCTTTAGATCTCTGATAATTTTGTCCATTTTAATACTTATCAGTTGGTTTTTAATTAAAGCAATTTAAATTTAGTTAAGATTGCTGTAATCACGTAGTCACTGTATAATTTATAGGTTTAAAATAAAACAACCATAAAAAAAAGTTTTTAAAAGCGATGTTTTTCTATAATTAGGGTCGGTCCGTCCGTCCGTTCGTAACGGATAGCTTTTTTCGTTAATTTAGGCATGTTAGAATTGTCCTATCGATTTCAAATTTTGCATGGTGATTCCTGTAGTAGTTAGGTACGATTTAAAAAGCGTAGCAACTCTATAATCATTACCAAAATGTCCGTACGTCCATTTTAAACATGTTGATTTTTTTACTTTTTAACAACAAATTTTTATGTGATCTAATCATCCGATTGATCTGATTTTTGGTATATTGATTCCTGGGACAACAAAGTATAATGTTATAAGCGAAGCAACTCTATAATCAAGTCCTAAATATGTAAGTATGTCCATAAACATTATCCTGTATAAAGCAGTTTTCATCAAATTTACTTACAATTTTGCTTCGACTCTTATACATTTATATTTTGTTTATTCAGTTCTGACACTATATAAGTGTTCATGTCCGTTTGTCCTACCGTTTCAGTGCTTCGCTTTTATGGATGTTGTCATCCTTGTTAGTTTTAAAATTACGGGAAAACTTCATTTAGAGTATTTAATTTTACTAAGGGCTATATCTCATTAGGAGAGTGGAGGTACCGAAAAAACAAATCGAAAATAGACATCCTGTTACTTTTATTCGAGGATTTGTAATAGAATATATGTCTAACATAAAAATACGCAATTCTAGTAGTAATGACAAATATTTTTTTATAAGAAACAATAATTACTAAATTACTATTATCATAAGATAATAATAAATCAATGAAATAATCGGTCAAAAAATACAAAATATAGACTCTTTATAAAAATAAATATATAGATGAATGAATAAGAGAGAAATCTTTAAAATGTACATTAGGAGCAAAGCTTCTGTATATATATATTACTTAGCCCGTTGGGTGGTTTCTTACAAACGTTTAGTAACAATTACAAAATTGCACTAACAATGTGATTTAACTAACAATATAAAAAGACTATGTAAATAAGATAATGTGTAAAAATTAAAAAAATAGTTATTTATCACATCGTAATATAAACAGCTTTCCGCGGATATTAAAATTAAAAACTATAAAACCAAAACAAGTTTTGTAAGCGCCAAGGGGCCGAATAACCGAGCTAACAAAACTAGTATTAATTTTATAATTTTAATTTTAATATTCTTTGAAAATTGTCTGTAATAGTAATACAACAATGCTATACATGAGTTTACAGTATGACTGAGAATCGGTTTCGAATGGAAATGGAAAAGCCATAATGAAAATGTATTTATCCATATTTAAACCTTTTTTGGACGTTTTCGTCCTTGTATATGTTTACTCTAATTTTTGTGATGTAAGCAGAATTCCTTGAATTCAATATTAGTGTAATTGATATTTATCATCAAAATAAATATTTTTACCTTCACGCAAGGATGACAACATCATTAGAAATAAAGCTCAACTAATTAGACTTTGGGACAAAAAACATTATATTTGATATTCTATGACATTTTAAATGGGATTAAGAAATAAAAACAAAAATTTTAAGTGCATATGTCGAAAAATTTAACATTGACATTTCATATTTATAAAGGAAGCCTAGAATGTCCCTAATTGTCTTATGAATCCCATTTCCAACAATCAAGATAATAGTATAATGATGTAAAAAAACCGCTGTTAGGTGGTGATATTATTAAGTTTCTACCTTGTCTAAATTGTACCTAATTATTACAGGATTCTTTATGCATAATTTTTTAACATGCCTATATTTATGGACCATAACTGTATAAAAGAAATGCTATAAAAATTTACAAATTATGTGATACATGATTTGACGCTATGTAAGAAATGACATTTTAATAAATTGAACATTTTTTTCTTAGTTTTCTTATTCGAAATCTAGGTTAACTTTAGAAGTGAATCATCTGTATAATTCTATATTTATTGACTAGATATTATTATGGCGAGATTCTTCTTCGATATTTAAGTGATCATCTATAAAATTCAGAGCACCATTAGCGTGTTCTGTGATGTAATACTCTTTATGTGTGTGTATGCGATACACCAAAGAATATAAAGTTAAGCAACATCCAACAGACAACCAACCCTTTGATTGCACGACTGAGTAGTCCTAACTGTTCATGGTAATGAGTTGCAACTGTTCAAGGGCTAAGGCATTCCCCCTTCTCTACTATTTATGTCGCGCATCTGACATGGCAGCAGTATAGTAGAAACCATTTTTAACGTCTTTAGTAATGACGCTGTGTCTGTCCGAGATTCGAACCTATCACCTCTCCGATGTCTAGAAAAAATGTTTTTAAAATTATCCTTAGGACAAATTAAACTTAAATACTGTAAAAATAGAATTACATATCAAACAGAAATTGTATTAACAAAAAAAAGGTTTTTATAAAATTTTAAGACATCTTTCATTTTAGGAAATGACAATCCGAATCCAAATGTAAACTTATGAAAATTAAGTCTTAGATAACCATACATCTGTTATTACATGAAATCCTATTTTGAAAATCTATATTTCGTATGAACTTGAATGGCCTAATTCTTTATAATTATTTACCGATAATAAAATGATTATAAATACTTGGAAAATCTATAATAATATATAATAAATCCTTTAAATAAGAAATATGCAGGGTAATGTATTGGTATATTTTTTACGTAAACTTAGAAAAAGTAATGGATAAATTATGCAAAATATTTTATCAGATAAAAATATTCTTAATGTAAAAAGAAGTATTTTATATTCAAAAGTACCTACGAAAAAGAGCCCTCTTATTTAATACTAAAAAATTTCATATGTAAAAAATATCACAGAATAGGAAGGCAGAAAAAAACTAAAATTCTTTAAATCATTTAGACCAATCCTATTTTCTAACAAAAGATCAAAAACTGTAAAAATCTAATTGATAAAAGAACTAAAAATGATGTTTTAATTTAAAAATTTTACAAAAATCTTTTTAAAAAATGTTTTTTTTTAGTTGTACGGATTTTATTTCAAGCCTTATAGACCTAGTTTTTAAAAGCGAAGCTTTTCTATAATTAGGGTCGGTCCGTCCGTCCGTCCGTCCGTCCGAGATAGATAGCTTTTATTCGTTAATTTAGGCATGTTAGAATTGTCCTATCGATTTCAAACTTTGCATGATGATTCCTGTAGTAGTTAGGTACGATTTAGAAAGCGTAGCAACTCTATAATCATTAACAGAATGTCCGTACGTCCATTTTAAACATGTTGATTTTTCTAATTTTTTAACAGCAAATTTTTATGTGATCTAATTATCCGTTTGATCTGATTTTTGGTTTATTGATTCCTGGGACAACAAAGAACAATGTTTTAAGCGAAGCAACTCTATAATCAAATCCTTAAAATGTAAGTATGTCCATAAACTCAATAAACATTATCCTGTATCAAGAAGTTTTTCAACAAATTTACTTACAATTTTGCTTCGACTCTTATACTTTTATATTCTGATAATTCAGTTTAGACACTATACAAGTGTTAATGTCCGTTTGTCCTACCGTTTCAGTGCTTCGCTTTTATGGATGTTGTCATCCTTGTTAAATCATACTTTATGATCTTTGAATTCTAAAAAGCAAGCACCAAAATCCTACTATGTTGACCTATCCCTTGTTCGTGCTGTACACGTATTATCTGTAATATCGGATCATTATGGAAAATCTATACTAATATTTATATTGAATCTAGACATTCCTCAATGTTGCTACCTTATAATATTATCAGAGAGAGAGGGGACAATGGGGTGTTTATTACACTAGTACCCAAAGTTTTATAATAACGTTTTCTTTTAACAACTTTGGGGACTTTATTGAATTTTGATTGGTTGATTCATTAAGTTGAGTGTTCAAACATTTCAACCACTAATTTTAATCTACAGATGAGGTAATTTTGTGTATCATCAATGGGGATGAAAATCAATTTAAACGTCCATTGTCTTATACCTTAAGATTCCTATAATTATACACAAGCCGTTGCGATTTATCCTCTAGGGGCATGTTTTCACCTATGGAGGGGGACAGGTATTATTAAAAAACACCCATAAATTACAATAAAGCTTGCCTTAAAAGTAAGATTTTCCGATACTTTATGTTTCAGACAATAACACCTTCCTACTTTATGATTGTCAAGTGGGTTTGCCATTTAAATCTAGGAAATAGGTTAGTTTGGAAAGAATGTTTTTTACCCCCATAAAATAGCCTAAAACTACGCAAGGAACTTATTAAATTTCCCTAAATAACAGAATATAATTGGTTTAAAGTTGCTTCATTTGAATTATATTTTATATTTCTTTGGTTTAAATTGATAGATATCGGCTTCAATAGGTACAGATGTAAATACATACCTAAAATAATTTTAAAAATTGGTATTAACAATACAATGAAATATTATTATAATTTAGGCAAAGAGTGGTACATCATGACCAAAATTGAGCCAGTTTAATTGTACAATGTGAGTATGTTCTTTCCTCTATCCCCCCCCCCCTTTTTAACATCAAGGAAACACAACAATATTCATAATCTAATAAGATCTCTCAAATTGCTGAAATGGTAAAAAAATTACTGGTCCAAAAAAATATTTCACAAAAAAATGGTTGGTTACCCATCTTCTCGTGGGTCGAAGCCACTAGTATTTAAGTAACTTTTCATCTCCCTCTGGATAAATATTTGCATTATATTTGCGTTCAATATTTGATTTATTTCCAAAACGTATCATAAACTTGTAATATATGAAGATATGATATAAAGTACACTTAAGGGAATACAAACAATATATTGTGAGTAATGATTTATGGACAAGCCAGCCGAGGTAAAGGGACAGGTCGTCTAACTCCTCACAAATTAAATCACAGAAAACTTTTAGGATAGTAAAGCTTATATGATCTATCATTTAGAAATTAAATATCCTTTTGTGTGTGTTTTGGCTGTTGCTTAGGTTATCGTTGGCCACTGAACCAATATGATTCTTCTTTACGGAAAAGTTTCTTATAGAACCAAAGAAGGTTTATGAATATCCTCCCCCCCCCCCCCGAAAAAAACACATAAAATGCTGTTGAAGGGTCGATATAAAAGGGTCGACATCCTACCACTCTCTAACACGTGCCCCTTATGTCTCTAGGAGCGTAGCCGCTAGTATAAAAACAAAGCTAAATAATATTTATACTTTCTTTAGTGGACCTTTTAAAAGAATCTCGATTTATTTTAATGTTTTTTAAGTGTATGCCATGACACATACAAAACAAAACAAAATTTTGCAGCAAACACTCAAAAAGATTTGGCAAAATAGTTTTTGTTTGTTTGTAAAATTACTTTGATAAATCTGAGGATAAGATTCTTAATTACACTAGGAAAATTGTTTCTTAAGTCGCACAAACCAACCAATAAATCAAGGGTAATGTAGCTAAATCTGCAATCAAAATGATGATTTAATTCTTTCTATACCTAAGCAAGCAAAAGATACCACAAAAAAATATTTAATTTATATTAAAGAAATTTTATATAACAGTTTAAGATATGTTTCTAAAATCTTTCCATTTTGGTAAAATTTTTTAACAAAAGCTATTTTTAAAAGTTTCCTGTATTGTATGCAGAAGATAATTTCATCTTTAGGATGCATTACACTTCTGATAAGGGTGAGAACAATAGACTGGGACACAACACGCTTTTCCTCAACAGTTTAGCGGATTTAAAACCGACACGCAACTAGCGGCCAATGGATCCTATAATTAGACACATTTGCTGAATCAAAACTGGTTTTACCTAAATTGTATCTGTTCCTTCTTCGCGATTATAGAATTTCTAAGATTTTAACAAAAAAATGTGTGATGATTTGACTTTAAAATGGCCTTTGATGTAAGATATTTATGCTGTATATTACCCTTAACACATGAAAGCAGTAGTTGTTTTAAAAACCTTTTTTTGTAGATTAATTATAACTTATAAAATTGTCGACGGGGTAACTTCTGACTTTAATTAATGCTTGTTTTTCTTCAAATTACCTTGAAATTTTAAACTTAGGAAGTGAAAACAGTAATAAAAAATAAACATATCATTTAACTAAAAATACTGGCACAATTGATTTACAACATATACTTTTTTTTAAAATTGAAGCTTTTCTACAATTGGGGTCGGTTAGTCTGTCCGTCCGTCAGTAACAGTTAGCTTTTTAGGTGGAACAATTACCTTTTTCATTAACTTGGACATGTTAGAATTTTCCTATCGATTTCAAACTTTGCAAGGTTATTCCTGTACTAATTAGATACGGTTTAGAAAGCGTATCAATTCTATAATCATTACCAGAATGTCCATACGCCCATTTTTAATATGTTGATTTTTGGAATACTGATTCCTAGGACAACAAAGTTCAATGTTTAAAGCAAAGCATCTTTATAATCAAGTCCTAAAATGTAATTATGTCCTTTAACATTATCCTGTATTTAAACAGTTTTGATGCTGTGAGTATTGGTAATTACAAACAATTAAACAAATTTACTTACACATTTGTTCCGACTTTTATAACTTTATATTCTGATTATTCACTTCTAAAACTGAACAATGATAATGTCAGTTTGTCCTACGGTTTCATAGCTTCGCTTTTATAGATGTTGTCATTGACACTCGAATTTTGTATGTAAAAAAGACACGATAGAATTAAGTTATCAACCACATAAACAATAGATTGTTGAAGACATTAGGCCTTTAATTGATTATATATTAATAATGTATACCTAGTCAAATTAGTTAACAACTTAATAGTTGATTAAGGATACTGTTTAAGGACATTCCTACATTTTTGATATGCTTTGTTTATAACATTCTACCTTTTTGTAGTAGGAATATAAAAATTTTTACAAATCAACTTTTTGTAAATAGACAACGATTGTAGAATTGCTATGCTTTCTAAATCGTGCCTTACTATTACTACAGAAATAACCAACCATGCCAAGTATAAAATTAATAGGACAATTATAAAATGCCTAAATTAACGATAAGATCTATCCTTTATGGACAGACAGACGATTATTAAATATAGAAAACCTTTACATTTAATTCTGCTGCTTGATTTTAAAAGAAATTAAAATCAAGCAGCATAAATGAGATGTAAAGGTTTTCTAATCTAACCTAAAGACTAACCTTTATTAGTTTGTTAACGTAAAATCCTGCATTATTAAAGATACTTGTTGTATGTATATGCTTCTATCCTTTATTCTTTATCTTGAAAGAGTCTTGTTTTAAAAAAAATATAATTATAGATCAACAAGGACCAAAATCTTTGACCTATTTAGTTTATGATCACATTTTTGAAAAAGGTTTTGCCATGTCTTAAATAAGATACAAAATTAAATAATAATTGTTTTCAATTGCTAAATAATCTTAAATACACAAGACAATAATTTGGTGTTTAATTCAGATATACTAGCTCAATATAAAAAATAGCGATTGTGCCTATCGATTTCAAACTTTGCATGGTCATTCCTGTAGTAGTTTGGTACGATTATAAAGCGTAGCAACTCTATAATCATTACCAGAATGTCCGTACGTTCATTTAAAACATGTTGATAACTTAACAACTTTTTTAACAACAAATTTGTATGTGACCTAATTATCCGATTGGTCTGATTTTTGGTATATAGATTCCTGGGACAACAAAGTACAATATTATAAGCGATGCAACTCTATAATCAAGTCCTAAAAATGTAAGTATGTCCATAAACATTATCCTGTATCAAGCAGATTTTTTTTAACAAATTTACTTACAATTTTGCTTCGACTCTTGTACTTTTATATTCTGATTATTGAGTTCTGAAACTATACAAGTGTTTATGTCCGTTTGTCCTACCGTTTCATTGCTTCGCTTTTATGGATGTTGTCATCCTTGTTCATTATATCAATTATTTTATCCATATAAAATTCAAAATGGTTTAGAACAAAAATATTTACTTCTGTGTAATAAACGGCAAAGGATCTAAACAATTAGAATTAATAATTAAAAAGTACTTTTGATATGACTTTTTATATCACTCATAATGCATAAAATAACCATTGTTATAAATCCTAAATATGCAGTGTTGAATTGTCTATAGAAATATTGTTTAAAAACCTCAACAAATATGACAAACTTATATTAACAAGCCATGAACATTAAGATTAAATGCTATTTTAAAGTCAAATCATCGCACATTTTTGGTTAAAATCTTTGAAATTCTATAATCCTGAAGAAGGAACAGATACAATTTAGGTAAAACCAGTTTTGATTCAGCAAATATGTCTATTTATAGGATCCATTGACCGCTTGTTGCGTGTTGGTTTTAAATCCGCTAAACGTTTGAGGAAAAGTGTGACAAGGATAGGTAAATTATATGCATTACACTATTCATAATGCAAGAGATAGCAAATTATAATGTACTAACTAACGGCTGCGCAACATCTAGGGGCTCTTTAAAAAAAAGCCTAAAACCATACAAGACTTATTTTTAAATAAAATAACCGAAAACCCTCTCAGGACCCATAAAAAGCTTCACTTTGAAGGAGAACCATATCGGTTCAGCGGTAAACGAGATCCTTCGAAACAGACAAAAAAGCTTACTAGTAGTTTATGTTATAGGATATAGGATAGGATTGATCGTGGGGCTTGAGCTAATGCTAAAAAAGTTTCACACCCATACCAGTTGTCTTAATCAAGTGACCTCAATTTCTTATCTTTATTCCAAAAAAATATTAGTTCAAAAAGCTAAGTCAGATTTTTATCCATTAATTTTTCCAACTTTGTTTGTATTTTATGTTAAAAAATGTGAAAAACCAGGAAATAAGATAACAAAAAAAGTTAAAGGACCAAACATTTTATACATAATTTAAATAAATTACAATCCCAACATAACTCTCCTTGTTCCTTGAAAGCAAGAGATAAAGGTGCTTTACCAAATGCATGTTTGCAATCCCTAATTATAATGGTACAAAACTTTTATTCATAATTCAAACGGCAATGCAATTCAGAGCTGGATCTTTAAATCGTTTTTATAGTGCGCTGAATCGGGGTGATTCAGAGGTGAACCGTAGGTGCGCTGGTGGTTAGCCACAGCGCGCCTATAAAACATGGATTTTTATAAGATTTTCGGTGCGGTGTTGTTAAATCACCTGCGCACTCACTAAAATATCGATACGTGCCGATACAATTTTTTAACTTAAACTGGGTCAGTACGGTGTTTTATAAAAAAAAATATAAAATTTATTTTAAAAATAACTATAAAATGTTTTCACGATAGTTTTGCAATAAAATATTAAACTAATTTTTAAAAAATATTTATTTATTAAATATGAATCACCCCGATTTAGCGCGTCAATGCCACTAGTTGAGTACCATTGCCGCGCCGGTTCGGCGCAACTGACCACGCTGAATCACCCATGCCATTTCAATTTAAAGATTGGTATTTAATAATTTGATGGCGCGCTGAATGAATTGCCCCGGTTTAAATCACCTATAAACGATTTAAAGATCCAGCTCAGGATTTCCTTCAAATAAAATTAGTTTATGCAATTAAACTAATCATAGATTAAAATATCTTTGAAAAAAATGCCAGGACAAATAAATAAAATAATTCTAATTTCATTCTTAAAACCACCCTTTTACGATAAAATAACAAAATAGTTATCTATCGCCTCGTATTATAAACAGCTTTTAGTGGGTATTAAGCATAAGTTTGGTACCTCGAGGGGCCGACGGTTTTAATCTTTTAATGATTTTTAGTTTCATGGAAAATTGTCTGTAATACGATACTTTACATAATTTTATCAGTATGGCTGAAAAACAGTTTTATTCCTTCAATTATTATTTGGTTTTAAAGCCTAACTTAAAATATCATTCCACTTTAAATAATGTATTTTTTTTCTGGGGGGGGGGGGGTTAGTTTTAAAAATAATGTGAATACACTTTTGCATGGAAAGTAAAATTTCGGGCAAAGCAGAATTTCTAAAAACTCTCAGAAAGTTTGTTGAGGGTTCGTAAAATGCCTTAATCTATCAAATTTGGTCAAATGAACATATTTGAACCTTTTTTTAAAAAATTAACAAGAGTTTTTTTTAGTATGATGGAGAGGGGTTAAAATAAAATTATCATTTAAAATATTGTCCAACTACTCAATTTTATTCTTCTATTCTAACTCAATGCAAATTACTTTCTTTCTATTGTATAAAATAAAAAAAAAACAATAATCCTATTCCCTATATCCATGAGAATCTTGTTGTTGTCTACTTATCAAGGCCAACACATTTTTAATCAGGGTAGGGGAATTGTTTACATCTAATAAAGTCATATGACCTACGTCGCAGCTGATCTATATGTCAGGTATATTGTACAATACATCCGTTCTCGATAAATCAATGTAAAGATACCTAAAGCTTTCTGCGTTTAAAATGCATTGAGGCAAATTAATGACCCTCTCCAAAATCATACATATGTAACCTTTTTTTATAAAAGTAACAGGATTTATGTATGTGTAGCAATGGATTTTGCTAAACCGATATAATTCTTCTTTATAGTGAAGCTTCGTAGAGGTTCAGTCTATTTTGAGGGAGGGTACATTCACCCTACTAAAGAAAATTAACCCTATGTCCACCCCGCCCCTTCAATTTTTTATTTCTTTTTAAATCTAAAATTGAAATTGGAGGGTCAACTTATTCCCCTCCTTTCCTTCCCCGTAACACCAAGTAATTTCATATACTATTTACAACCAAAAAACAAGGAAAATAAAAAAATGAATAATTTTCTTATTAAATACCTATTATGGAATAAATTTCAACTTTTATCCAGACCAGGTTACAAAAAAAATTACAAACTTTGCTCAAAAATTTTATCTAATTTCTCCGAACTTTGTAAATGGGTTTTATAACTAAGGTTTTATGGTAAAATGTTTCCTCAGCTAAAAATTAACCTCGTAAGAAGTTAAAACATTTTATTGAAAATAATGAAAGTAAAACTTTTCGTTTCTATTGTTTTGATATATCATACAGTTTTAAAAGATAGTTTTCGACGTTTAGAAAATCATAACTGAATAAAGTACTGAAAAAATGCTTATGTTAAAAAACGATATAAAAAGCTATTTATCTGGGATCTAATGGGATAAGGCAATGGCTGATAAATTTATGTTAATCCCCAAGGATGATAAATAGAATTACTCCTTCTGTAGATTACAATTAGTGGTTCAAAAGTTTGGAAACTCAACTTCATAAAATTACCAATCAAAGTTTATTGAAAGTCCCCAAAGTTGTAATAAACAGGTCAATGTCCCCTCCCTCCCTAGCTATCTACACTACGTGGCCAATCAATTTGCTATATTTTAGGAGAGTATGGGGTCATCTTATTCTTAGACCACTGCTCCTTAATGGGGGCAGCTGATATGCCCCATCATAATAGCCTTAAACCTTCCCTAATAATTTTGTAACAATCGGTCTAAATGTTTATTAGATCTTAAAGGGAATAAATAATAACATACATAAACCTAACTACTTAAGGATAATAAGAGAGTGGCCAAGTCACGTGACCAATCAGTTTCAGATATCCATTCCCAACTATAATATTAATTTTGCACATTTCAAACAAATGCATCAAATTAAAATAAAATCTTCTCGGTGTGCTAACATTTACGGTAACTTTAGGGAAACACATTTTATTATTTTTTGTATGGAGTGTATATTTCTTTGCAATAGGTAAACATAAATTATCTTGTATCTTATCATTTTAAAGAATGTGAGGAGTAACAAGCAAACTAAAATAGCTAGTAATTGCAATGTTTTATTATGATCTGGGGGAGAGGTATTTTATCGTTCATTATCTTTTCCCCAAACTTCTGCTAATAATATATGCTAATGTAAAAAACAGGCTCCTTGCGGTATAATTGCATACCAATCTTCTGAAATGTGTGAGAATACCCTCGCTAAATTGAACATTTAATTTAGTTGCAAATAATTTTTTTGTGGTCAATTAATAAACATGATTATAACTATATATATATTAATTAACATTAAAATTATTCCAAATAAGCCTGTAGGTAGAGATTCAGAAAGTCAAGTAACTATTTTTACACATGCTATCAAAATTGGTGAAAAATATTTTTCATGAAAACTGAGCTGGATCTTTAAATCATTTCAATGGTGCGCCAAATCAAGGTGCGCCGAATTTCAGCCAATCACAGCGCGGCATTTTGTAAAATGCTGTGCTCTCATTGGTGAAAAGTTGGCTCACCCCGATTTGGCGCACCATTGAAATGATTTAAAGATCCAGCTCTGATGCCTTTTTGAAATAATAGTCTTTTTAAGCATAACCAACCGACAGACCAGACGGACAATATAGACGGACTTTCAGTCTCTGTGTGCATCTGAGTCCTAACTTCAGGGCTACAACAAAAGCAACAACAACAAAATATGTATAGAGCAAATGCGCATAAATAGGATTTGAGAAAATAGCAGTTGAGAAAATTACATTTCCCCAACAATAAGGTTTTTGTTTATTTATGCATGACCGACATACAGACGGACAAAATAATGTAAAAATAAAATAGCCGTTTTTAAAAATGATTTTTCTTACTTTATGTTTTGGCTTAACTTTACTAATAATCAAGTCATATTTTGATAATATCCCCAACCAACCATCTTAAAATATACAAGAGTTTATTTTCTTTCTAGACCAACCCAAAACGTTTTGAATAAATTTCTAAAAATAAAAATTGTCAAGTTTTGTAAAGAATTTTCTTGCACATAAACTATAAACATTTTTGCTGTTCAAACCATGGCTGTGAGGGATATTGGAAATGAGAATATGCGAGAAAAAAATATCATACTTAAAACAAAGTCTTTCATAAACAAAAATTACACAAAGTGCCTAAATCTGAATAAAGATTAAGGCCGTGCTATCTTCTGGTCTAATTGAGCTCAATTTTCAAGGAATATTCATCGTCAAAAAATGGTCTAAAGTTAATACCATAATACCGCCCTAAAAAAGAAATTGAATCCAAATAAAAATTTAAAATATAATTTGCCGTTTTCCCTTAAAGGGCCTTGTTTGGCACAGAACTGACCCTCCCACCTCTTTTTTTTTAAACCAACAACCTTCAACTTTTTTTTAAGGGGGGGGGGGTAAGTGTTCTACAGACACCTATATTTTGGTTACCCAACGCCTCAAGGAAAAAGCAACCAGTATCTAAAAATTATATCAAATATATTCAACTGAGTGTACCCGTGTATCCCTGCAAAAAATGTGTGACAGGCATATTCCATCAGGTCAACTTCTACAACTATTTACTTAAAGTTGGTAAGTTACAACAGATTATGAAAATAAATACATAAAGCTAAACCTAACATAAAAACTGGTATGGATAAAAAAAATATCTGATCAATAACTCCTATTATCATAAAGTATTAAGGATAAAGCTTAAGATTTTAATAGTTATTTCTCGCATCGTATTATAAAGGGCTTTCCGCGGATATAGAATGTACAATTATGAGATTAAAACTATTTTTTTTAGCCCCGAGGTGCCAAAGGCACCGGCTAAAAAAACTGGTTTTAATCTTATGATTGTACATTTCTATATTCGTAGAAAGCTGGATATAATACGATGCTAGACATAGTTTTTTCGTATGGATGAGAACCGGTTCCTGTCCACCGGATTCGAATGAATTCGAGAAAAACCTTTCTTTCTCTATTTTTGGTAACGGAATGGTTTTGAGCTATTCTTTTTTAAGATTTAAGTCTTGGGTAGGTTTCCGATACCTATTCGAATATAGATCCCCTAGATGCTAAGGGCACTAGTTGCTAGTTAATCTAAATTGTAGCGCAACAATAACAAGTTCAAGTTATTTGGGTAAAAATAATAAATATGAAAAAAAAGATTGTTACCTATAAATTAAGACATGATAAATAATTCTTGACATAATAGGTTTCGCATATACTATAACCTTGTTTGTTAATTAAGTTGGCATTAAGAATATAATGTTATTTTCATTACGTTGTCTGTCTATGCTTTCATAGATTTATTTTTGCATTTTCTTTATGTATTTTGTGACTTTATTGGATAATCTTTGGTTTGGTTGATGGTTTAAGCTATATAACCTGACTTTCAGACCATTGGATAATTCAAAGGATACAATAACTAAGTTAAAATTTATAATTTGTTGTAATTTTTAAGTGACATTTTTTTAATTTGCATAGCGTTTGATGTTAATAAATGGATAAAAATTAATGCAAATAGCGATGTATGGTGATATTGATTTAGGTATTTTTCCCCAATTGATCTTCATATCACCTGCTCATAGGGAGCAATTTTTGAATTTAATGCTTTCCGGGATTTTTTCATATTTACTAAACTTTTTGTAATACAGGATCGTGCCATCAATTGAGTTTTAAAGAAGAAATAATTACCTTAATAGTTAAAATTCTAAACAGGACCCCTATAAAACTTACCTAAAAATAGAAAAGTCATTTAATTTTAACAGATTAATTAAAACATAAAATCACCATCTAACAGTTTGGTATCAGATTTAGACAAATTAAAATATTTCAAAAGTTTTATCCATGTTTCTTTATTCATTTAAAACCTACACAACCATTATAACTCACCACACATCTGATAAAATTGATTCAAAATTCAATTTGCTGAAAATTCTTCTTATAAAAGAATTTCAGGATATTGTATAAGATAATGACTTAAAAGGAATAAAATCAAGAAAAAATAGATTATAACATTTTGTATTTTATTTTGTGAAGTTTTGAAAATTACAAGGACGATAAAGTACAAATTGCTTAACATTTTTTTGCAAACAAAAAAACTGGTGCGAAAAAAAGCTAATACTAGGAAAAATTCTAACCTTTTTTTGCAAAAATGGTATCTTTATTTTTTAACGGATTAAAAACCTTTTATGTTATTAAGATAATTCAAATACAAAGAAATAGAAGATTTCTGCTATCGTTTGCATTATCATATATGGATAAAAGTACATTACCAAATGTTATAAAATAGCTTGATATAAGTCCATGGACCATAAGGGAAAAAACATTAGCCGATGAATTGATATTAATATATCCCCAAGGATGACAAACAAAATAACCCTTCTGTAGATGAAAATTAAAGGTTGAAAAGTTGCGATATAAATAAATTGGAACCAACCAATCTAAACTCAATGTAAGTACCCAAAGTTTTTTCGGTCAACGAATAAGATATCATCGTAATACCTAATACTTTGGGTACCAGTATAATTTAAAGTTCAATGTCCCATACCTCACAAACACCTAACAAGTTTAAGAAAAAAATTAATACTTGTTAGCCAATATTTTAAGGAATTGAAACACGCGCCCCGGCCCAGAAGTTGGCGAGATCTTTCAATTCAAACAGATAAGACATCCTGTTACTTTACAGACAATAAGAATAACCTGTGCCATCAATTAAAATGTTAGTTATAAAATAATCTTAGAAACAAATATAAATTGTGATACATAAAACTATAAATACCTTATTTGAGATAAATTTTATTTGTTTACATTGCATGTCAAAGATATTTGTAAAAGCGAAACCTTACTAACGTCAATGAGAGAACATATAAGCAATATTGACAAGGATATGATATTAACATTTTCTAGTAGCGGAGCGTTTTTATACTTAGGTTTTGTTGGAAAGTTTAATTACAACTTGCAACATAGTTGTGAATCCTATTATTTTTATCATAGGCTACTTAACTGATTGTGTTTCATTTCAGAGGAAAACTTCAAGGAATGGTTTTAGCCTAGGTTTGAATTTTTAGATATAAACCTTTATATCTTGTTAGGCTATTTTACTGCCCCTTTCTTAACCCCTTCATAACCCTTTGGATACAGAGCCCCTAGATGCAAAAGGCGCAGCCGCTAGTGATTGCATAATATATCAGCAATTATGTTCCTTTTTCAAACTTAGTTAAACAACTTAATTTATAAGAGTTTTTTTTGTGGATTATTTTTTTACTTGTTCGTTCTAATAGTAACCGAATATAGAGCTAATATTTCACAAAAGAACTCACTTATTTTTTAATGAAAATTTATTTAATGATAAAAAAAATTTAAGGAAACCATCCATATTCTCACAATAACTTGTTAAAATTGTTAATTTGTTACAATAAAACTAGAATCTCTTACATAGAGAGCCCCCTTTCCGTACTTAATGAACTAAAATTAAATCTAACTGAAATAATAACCACATAGGACAAATGCCTTTCAAATTATTCCTAATATTGTTCTAATTACTTTAGCCCATCCTTCTCATCATTTCATTAAATGAATTAAATCATACTCACACACACATGAAAGGAAAATTAATTTAAAGAGAGTATAGTAGTGGAACTAAGTAGAATGAATACATTATACCTTACCTATATACAATATATCATTTTAAATGTGTGCAAGTAAATGTAAATGGTGATAACCAAAAAAAAACAAGTAAAAAATGGTTTGATGGCATTAGAAGGTTTCAAAAGTGCTTCACATCTACATTAGTTCTTATTTGTGTATGGAAAATGCTTCGCTTACTGGTTTTTAACCAAAACAATAATTTACTGTTTATTTTGAGTGTATATTTTGATAAAGTACATTTTTAGATAAATATTGAAACATATGACACCCTGCAAATGTTAAATGGGTGTGAAGCAATCTTTACAATATTAATGTAGATAATTTTTTGTAACACCCTGTGAATGTTGAATGTGTTAGGTATATTTTAAAATTAAGATTAAGATGTGTGACACCCTGTAAGTTTTAATCAGTGTATATTTCTTGTGTGTATGTGCTGGGCAAACTTTAAAATAAAGATTGATTTTTGTGACACCCTGTAAATGTAAATGTTTAATGGAATTTGAAATTAAAATTGATACTAGTCACACTCTGTAAATGTTAAATAGGAGTATATTTCAATGTGTGTATTTGTTGGGCATACTTTAAAATAAAGGTATCCCACCCTGTAAATGTCAATATAAATATATATTGTTAAGCAAAATTTGAAATTAAAATTGAAACTTTGTGACACTCTGTAAATGTTAAATGGGTGTATATTTCTGTGTGTGTATTTGTTGGGCATACTTTAAAATAAAGATTAAATTGTATCCCACCCTGTAAATGTCAATATAAATATATGTTTAGCAAAATTTGAAATTAAAATTGAAACTTTGTGACACTCTGTAAATGTTAAATGGGTGTATATTTCTGTGTGTGTATTTGTTGAGCATACTTTAAAATTTCGCCTCAGGAAAGATTTACAGAGGAGAATTTAAAGAATATTTGTGCAATGTTTAAATTTTGTGTGTGCTTGTGTATTCCCAGGAAGTAAGGGGTTGTTAATTGTATAGAAATACCTTATGAGAAGAAGAAAAATATAATGATTTGATGATATTAAAAGACAAAAAGATTTTATATATAAAAGCCTTAGTTTTAAAGCTAAACAAAAAAACTATTAGATTTGGTTAGTGAAGCCAAAAATACACCATTGATGAAGAGAAACTGTAATTAGTTGTTTTTGTTGGTTTTAGAGAGTCAATTAATTAAATTATGAATAAAGGGCTAAGTAAATGGTAGACAGATTTATCTTTTCTATGATTTAAAATAAACAAGTCTGTTTTGGAGAAAATTTAAAGTTAATATCAAATTTATCTTCCATTTACCTATCCTCTCATTTCTGATATTAAGGTATTCAATTTGCATCAGTATCTGAAATGAAGTATACATGATACGCGAATGTCTTTCTTTTCACATTTTTCAATGCCAATGTCAAATAAGGTATTTCAGTTTTTTTCTGCACATATTTTGCTTCAGCCACAAAAAATGTACAAATAAATTGATCACATTATACTACTGTACAACTGAAAATGTATCCCAATTTAAAATTACAACTACTTTTTTTTAAAAAGCACAAAAAGATAAAATTAAAAAAAATATTATTTGATAATTTCTAGCCTAACATTGATTAGGTAAGCCAATACATTTTTTCCAAATATTTTACCTATTTCTTAACTTATATTTTACATTTATAAGCATGATTCTCATTGAAAATTGAAAAAAAACGTAACAAAGTTTTCTATCACTTGACCTACAAAAAATTTGAAATGTTTACCCCCAAAGCTTTTTATTTTCACAAAAATTGATATGATAAACAATTTCTCACAGTATGTTGCCAGATGTTGGGCATTAACACAAATTTGAACTATTTACCTTCTCAAAAACTGATTTGACAGGCCTGGCTTGTTATTCTACAATTGTAAACAAACTATTCTGAAATCGGGCGAGCTAATATTGAACACACTGCAAAGTAACAGAGTAATAAACAAAAAAGGAGTGTAAAAAAAGGAAGAAAAGGGAAGTGAGAGAAAAGTGTAAAAGGGTAGTAAAAGAGGACGGTCACAGCTCGCGGGTCAGCTGATTTTATACCTTTTTACTTCACAACTTCCTACCCTTATCCAATACCCCCTCCCCCCCTCCTACCTTTGCCACATGTGAATTACTTTTTCAAGTAACATTCCATATGCTTGCGCCTACTCTTATTTATGCATTTTCTTAGTGTTAACTCCTTTAAAAATGCCCATCCACCTATTGTACTGTTTCCTCTCATCCTGTGACCAACAGACCAGAGCCATACCTTTAATTTTTAAAAGATACGTAGATACTCTACAACTCGTTCGGTTCAGTGGTTAGTTAGATCTTTACGTACAAACAAAAACTAATACTTTACAAATATAATATGATAGTAATTATTAGTTATATAGTTCTGATAAAAAGTGATTACTGCAGCGCTGGTAATGGTTTGAAGTTTTCTTGTTTGTCTACATTGGGTGCAATATGAACAATGTAGTTAAATTATCTGTTAGGCCATTCTTTCACAGTTTTCAATTTATATATATCTAAGGAATCTTATCTTTTAAATTAAAAAGCTTCCTTATTTTAACTAAATAGCTTGAGATAGAGGTATCATCCCTCAAAATAGTTAAAAACCTCTCAGGACCTAAAACAAGCTTAACTGTAAAGAAGAGTCATAACTTACAAGTGGTTAGACCAACACACACACACACCCTACCTCTTTTATATTGAATTATATCAAGATTTTTTGTCTCAAGCTTAACATCTAGATAAATACCAAACTGATTGAGTGCTCTATTTTAGGGAAGCTTTAGATATGTCTCAGGATGGTTTTAGGCTATTACCCTACTCAATTCTACTACAGAGCCCCTAACTGCTAAACCTATGCAACTTTTGAAATATATTTTGCTCAATCCAATTATAAAATCTTAAAATTAAAACAACAAAAAGTTCCTAAATGCAATATTTTTTTTTACAATTTTTGTTGCTAATTCAAACTTTTTTCTTTGTGTTAAAAAAGTGTAGCTGTCAGATATAAATTAATTTCTTTTTAGTATGAAATTTAATATTACGCAAAATAAGAACCTGTCATTGATTTCAGAAGCATTACTAAACAAAGATAATTGTGTACCTTAAAAGCACAGGAATTACAACAAAAAGAAGATGTGTCTACTGTAAAGTATTAATGAACACAGGCCAAAAAATAGAGTATTAGGGTAGTGAATGATTGAAAAATATTCCAATGTTGACATGAATATATTAAATTCAATTAAAGACGGATCAATCAACAAAATTTATACTTTTCGTCAAATATTTATCTTTCCCGTCAGAGATTTTAAATTTTGAAAGTACACATACTTCCCTCAGTATTTTGTAGCGTAGCATCTATTTAAATTAATGTACTTTGTGTATTTTACTGAAAGAGAAGGTTGACACTGCGTTGTTTATTACTCCATTCCCAAAAGGTTTATAATAACACTTTCTTGTTAGTTGGCATAACAACTTTGGAGACTTTAGTGAATTTTAATTGGTTGGTTTATTAGGTTGAGTGTTCAAGAGTTTCAACAACTAATTTTTACTGTACAGAAAGGGTAATTTATGTATCACCATTGGGGATGTACAACTATATACCTGCTTATCTGGTATTTTATCAGTTTAAAGCCGGTGTCAACTGTTGTATTTTGATTAAAAGATCGCAATTGATTTCTAATTATTTTTTAAATTTTTTGTTTTTGTGATGACCTAAAAACAACCTGGAATATAATAACATTGTGTTGTTATTGTCATGCAAAAGTACCGATAACCAAAATCATTCAGTTAAAAACAAAAATATGAAAGCAAGCTGAAGTTACAATTTATAGATAAGCTACAATTTACAGTGATTATACTGGCCAATAAAGGCATTTAAAATGCATTTATATCCAATTTTAATGAGTTAATTGCAAGGAACATTTCAATTTTAACCCCCCATTATCCGGCATCCTACAAACCCTATCCCCCTATAAGAAAAAGACTAAATTGGAAATAAATACATAGTTTGCCTTTTTTGTTAGTTGCTGAGCAAATTCTAAATTTTTATTTTTTTCTTTTATTAGCCTTTGCATCTAATGTGGAATTTTTGTGTTGGACGGAAAAAGTTTGGACAAATTGAATAAAATGAATTCTTTGAATGAATAAATAGTTAACATTAACAGGGTTGTCTGATCAAAATTAAAAACATTAATGTCAGGGGATCTAAGGGGATAAGACTGTGACCGATAAATGTACCACCCCAATGATGATACACAAAATTACCCCTTCTGTAAATTACAATTAGTGGTTGAAATGTTTGGACACTCAACTTGAAGAACCAACCAATCAAAATTTAATACAGTCCCCAAAGAATAAGAAAACGTTATTATTAAACTTTGGGGACTAGTGCAATAAAAAGCCTAATGTCCCTTCCTAACCTGCATATAAATGTACATAAAAAAATATTCAGTCTAATACTCAAAAAGCTTGCATGTAAAATTACTAACTCTGTAAGTAAAATCATATGATTCAAGTACCATGAAATAAGATTAGGATTGTAAAAAAAAACTTACAGCACATAACATTTTATGACAAATTTTTCTCTGTAGCAGAAAAATTGTAATAATTCAAAAAGGCTTAAATGGCATTACATACATATGTATATTCCATTGTAGGAATTTTGTTGTAAGGTAGGTATACAAAAAAAAACATGTAAATTTGAAATATATTTAGTTTTTGATTGATAATTTTTTGGTCAAATATCTAATTTCCCTGCAACTTTTTCTTACTAATTAGCTGCAAATATTAGCTTAAGAAGCATAAAAAAAGGATTTATGTTAATTGTGTATTATCTTAAATAGGAGTATTATGTTTAAAATGTTGTAAGTGGTGTATTGAAGAAAATAATGGTCCATAATTTAACACTTCACTGCTGTAGGCTCATAACAAAATTTCAGGACAGTAATAAATATATTTAAAACTAAAATTGGCAATCCGGATCCGGACTCCGGAATCCGCCCAATTATTAGGCCAATTTTGGAATCCAAATCCGGAATCCGTTTTTTAATAGCGGATTCCGGATTCTTAATTGGTAGGCTAAAATTAGCGTCTTGAGTTTTTCCTTTCAACTCTCTTTTTGAAGGCAAAGATCACCCCCCCCCCTCACCCTCCATCTCTTCCAACATAAACCACGAAGTTGAGAGTTGGCTGTACAGTGGTCACATGACAACAAAATATATTTATTTTCATTTCACAGCTTTTCATGCTTCATTTATTTTTTTAAAAGCCTTTTAAAATACTGCTAGATCCGGAATCCGCCAAAAATAAGAATCCGGAATCCGCATGGAATCCGCCACTTTTTGACGGATTCTTTTAAGAATCCGGAACCCGAATCCGGCCCAAAAATTCGACGGATTGCCATCACTATTTAAAACAAGTAGTTTAATCATAAGTTCTTTTAAACCTTTAGTATAGCAGTCTGCAGACAACTTTTTAATCTTAGGACTAAAAGTGTTATGCGCCTGTAATGGTAGCAGAATGTAAATGATTCAGATTGTTAATTACAAGCCTTTTAAGGTTGTGTTGTACATTGGTAAATTATTCTTCTGGTATAGTATTAGCTTAAAATATTCTCCTTTTCGATTTGTTTTTATACCCCTAAAGTTTTATCTTAAATAAACCTTATTTTACAGATAATGTATTACTGTCTTCGAAGTAGAATATCATCTTTTAAAGAGAGATTAGGTTAAACATTCTTTTCTTACAGGAGGGAAGGGGACAATGAACTGATTATTACACTAGTCAACAAAGTTTTATAATAACGTTTTCTTAATCGTTGGCTTAACAACTTTAAGGACATTTATTGAAATTTTATTGATTGAGTTTCCATACGTTTCAACCACTAATTGTATTCTAAAGAATGGGCAATTTTGTGTATCATTTTATCAAATCATCTGCAATTGTCTTATCCCTTTATATCCCAGATCAAAAGTACTAAAAAGTAAATGGGTTAGTGGTACCCTATAGAATGCCAATGAGAAATAAAAAAAAAACAATTAAGATTGGCATTTTTTAGCTTATACCTGATTAAGACATCTGAGATTTGAGCTAAGGCATTCCCCCTACCATTATAATCAATCAATGTCACACATCTAACATAGCAACAATAGGAACAACTTTAATTATGACACGATTGGGGCCGAGATTCGAATCAATAACAATAACAACGATAACCTACTAAGACATGGATTGTCTACTTGAAAACGCATTTATGAATTAATTAAAACAATGTAAAAAGTTTAACTTCTAGTAATAAAAGTATGGAATCTCCAATACAATAATCTAGCGTGGTAGTAGTAGTAGTGCATTGGAACACAGATAAATATCACAAAATCTTATTTCCTGCTAGAGGACCCACCTCAACCCCTCCCCCCCCCACGTTCTTCCATATTTTCTATGTTTAAAGATAGTAAGAGAAAGGATTAATTAGGTCAGTTGATACATGGAAGAACTCATGATGGTTTACGGTAATGGAATGGTACAGAAAATAGACCATCTCAATTGACCTTTAATTCTAAAAACCTCCTACAAAACTTTTTGGTATAATAATTTTGTCTTGAAAGAGGGGGGGGGTATGTTTAATACACTTTCCAAACAAATGGATTCGTTAGGAAAATATCATTATTACATACTAGGAAGCTTCCAGAAAACCAATTTACAAGATTTATTGTGAGCACATTTTTGACAGCGCAAGGTATGGAACGAAGTTTCTGCTTTTATGGATACCTAGATGCCTTTAATTTTGTTGTAAAAAAAGCACTAAAACGCCTAAATTTTTAATGTTACTTGCTAGTAAATTTTGCTATTAGCAACAAAAGCATCCATCATAATTTTTTTACCTTAATAATTAAAAGTTCGATTACCTATAAATTGTCAAATAAGGTACAAATAAAGATCTATATATAGACAGTAGATACAGAACTGGGGATTACAAACTTTGAAATAATTTCAATTTTGAACCAATTTCAACAATTTACTTTTCAAGATTAAAGTAAAAATTGTTGTGGAGAAATAAAGTTGAAAAATTTAGAAAATTTTCTTTCTAAAAATGTGTAAACTTATTTTCTGATAAAAAATAACTAAGCTTAAAAAGGCCAGGATGTCAATAATCCTAATGGAATATTTCGGCACATAACAAAGCAAAAATCCGCCGAAAATGTTTTTCTCTCGTATTGATATATAACATGTTGGAAGTTTTTATTTGCCTCAATACTTGGGCCAAGGGTGCTCTATCTCTTTCTACCATTCAACCATAAATTAAGTATAGTGTGTCGGTTTGTTTGTCTCTATTGTCGGTTGTCATAATTTTTTGATCGAAATATATAAGGAGAGTAAAGAGCAAACAAAACCGACCAACAAAATATCAAAAACAATGTACCTAGATATCAAACCTAATAAGTTTTTTTTGTTCGTTATTACCACTGCACTGTACCGATTAAGTTCTCCATTTTAGGGTAGTTTTACATTGGATAGCCGGGTTGATGATGGGCTATTTTAATTTTAGAGATATCTTTTGGGATAGCTTTAGGCTATTTTACTGTCATCCCTTCACTAAAAAATATTGGTACAGCCGCTAGTTAATTTAATAAAATATTAAGAAACCTTATCATATAATAAGAAAAGAAAAGTTGAATTAAAGAGAAAATTAAACTGCTGACCAATATGCAAATTTTAAAATACTTTACACAGCAAAATTTCAATATTACATCTTCATCTCTTGTTTATTTATTCTAAATGGGATATTAACAAGTCAGGGATGTTTGAAATCAGTTTTTTTTCTCCAAAATTAAATGAGTTATGTTATCTTTGTTTTTCCTCAAAATATCCTTATAATAAAGTAAAAGGATGTCATTTTATCTGTTTGTGTGTAAGTTTGTACTAAAGGATCTCACCAATCGCTGAACCAATACGATTCGCATTTACAGGGTAGCTTCTCATAGGTCCAAGGAAGGTTTATAATTATTTTGGGTGAGGGTACCACCTTTCTTTTTTAAGTGAAATTTTAATTGGAGGGAGAGAGTCGACTCTTCCCCTCCCAAAATAAGTCCCCCCAAAGAAATTTCTTTTAAAGTCTAAAATAAAAAAGGGTAGTCGAAATCAACTTCTCTCTCCCCCTTATGTGCCCCTAGAGGCCTCTAGGGGCGTAGCCGCTAGTAGTATATATTTTATTAGGTATTTATTAGGTAATATGTTTCCTTCATATTTTTTTGTTCTTTTTATGATAACTGCTTAACAAATATGTTGTAATTATAGAGTAAACGGAATTCTTATGATTTTTCATTATGGCTGCAAAACCGTTTAATATCCGCAGGATTAGAACCTGTTATGAGGTATTCTGAAAAACCACGTATCGTAACGTAAATTGTAGACAACTTTCTACGAATAATGAAATAAAAATAATATGATTAATACCAGTTTTGTTAAACTAGGTCTTCGGCCCCCCCATTGCTAAGAAACAGGGAATCAATCTTACATTTTTTTTGTTTTTAATCCGCGGAAAACTGTCCTCTATAATACCTAAATATGTTGCTTAATAAATCCGTTTGAGGAGATATTCCTTTCAATGTTTAGTAATAGAATACGCAACCGCTTCTAGATTAAAGGAAATACAATTTACAACCCTCTCACCTTATCATAGAATATATTCAATAAAACAAAATGTTGTATGGTATAATAGACAGTCGTCCGCGGGTAGAAAAATGAAAAAATAAAAATATTTTTTAAACTTCCACTACCGAGAGAGAAATGTTCACAATAAATCGGCCCCCTATCTTAATTGCCAGCAGAGAAAATCATATTTCTCCAATATGGAAGCTTAACAACGGATATTCGAAATTCTAGAGTAACATTGCTTAAAAAATATGTTAATCTTTAGTACTATATGGTTTGTAAATATTGTAGTAATATTTGTATACACATAATTTATATTAATAATCAGCCTTATTACAAGCAAGATTAACAATAATCCCTTAGGTACTTATAAAAAACATCATTCATGCTTCTTAATATTAATATTATTATTTTTTGAGAAAAAAATAATTTTTTGAGAAAAAAATAATTTTGAAAAAAAAAAAATACCTACCTAACAATATAATAATTACACATAGATTTTAACATGTTTTAGTCATTACAGTAAAACAATAGAAGGGGAAGGGATTAAATAACTGTATGTCCCCATCTCAAGGACCTTGTGTCGCCTCTCAATTGGCTCTTTGAAAATCAACCCATAGTGTCGGGAATATTAACACAGGCCATGGCCAGTAGCAGAAAACAATTTGCTAGCAGACGAAAAGGTTCATTGGAAACGGTGGGAAGAAGTTATTTGTATATACATCTATACTATAGGTAGATCTGTTTTTTAGTCATACAAAGTGGTATTTACTTTTTAAAACTATACATGATTTTAACAGACAAAACAGAATCATTTAAAAGCTTCGCCTTTGATTTTGTACATTATACCAGGGATCTAAAGGGATAAGACAATGGCTGATATATTTATGAACATCCCTTATAATGAGACATAAAATTAGCCCTTCTGTAGATTAAAGTTAGTGGTTCAAACCTTCGGACAATCTACTTAATTTATCAACCAATGAATGAGCTAACGAATAAGAAAATGTGAATATAAAACTTTGGGTACTATTGTAATTAACTATCCAATGTCCCCTCCCTCCCTGACATTATACCGAGTATCTTAATATATCAAGACATGCAAAGTTTTATTATCTATTTTATGATCTTGATAATTAATCCCTCCAAAGCTGTAAAAATATTACAAAAAAGTCATGTTTTCTGGGTTTTTTACCTATTGAATTTTTAAAAAATTTCACGCGTCTTTATTTACTTTGTAAATACAAAAGTTAAAAGTACAAATTCCTAATAGGCTAAGTTTTATAATAAAGAAAAGAAAAAGACGTATATTTCTTTCAGTGAAGCTTTTCTATAATTAAGGTGCGTAAATCCGTCCATATAAAAGATGCTGATTTCTAACTTTTTTGACATCAATTTTTTGTATAATATTTATCATTTTTATCTGATTTTGGGGACAATGACTCCTAGGACAACAATATACAATATTTTATGCGAAGGATCACTATAATCAAGTACCAAAATGCGAGTATGTCCATAAAGAGAATCCTTCATTTACGTAATTAATTTTGCAACAACGTTAAATACAATTTAGTTTTTACTTTTAAAATTAATTAATATTCTGCTTATCAAGTTTTGATACTCTACAAGTGTTCATTTTCGTTTGTTCTACCGTTTGATTTCAGCTATTCGGTTCTATGGATGTTGCCATCCTTGTTTAATTAAAAGAATTTAGTTTTCCAAAAAATAGTGAACTTTGTCATTAATTAGAAAATAAATTTTTGGAACATTCCTACTTCTTTGTTTTTTTCTTCTTGTTTCTGCATTTATCAGAAATCAAAGGATTAATAAAAAGTAAAATAATTATTTATTAATGGAAGAAAAGGTTGATTTTTATAATTTTAAGTATTAAAGAAGAAAATAAGACCCAATTTACCTAATAATGTTTACGCTAATATAAGTGAAAAAGAAAAGACTAATTATTATATATCAAACGCTTTGGTATAGTCTAAAGAACATAATTCTAAATGTAATTAAAACATTTTGCTTCACATATTTTAACTTTTTTTACCTATTACTTTATTCCTAGGACTAACCGGCCTAAAAAGCCAAAATAATCCGACCAAAGAAATGCATTTTATCATTTCAATTCGACCTTACTAACAAAAAATCACTTTACCCTCTGCTAAGATTCAAAACAACTCATAAATTCACTTTCTGTTTTTGTAATTAAAAGAAAAAAAGGATACTATATCAATTACTTGCGGCTACGCCCATAGAGCCTCCCCCCCACATCTTCATTTCGACTTTTAAACAAAAAAAGAAAATATTTTTTGAAAGGAGGGGTCATCTTTTATTTGGATGGTGAAGACACCCTCCCACAAAATAGTTAAAAACAATCTCTAGACCTATAAGAAGCTTCACTGTAAAGGAGAACCATATTAGTTAAGCAGTTACCGAGATCCTTTGCTAAAGACAAAAAAGCTTAGTAATTCATATTATAGGAGAATGAATATTTTGTATTTTTGTAATATCATATGCCCATATGAAAACAAAATGTTTTATTCTCTCTGTAGTTTGCCATTTTCTGTACATATTCAAAATTCAGTTCTTATAGAAAATTTATTTTCTCTTTTTGTATAGGTATGGAAAATACATTTTGTATATCAGGGTTTAAGGGATAAATTAGTAAAAAAAAAAATATAACTTAATCTTGTAAACTTTAGCTTACAAACTGTTCAAGTAGAAAGTTTTAGTGGTATAAAAGGACAATAAAAGTATAAAAGCTTATTTACATAAAACACAAGTTTAAAACTATTTTCTTCTTAAAATATGTATGTAAAAAACTGTTTCAGCTAACATGTAGAGGTTTCTTTTAAATGTAAGCTATAATAGACCTAAAGAATCTTTCTTAAAAACGTTAGTTAAAAAGGATAACTGAATCGGTCTTTTGGAATACGAGAATAAAACCTTTTAAAAGACACTCTCATTCTAATAGTTTTAACCATACCTTTCCCCCTGAAAATTATGTAAATACACTGAATAGAATATATTTAAATGTATTACAGATGAGTAGATATATATTGTTTATGTTTTACTTGTGTAAATGTTTAGTGCGAATTTTATAGCACTTACAAAAGAAAGCTAATTCTGCAATAAATTACCTTAGAAAATAGAATACTAGTAAGATTGGGTATTAGTAAAAACAATCCTATTATATAAAGTAGTAATGTTTTTTTTTTGTAACGAAGGATCTCATTATCCACTGAACCGATAAGGTTCTCCTTTACAGGGTAGCTTCTCATAGGTCTCAGTAAGGTTTATAACTATTTGGTGGAACACCCTCAATTCCCCCCCCCCAAAAAAAAAAAATTCTTTTAAATCTAAAATACGAAAAATCAGGTTGGCCAAACCTCTTAGGGCAAAGCCCCTAGAGGCTAGGGGCGAAGCCGCTAGTCCTATATAAAGTAGAAAGGGTTCTTTGTCTGAAATCAAAAATCTAGGAATATGCTGGTCCTAATTTGAACTACTTTTCAGGAATGCCTTTTTTAATGTCATTGACTGATTTAGATCTTTTTCTGACCTCTTGAAGACGATAGGGACGAATGATCATATTTTCATTAAATAGTGCATTTTAACTATAAACAATAGTCCATTTCAAATTCTGAGAAGTTACATTTTTAACATAAAGGTAAAACCATAGCAAAAATAAGAGTAGAAAAATACAAATATATTACTTTGATTACTCAACAATATAAAAAAAGACTTTATTTAGGTATAACAATAAAAAGGTAATTCAAGTTGGTAACAAAGAATGCAGTCACCTTGTAAGCCAGCCTAAGTATCAGGGATACAGGGATATTCCAATGAAAGATAAAAATGTTTTCCTTCAACTAAGAACAATAGTCTGAAAAAAATGGAATAATATTAATGTATTTTAAATTGACTTACCCCTATACCCTTAGGTGCTTGCAAATAAAACAATTTTGTGCAAAAAAAATATATAATGTTGTCCCACCAAAAAAAAATAATTTTCTGTTATTGTTAGTAAGCAAAAGCAAGGACGTTTATATCCACATACACATTGGCCCCAATAATAGACTTCTAATTGTTATTTTATAAAAAGGAAAGTTAAAAACGAATTTGAAAAGTAATAACAAGGAAATAATAAATACCAAATTTTCAAACTTCAAATATCAATACATAAATGAAAATAAGTATACCTACATGAGCATATGTGAGTTAAACTTTATATTTGAAGGAGGCTAAATGTATTTGTGATAAACATTTCTGTTTGATGTAATATTTCTAGAAATATTTATGCAAAGCCCATGTTAACATCATATTAAAGTAGAAATGTTTCAGTTTCAATAAAAAAAACGTTTTTAAAATAAATAAATTGAGTTTTTAGGGAAAGATTGCTTATGAATAGTTTAAACAATTTCCTTTTCTCTAGAGACTAAAGAAGCAAATAGTAAAAGAACTTTTGTTTAAAATCTTCCCTTTCAAAATTAAAAGGAATACCTTTCCTCGCAATTTTAAGGGATTTTGTCGACAATGTGACTTTATCAAAAATTGATCGTGGCTGACATAATGTCAAAACTCTAATTTAAAATATTTTTTAACAATAATTATGTCAAATATATAGCTTTTACAAATAGTGGTCATAGCTGACATAATATCGAAATATTGAAAGTTTAATGACATTATAACTACTTATTTATGTTGACAAAATTAAGACAAGGCGTAAATGCCACTTAATTAAAATTAAAACAAAGATTCTAGTTTTTTTAAGTAAAGTTTATAATCTCCATAGAAAGCATCTTAAAATAATGCATAATACAAAACAGATGCGACACTTTAACTAAAACAAGGCATTTGATGCATGCATAAAGCTTATAAACTAAGAGAAGAGAGTTGAAACTACCAGGGGAAATAAAAGAAAGAATATAACATAAAGGTAGAAGGGTGGACTTATAGAGAAGCCTAAACAAATCAGGAAAAAAAACAGAAGATATAGTAAATTAAAATAAATTTCTATATTCTAATTTTCACAAATTATGTCGTAATAAAAACAAAGTATGGATTATTTTGTTTATATTTAAGCCTAATAAAAGATATTTCGTGCAAGGCAAATAAATTTTCCTTCTAAAACTATGAATCAGACTTTTTTTCTAGAAACTGGCACGCTACCCTCACCACCAACCATGCCTAGTTTTCATCCTATAGAATATCATTTCTTCTATTATTCTCTTCAGTTATATACCATGTACATACAAGATACTATTATTATTGTATATACTAGAGGAACCAAACTGTAAACGGACATAAATTCAGGCATATAATACTATCAATATAATGTTCTTAAATTTAACTAAACAAAAACACAATACATACTTAAATAGAACAGGTAAAACATACCTGGAGTTATGCACAAGTATATGCAGCGATTGTTATTAAAATTGCACAGTGTAGTACAGCTGTCTGATGACAGACAACGTATCTGTATTGTAGTGTCACAGTCAGAGGAGACAAATATACTGACCACACAAACCGGTATCACGCTGAATGGCCAACTGAAGCTAAGACCAGGTAGTAGAAATGGCCGTGCTACCCTTTTTATCTCATCCCCCTCCTTAATACTTGGATTCCCTACACTTTTATATACAACTTCACCCGGGCCTTTTTTCTTACTCCCATCCCCTTAATAATATACCTTTATATTACATCCGTCCCTCTCCCCACAACTTCATTTCCCCTTATAAAATTGTATCCTTACTTTATCCCCCTCCCCATCCCTAACAACTCCCAGCCTCCATCCTCTTTTGTAATCCTCTGAACTTAAGTTACCTTACTCAACCCTCCCCCCTATTGTACCCCACTTCTCGGAGGACGCTTTAGGCTTCGTGCAATTCCTCTTCTATTTTTTTTTTCTTCTCAAAGACATGAACCTTCTCTGAGAAGTTGAAGCAGTAGAAAATCTTTTGAAAAGACAGTCAGCACATTTTTACAAAAGTGTCTAGTACACACAAAGGTTTGATAATTCAGAATTAGCACATTTTCGCAAATCTAATGCCAATAAAATCTTTAATTTTGGATTTATCATTAAGAGACCTTTAGATATCCAATAAAAGTTTTAAATTAACAATTTTAACATTAAAATGCTTTTAAAAAGACTGCAAGATTTTGCAAACAGGCCAAACTCTTACAGAAGGTTATATAAGAATATTTTGCTTGAAAAATTAGGTAGGTAAAACTAATCTAAGGCAATAGAATCAAGATTGAGGCTCTAGATTACTAGATTGTGCCCACATAGGCGTAATATATTGTGGCAAACTTTTCTACATAGACATGGACGTATAGCCATATAATATGGAAAATCTTAAGTTTGTTATTATGCAGTGTATTTCAAATTATTATACTAAAACTCGCTAAACATCTCAAAAATATGAATAGGTAACAGAATCGAAGTAAGGACAAAGTAAATTATAAACCAGATGTTTTACCTGCAATTATCTTGGATTATGGACAGACGAAAATAGTGAACTATAGAGTAGGTGAGCTGGGACAAGGGATATCTTTTCAAACCAAAATCTACTCTCAGTTTTTATTAAAAATTTCAACTCTGTTAATGTAAATGAACTTTTTCTGTTTCAATAAAAATACTACTCATTGTTCTGAATTTATGTCCTACAAAATCCCAAATTTATGTATATAACTGGCCTTTTATCTTAAATGAGAAATACATGACAATATTTAAAGTTCTATGGTTAAAAATTCTTGGAATATGCAGTTAGCATGATGATTGTGTATGTGTTCCATTAAACTTTAATTCTATAAATAAATTTTGAAAATGTCACCATTGCAACATGGAAAATTTTAAATTCTTTTACTCTAACGTAAACAATAATGGATAATTTAAAAAGTCAAACAACCTTAGCGATTCCCCTTAAAGTACCTAGTCGAGAATGAAAACCATTCCCTCATTTTTTTAAAAATAAATAATAGGAAGGGGTAGTAGTTTTTCTTGTGTTGGTGTTCTACCATAGATCAGGTTAGGTAAGGTTATATTAAACACAGTGTTATCCCGCAGTTCCCATACCCCCATGCACAGATTATGTATAAGTACCACAATCTTTTAAATCTAGAATAAAGGGGGGGGGGGGGGGTTTTAATGCAACCATCTCGTAATCAATGTATAAATGGCACTTAGAATTCGAATTTCGATCTCAAATTTTGCATGAGTAATCCTTGGTAGGTCTATTTTCCCTAAATCGAACAAAAAGTTGGAAAAGTAACGGCTAGCAGCTGGCGGCTCAGCTGTTTAGCCGTTTTTTGCCTATTTTCAGGGCAAATTCATCATTAATTACATAGGAATCAACTTTTTAAAACATATTTTTGGTTTAATTCATGTTAAATGATAGCAATAACCATTTTTAAAATTTCTTGTACCAGCTGCTAAACGGCTAGAACCGGCTGAAAACGGCTGGGAGCTGCCAAGAGTATGAATAGTTGATAGGGCATGTGACATGTCTAGGGGTAGGTTTTTATGGTTGCTGAGCTCAAAAATGCTACCAAAAATAGTGATAGCCTATCAATATGGCAGCTGGGTAACAGCTGCAGGTCAGCTGGTAGCGGCCAAGAGTAGAATTGGTAGATAGGGGTTGTGACATGTCTAGGGGTAGGTTTTTATGGGTGCTGAGCTCAAAAATACTACCAAAAATAGTGGCCGCCCATCCATATGGCAGCTGGGTAACAGCTGCAGCTCACCTTGGACGGGCCAAGAGTAGAATGAGTAGAAAGGGCTTGTGACATGTCTAGGGGTAGGTTTTTAGGGGTGCTAAGCTGAAAAATGCTACCAAAAATAGTGGCGGCTCATCCATATGGCAGCTGGGTAACAGCTGCAGCTCAGCTGGGAGCGGACAAAAGTAGAATGAGTAGATAGGGCTTGTGACGTGTCTAGGGGTAGGTTTTATTGGGTGCTGAGCTCAAAAATACTACCAAAATAGTGGCCGCCTATCAATATGGCAGCTGGGTAACCTTTTTTTAAATTTCTAATTTCTAAAAATGCTACCAAAAATAGTGGCGGCTCATCCATATGGCAGCTGGGTAACAGCTGCAGCTCAGCTGGGAGCGGACAAAAGTAGAATGAGTAGATAGGGCTTGTGACGTGTCTAGGGGTAGGTTTTTATGGGTGCTGAGCTCAAAAATACTACCAAAAATAGTGGCCGCCCATCCATATGGCAGCTGGGTAACAGCTGCAGCTCACCTTGGACGGGCCAAGAGTAGAATGAGTAGAAAGGGCTTGTGACATGTCTAGGGGTAGGTTTTTAGGGGTGCTAAGCTGAAAAATACTACCAAAAATAGTGGCAGCTTATCCATATAGCAGCTGGGTAACGGCCGCTGCTGAGCTGGGAGCGGCCAAGAGTAGAATGAGTAGATAGGGCTTGTGACGTGTCTAGGGGTAGGTTTTTAGGGGTGTTGAGCTCATAAATACTATTAAAAATAGTGGCGGCCCATCCACATGGCAGCTGGGTAAAAGCTACAACTCATCTGGGAGCGGCCAAGAGTAGAATGAGTACACAGCGCTTGTGAGGTGTCTAGGGATAGGTTTTATTGGGTGCTGAGCTCAAAAATACTACCAAAAATAGTGGCCGCCTATCAATATGGCAGCTGGGTAACCTTTTTTTAAATTTCTATTACCAGCTGCTACACGGCTAGAACCGGCTGAAAACGGCTGGGAGCTGGTAAGAGTATGAAGTTGATAGGGCATGTGACATGTCTAGGGGTAGGTTTTTATGGTTGCTGAGCTCAAAAATGCTATCAAAAATAGTGGCAGCTCATCCATATGGCAGCTTGGTAACGGCTGCTGCTCAGCTGGGAGCAGCCAAGAGTAGAATGAGTAGATAGGACTTGTGACGTGTCTAGGGGTAGGTTTTTAGGGGTGCTGAGCACATAAATACTATTAAAAATAGTGGCGGCCCATCCACATGGCAGCTGGGTAAAAGCTACAGCTCATCTGGGAGCGGCCAAGAGTAGAATGAGTACACAGCGCTTGTGAGGTGTCTAGGGATAGGTTTTATTAGGTGCTGAGCTCAAAAATAATACCAAAAATAGTGGCCGCCTATCAATATGGCAGCTGGGTATCTAAGCTGGAAGCGGCCAAGACTAGAATGAGTTCATAGGGCTTGTGACGTGTTTAGGGGTGGGTTTTCATGGGTGCTGAGCTCAAAAATACTACCAAAAAAAGTGGCCACCCATCCATATTGCAGCTGGGTAACAGCTAAGCTTAGCAGTAAGCCGTTATTTAAGACTCATTGACTATTGAAGGATAACCAAATATTGAATATTTCAGTATAAATACACTATTGCCATTTTATATTATTAATAACAACACCTTACTAATGTATTGATTTAGTTGTTAAACGGCTGAAATTGGCTGAGAACAGTTACTAACAGATAAAAGTAAACGTTTAAGACATAGCTTGTGATGTGTCAAAGAGGTGTAAGTTTTTATAGGTGCCAAGCTCATTAATACTCCCAAAAATAGAAAAGCCCATCCACATGGCAGCAAGGTAAGGGCTGCTGCTAAGCTGTAGCTGTTACCCAGCTGCCATATAGACAGGCCCGCACTTTTATTGGTAGTATTTTAGAGCTCAACACCCATAAAAACCTACCCCTAGACACGTCACATGCTCTATATAAGAGTTATTAGTAATATATCCATGAAAAAAAAGGTAAAATGTTAATTGGGAGAAGTTTAATTCCACTGAAATAATCAATTTTTTAAGCCTCAAAAAACAGCTGAGCTGTGGCCATTACCCAGCTGCCATATAGAAGGGACGGCACTAATTTTTACTATCTACTCATCTACTTTTGGCCCCTCCTAGCTGAGCTGTAGCTGCCATGTGGATGGGCCGCCACTATTTTTGAGCTCAGCACTCCGAAAAACCTACCCCTAGACACGTCACAAGTCCTATCTACTTATTCTACTCTTGGCCGCTCCAAGGTGAGCTGCGGCCATTACCCAGCTGCCATATGGTTGGGCGGCTACTATTTTTTTGTAGTAGTATTGTGCTCAGCACCCATAAAAACCTACCCCTAGACACGTCACAAGCCCTATCTACTCATTCTACTTTTGTCCGCTCCCAGCTGAGCTGCAGCTGTTACCCAGCTGCCATATGGATGAGCCGCCACTATTTTTGGTAGCATTTTTCAGCTTAGCACCCCTAAAAACCTACCCCTAGACATGTCACAAGCCCTTTCTACTCATTCTACTCTTGGCCCGTCCAAGGTGAGCTGCAGCTGTTACCCAGCTGCCATATGGATGGGCGGCCACTATTTTTGGTAGTATTTTTGAGCTAAGCACCCCTAAAAACCTACCCCTAGACACGTCACAAGCCCTATCTACACATTCTACTCTTGGCCGCTCCCAGCTCAGCAGCGGCCGTTACCAAGCTGCCATATGGATAAGCTGCCACTATTTTTGGTAGTATTTTTGAGCTCAGCACCCATAAAAACCTACCCCTAGACTCGTTACAAGCCCTATCTACTCATTCTACTCTTGGCCGCTACCAGCTGAGCTGCAGCTGTTACCCAGCTGCCATATGGATGGGCTGCCACTATTTTTGGTAGCATTTTTGAGCTCAGCAACCATAAAAACCTACCCCTAGACATGTCACATGCCCTATCGACTTCATACTCTTGGCAGCTCCCAGCCATTTTCAGCCGTTTTCAGCCGGTTCTAGCCGTTTAGCAGCTGGTACAAGAAATTAAAAAAAAGGTTATTGCTATCATTTAACATGAATTAAACCAAAAATATGTTTTAAAAAGTTGATTCCTACGTAATTAATGATGAATTTGCCCTGAAAATAGGCAAAAAACGGCTAAACGGCTGAGCTGCCAGCTGCCAGCCGTTACTTTTCCAACTTTTTGTTCGATTTAGGGAAAATAGACCTACCAAGGATTACTCATGCAAAATTTGAGATCGAAATTCGAATTCTAAGTGCCATTTATACATTGATTACGAGATGGTTGCATTAAAAACCCCCCCCCTTAGTTTCTAATAAACAGGATTCTCTAAATATATGTTCTGAATTGTTTTTATTTTCAGGAGGATACTTAGAAGGATGATCCAAGATAATTTTAACTTCAAATGCAGGGAGGGAGGGTATTTTGGACTGTTTATTACACTAGTCCCCAAAGGATCATTAAGTTGAAAATCCAAACGTTTAGATTATTGTAATATAGGGAAGGGGTAATTTTGTGTATAATCATTGGGGATGTACATCAATTTGTCGGTTATTGTCTTATCCCTTTATATCCCAGGATAAAATGTTAGGTTCTGTAATGTACCTTATACACTTATCAATAAGTTACCAAAATCAATTTGTTAAATTACCCAGCACATTAAAGCTACCTGACAGTGCATCTATGATTATTTATGTAATGACATAGAAAGGATTGAACCATAAATAAAATATGTTTAAGGGAGCGGCAATTATAGGTTGAAAACGGGGTTATGCAGCCGCTATTTGACCGCAAAAAATCAATCTTTGAAATTGCTGTTTCATTGACTTAAGCTTTGGGCGATTGGACATGCTTTAGCCTTTTTAATGACGGCTGTGTATGGCCTTGGTATTCTAATAGCGGCTGCAGAATCCTGCATAAGTATTAAAAGTTTGTAGTGCAGAATATGGAAGATTCATATTGTGCTCACATCCAAGCAAAGTTCAGGAAGCAAGGGACAAGTACATGAGAATATCCATATTGTGTTCATATCCAAGCAAAGTTCAGGAAGCAAGAGACAAGTACATGAGAATATCCATATTGTGTTCATATCCAAGCAAAGGTCAGGAAGCAAGGGACAAGTACATGAGAATATTCATATTGTGCTCACATCCAAGCAAAGTTCAGGAAGCAAGGGACAAGTACATGAGAACATTCATATTGTGCTCACATCCAAGCAAAGTTCAGGAAGCAAGGGACAACTACATGAGAACATTCATGTTGTGTTCATATCCAAGCAAAGGTCAGGAAGCAAGGGACAAGTACAAGAAAATATTCATATTGTGTAACTACCGAAAGACTATTTCTAGCAATTTCAAGTTATTTGAAGATTTACATTTTATTACCGATTCTTAATTTCTCGGTAGAAGTAAAGCCAAACAAAAACATATGCTCGAGAGAAAAGTAAAAAAGTTTTAAAAATTTTTCTTAAATCCTCATATTTAATCACAATTCAATAGTTTAATTATCTTCAAGAAAAGAAAGAAATAAACGTTGAATTGTTTATTCAAGTTAAGTCATAAACACTACATGAGAACCTACTACACCCATCTAATAACCAAGGCAACAAATTATGGATGTCACGATTAACAAATCTACACCATTCATGAGCCGAGGCATGCCTTTCAACCTACCAACGTTATGATAGATAAATGTTCCTAGTATGTAGACAATGTTTTATCCAGAACATATATTTTCAACAGGAAAAGAGAAAGATTTATCCTTATATAAAAGTAGCAGGTGTCTGTCAGTCTTTGTGTCCGTCTGAAGCTTAAGATATCAACCGCTGGACCGATATGGTTCTCCATTACAGTAAAGTTTCTTATAGGTCCAGGGATGGGTTCTTTCAGGGGAGGGTACCTCAACCCTCCAAAAAGGAATCGTATAGAAAAAAAGTCCTCCTAGGAGCCTCTAGGGGCGTAGCCTCTATTTTAATAAAAATTTAAAATAAACGTCAAAGCTATGAAAATACCACCAGATAAACTGTATTTCAAATTCTCTTTAATCTTGTAATTGAATTTATTCATGAAGAATCCCAGGTATGTAGCTTGCTTCAAATACTTATCTAATTATAATTATACTAGCAGATGCGCCCCACCCCCCTCCCCCAGCATCAAGGGTCTCAGTATTCTTAAGGGTAAGAGAGAGAAAAAAAGACTAAAACCATTCCAAGACTTAAATGTAGAAAAAAAGAGCCTTAATACATCATAATAAACTTCATACTAATATTTTTTAAAAGGTTAAAACAAAACCTAATGGAACTAGGTATCTATATTCTTTAACTGGGACGCTGAAAGAACACAAAAAAATAATTTATGGACATAATAAAAAGATCAAACCTTTGGTATTATGTATTCAATATTAATTTCAATTTTCAATTGAACTTAGTAATAACAGTTTTATTAGGATACATATCAAAACTAGCTATCTAGGGTGTTTCATATGTTCTGGGTCAACTATATAAAAAATACATGCAAAATTAACGCAATTAGTTACCTTAATCATGATGGAATCAAATTACCTTTAAATCAATTCGTTTTCTTACCTAAAACAAAATTATTATCTATTTTCAGTTAAAATTTAAATAAAAAAAACATTTTCCAACTACTTCAACAACAAACATCTAAGCTGTGCCACTAGAGCACTTAAAGAGGAGGGGGGGGGGGACTCAAACCCCCAAAACTTGATTAGCAAAAGAAAAAACTATTTTTCTTAGGTGATCTCTCTCAAAAAGGTAGAGGTACCCTCCCTAAAATAAACAAAAACCTTCCAGGGCTTATACAGTTATTTTTGTACAAGGATAAAAATATATTTAATAAAAGATTACTTACATAAACTGCAAATAGGTTAAGCTAACTAAAACTAAAAAACATAATAATCTGTATAATTAAAAAGCTTAGAGTTCATTATTAATTAGGTACATAATTAACTTCACAGAAATAATGTGAAAAACAATATATTAAATGCTATTTTTAAGTAAAAGTGCTGCAGATTAGGCCTTCGCACTTACTTCTAATTATGTTCTTCACAATAGAATTGAGAAGAAAACAAATGAAGTTTGCATCTCAAATATAAATGCAAAGTGTTTGGCTAGGTCACTTAAACGAGCATTCAAGTTATTTTCCTCATTAAACAATGTACATCTAATAAAGTATGGCAAATCAGAATAATTGCTTCTCTTTACATTTATACAATTATTTTCTTATAGGGTAAGGGGGGGGAAGTTTCGGTAAGGGGCTATTCTCGGTAATTTCGACCTACCTTCATTAAATGACCCTTTTCTCCATGTTCCTTTCAAATGACAGAAAAAAAACATAAAAGCGAATTTGTTCCTTATTAAATTGCCTACAAAAAAGTATAATATGAATTTTTTGTGAGATGAATATTAAGGGTACTTATTGGGTCTCAAAGTCGGACGAAAAATTTTTTTTTTCCAAAAATTTTTTAGTAGGTGTGTAAAGATCGACCTACACAAAAATTGGTAAGACCTAGAGCTGATCTGAAAAACTTTTTGAACTAGAAATTGCCCGCTTTTTCCAAATCCGTTGAGAGCTTTAAAATCGGGTTAATATTTTTTTCAAAAATGACCAAAGTTGGCGCCGGGGGAAAAATCGGTAATTTCAAAAGAAATTAAAATTCAACTTTTAAGGTCATGTTTTCATGTTTTCTTTTGTCAAATCTATTATTCCATATGGACTTTTTAAGAATTAGGCCTAAAAATGAATAGAACAGATAAAAAACAAAAACAAAATTAATTTTATTTTTTGAATCAAAATTTTGCGAGGAAAAAATCAAAATTTCTGGTCCTTTGAAAAAAAAATATTTTTGACATAGGAGGAATAGTCTGATCTTTATGAATTTTTTTGTGGTTAATCCCAATCACCTATACTAATTATGATTTTTTACACTTGTTTGGTCGTTTGGCCTTTTTTCATCGATTTTTTTAAGGTTAAAATGTAGTCAAGATTTTTTGCAAAGATGACACTTTTGCTTCAAATTCAATTTTTGAGGTCAATTTTTAATCAATTTTCATGTTTTTTGGGCTAAATCTATAGTTCAATGTGAGCTTTTTTAGGATCAGGCCTAAAAAGTAATAAAATACGTTTTTTTCTTATATTAATTTTAAGTTTAAAAAAAAAAAATTTTCGAAAAAAAAAATCGTAAATTCGCGTCTTTCAAAAAATTCATTTTTAACATAGAAGGAATAGTCCGATCATTATGAAACTTTTTGTGGATAATCCCTATAACCTATACTAATTATGATTATTTATGTTCGACTGGCCGTTTTGCCGTTTTTCATCAATTTTTTTTAGGTTGAAAAAAATTACCGATATTTCCCCCGGTGGTGGGGAAATATCGGTAACTTTTTTGCGGTCAATTTCGGCCAACTTCTAAAAGTCCTAGGATAATGTCCTTTTAGGACCTGATAGTCCTTTCCGTAAGCTTTCTACTGGTCTTGGTTTCATTTGAAAATATTAATATTTACCCCATTTTTTTTCAAAAAAACCGAAAAAAAACCGAAATTTCCCCCCCCTTACCCTATTATTTGAAGTTATGTCTTTCTGTTTTTAAAAGCGAAGCTTTTCTGCATATACCTTTCCATTTATATTACCTTCCAAACATATTTGAACTATACATTAAGAATGTTAGAATTGCCAAATTGATTTCAAATCTTCTGTTAGCTTTAAAATGCAATCATTGTAGGAGAGTAAAGTGCATCCATTTGAACTTATTTCAAGCTTTTTCAAACTAAATATATTTGTACTTATGGTATACGAAATCAAAATACTGAAGGTAGACAAACGAATGAATGAATAAAATATAAAATTGCAGTGGATTTTGGTTACTTTTCCCGACCCTCCATTGATGACATAATCAATCCTTTAAATGGTAGTGGCGAAGTCATAAGTATACAATATGCATAACTATAAGAAAAGGAAGAAAAATATATGTTCAATCAATACAAAAACTTTTTTTTTGACAATAAATTTAAAAGTAAGCAAAAAAGAGTTAAATTTGCATATTCCGTGCAAAAAGAACATTGTAGTGCAAACAATCACATAATCATTCTACAAACATTGGATGTACCACTGCAAAAACAGTATGTTCTTTTTAAAACATTTTGAGAGTTTTTTACATTCTTAAAATTATATGATTAATTCTGCATTTAAATGACTGTTGAATGACCAAAGTAATGTCATTACTAATACCAAAATCATTACTATTTTGCAAGAAATTATATTGAATTACGATGAAATCTACGAAATGTCTAAATGCACAAGTTTCAGACAAAACCCACTCAATAAATTTTATTTAATCCACCATCCAAAGCTTCTTTTTTTTTAACAAATGTTGAATATTTATTTATTTTAGTGCTAACAAATAAAATATACATTAAATTAAATTAAATATACATTAAAGAATATGTTTGTTCAATAGTTCTACTGAAAATGAATTATTGCTTATTTATTACTCTAAGCCATGTAACTATAATGGAAACTGAAGCCCCGCAGGGTTAGGGCACCACAGGTTTAGGAACTGCATTGGTAGAGCCCCACTAAGGGGAAAGACAAAGGAAGGAGAAAAAATCCCAGTTTTAATTTCAATTTATTTTTTTCAAATAATTCAACCCCCTCGATTAATATTTTAAAACAGCAGCAGTATGAATGTCAATATTCCCTTAAAAATCCTATGCACGCACTTGATAAAGCAGCACTAAAATTTACTTCCAGAATTTTAACAATGTTAACCATGCAAAATATGGTTGCAAAAAACAGCTCAAAACTTTGCAAATGCTTAAAGGAAAGGTAAATAAATTGTACACATTAAATTAGTTTGCACAACTTGTTGAAAGGTTTAAATAAAGGGACACTCAAATGTAATTTTTGCCTATATTATACATACTTTTTTTTATATCTTATCATGTCTAACTTAATGACATTTCATGTGAAATACATCTATAACAAAATTATAAAAAAAAGTATAATGTAGTGACATCTAGGTAATAAAACTTTGTCAGAAATAAGTCTGGAGATAAAAAAGATTTTTCTCTCATATAGTTAGCACCCAACGGCCATAAGATTGGTAAGGTTAAGATACTAAAGTGCAGTGTATTGGTAGGCTTCTGAAAAAGTTAGGCTAACTACAGGGGATGTAATTTATGAATACATTGTTAGAACTTAAGCTCCTTATAGCAATTTGTGTAACTTTTTGAAGTCAAATATAAATATTAAAGCATAGTTTAAGAGCTTCCCTTTAAAGTTTGCAATTAGCGTGTGAAAGAGACAAAACTATAATGCTTTACACTTTGTTATGATCATAGATTACTAACAACACCTGAAAAAATGTATCTTAATTTAAAATATTTTAAAACTTTTGCCTTTTAATTAATTGTATATTTTAATCATATCTTTAATTCCAAGGAAAAGGGAATGTGATGCTGACAAACAATTCTAAGTGAAAATTTCCCCTCAACCTCTTTCCTTTTTTCTTCCATTCTTACCCACTTCCCTTTCATTTACCCAAAAAACAAGTTTTACTCCAACTTTACTCCAACAAAATGTTTAATTTTCGGCAATTTCAAATAGAATTAATTAGCTGAATAGCAGAATTTGCTTAAAATTACTAAACTTTTAACAATATTAGCATAAAATCAGTCTACAAGACCAAGCTAAATTAAAAATAGGTTGAAAAAGATTTTAACTTTAAATAATATAATCACAACATTAAACTGCCTATTATATTAAATTTAACATTCAAAATCAGCATTCAAAATACCAAATGCTTGAGAACATTCAAATATAAATGAAGCATATGAATTTGAACATTAACTAAATAGCATGGTAAAATTAGCAACAAATAAATGCCAATTTAATTTGAACATAAACATTATAAAGTTACATCACACAGCCCCAAAAAAATTGTTTTCTCTCTGTCTAAAATCTCTGGCTATTTATTCAAAAATATCCTAAAACCATCCAGGGAACTATGTGAAGATAGAGAACACAATCGGTTCTTTAGTTATTTGAATATTGAGCTACAGTCAAAAAAAACTTTACTACTTTATATATTTGTAGAGTTACAACTTTAAATAGCACATTGTCTAACACTAACTATTTTTTTAAACTTTTTCTTTTTTATATACAAAATAAATTACCTCCATTCTTGAAAATAAAAATTATAGTTATTATTACTCAGTAAGATTTGGAAAGCTGCTCCACTAAATTAAAGATTAACTGTAAACGTTTATGTTTATATAAGTAAGCCCAATCCTTTACTTTACATAAGAAGCTTAGAATAAATATATAGCAGCTATAATTACATAATAGCAAATAAGAAAAAAATATATATTTAATTCTGTATCCATATATTATTCTTTCTTTTGTTATTCTCAAATTTTTTTGAATAATCAACATTTTTAAAACAACATAGAAGAAATTAGGTAATAAGTTTATTTTAATCACTTAGTACCGAAAAAAATCTCAATTCTTGACAGCGAATCTTAAAAAACTTTCCATTGAAAACTGTACTTTATATTGTACTGTGACAAAGTAAAAAAAACATAGATTTCGAAAAAGGTTATTTCTTAAAATATTTCAGTATGATTTTTGGCTAATTTCTTGTCCAAAAGCAATATGCTGTCAATAAAAAAGTAGTTCTTTTGATATGTCTGATTAAACAGTGGTATTTATGTTTATAATATTAATGTAGGTTTGACTATAGTAAAGCATTCAACGACACAGAACTATTTCATTTTTATTTTCTGGTATTACATGTAATGTACATTTATCTATAATACAAAGTAGAACGATGTCCGTCTGTCTATCTGTCAATCTGTCGGAAGCTTAAGATCTTGGTAACCCCTGAACTGATTAGGTTCTACTCTTCAGGGAATATACCTACTGGTCTTGTAGTGGTTTAAGCCAAAAAAAATCCCTCCCAAAAAATTTCTTTTTTCTTTTTGTAAACTAAAAAAAATAAGCGGGTCTAAGAAACCCCCACCGCACCTTGAGACAAAGCCCCCATGAAAAAATCCCCCACTCATCTTTTTTTTCAGTTTTTTTTTACAAATTACTTCCCATTTTCTCTTGGGGCTTCACCTCTAAAAGCTAGGGGCAAAGCCGCTAGTAAAGAATACAGAAGTTGCGTAGAGATAGAAAAAATAATTGCTGTTGAGAATGGACAGCCCTGACAAAGTTTGTCTTGATATAAAAAGTGCATTAGATCAGGTCGCAGATAAACAAACATTGTTTCTATACCAACTCACAAATAAACCAGGGATCTAAAGGGATAAGACAATGGTCGAAAAATTGATGTAAATCCCCAATGATGATACACAAAATTACCCCTTCTGTAGATTACAATCAGTGGTTGAAACGTCTTGACACTTAAACTTACGTAACCAACCTACCAAAATTAAATAAAAGTCTCAAAGTTGTTAAGCTAGCGATTAAGATAAAGTTATTGTAAAACTTTTGGAACCAGTTCAATAAACAGCCCATTGTCCCCTCCCTCCCTGGAAATAGACCTACCCAAATAATTAATATTTTATCAAAGAAAATAAAATAAAAACTAACAAGGAAAATAGAAGGGGTGTGGAGGTTATGCCTTTTTATTGACCAATACATATTTTTTTAACAATAAACAAATCGTCATATTGGCATGGACGACAAATGTAAAATCAAGATTTTTTGAGCTTTGGTTTGCAACTATGCTATCAAAATATTGTAATACTTTGAAATTTGAAAATCTGTAAAAGTTAGCAAACGGATCTATTTTGCATCTTATCTAATCAATTAAATTACCTAAGATTATTATATTTCATCAAATTTAGAACACCTTTCATTCGCAGATAAAATAGAAGAGAAGAAAAAAAATATAGATTCTATTTCATTTCCAGAAGAAAAAAAAGAATTTCCTAACTCGTTAAACTTTTATCTAACAGATTGTAAAATCAAAAATATAGAAAGGAAAAATATTTATATAAAAAAATGTTTTTTAATTATCTATTTTTTCTGAAATAAAAGTAAAGTAGAATTTGGTATAAACTTTTACCATGATAAAACTCATGAATTGGCCCATTACAAAATTGGATAATTTCCTTCCCCAGGCCTGTTATAACGTCAAGGAATTGCTTACTGTCAGTCTTAAAACTATGGTTGCTATAAAGAAAATGTCTAAGAGCTATCATGTACTCTTAAGACTTTATCTCGCAAAAATGATTGCTCATTATTTGCTCTAATGCAATGATTTTAATTAGGTGAAAAAATGAAGTCTTAATATTCATTAATTTTCAAATTAATAACATGAACTTTCCTGGCAGTTCTAGCTGTACAAGGCAAAGGCAATAAGTTGAACCTTTCCATGAGCTAAGGTTACGGTATTCACCATATTCTAACTATGAATGTGACGTGCCTAACATATGTAGAACATCCTCTAGTAAGACATGATGCAGACCAAAGTTTTTATTACAAAAAAAATAAGAATAGGCATTTTTTTCTTCAGATTTTTTAGTGAAAAACCATAAAAACATACAATCCATAAATATATAGTGGGTACAAATTTCAAACTGTTTAGTACAGGAACCTTAACTTAGCGCAGGACCATCAAAAGAAAATTTCTTGAAATCAGAGAGCAAAAATTCACAGAAGTTCTAAATGTTATTTTCTTTACACAGTTGTCAATTAAATTGAAATGTTAAAGATTTTTAATTAGAAAATTTTGTAATACCTATATTTTCTAGTATCACTTTGAAGTCGATTATTATCCAGTGGATTAAAATGTGCAATCATAAGTTTTTTTATTACCGCAGAAAGATGTTTATAATACGATGCAATAAATAACTATTACGGAATTTAGTGTTGCTAACAAAAATCTAACCGATATTGAGGAACTTAGAAATTGATCATGCACGATGTATTTCAATAGTTTGTCTAAATATCTTCCTTTGACAATTTTATAGCCTCAATAGTAGTATTACTTTGGAGTTTATTACTCTAATTAAAAACAGAATATAAAGCAGTAAACAAAATTCCCATTATAAAGAAAACTGAAATTGTAAGGTTATTGGAAAATCTATTTTTACAACTTTTAGTAAATGCCAGGAGAGCGGACCTGGATTCTTTCAAACAAAAGGTCTGGAAATATTTTTTTTATGGTTTTGGTCCAGAACTTCCAACAGGATTTGGACAGCATACTTTTTTCAACATTGATTGTGAGTCGTGACAAAGTTTGAAGTGTAAAATGCAGGGATCTAAAAAAATAAGACAATGACCGATAAATTAATATACATCCACAAAGATAATACACAAATTATTCCTTCTGTAGATTACAATTAGAAGTTGAAACGTCTGCACACTTTACGTCATGAACCAACCAATTAAAATTCAATAAGTCCCTAGAGTTGTTCAGCCAACGAATAAGGACAAAACTTTGGGGACTAGTGTAATAAACAGCTCAATGTCCCCTTCCTCCCTGGTAAAATGTTTGATTCTTTTCTTACTAAATATTACAATTTTAATTTGAATACAGATCTGCTGCACTGGTAATAAGTTTAAATTTTTGCCTGCTCGCGAGGATCTTAAGGGATAATCTAATAGACGATAAATTATTGTACATCTCCAATGATAATGAACAAAACTGCCCCATGTATAAATTTAAATTATTGGCTGTAAAGTGAGGAATAGGATACTTTTTAACCAAGCAATAAAAACCAATAAAAGTACCAAAATTTTTTAGCCAATGAAAAAGATAAATTGGTTATGAAACTTTGGGTTCTAGTTTAATTTAAAGTCCAATATCCCCTCACTCCTTGCTTTTTTCGTGGTTACAACTTTGAAAAAGTTAGAATATTTTACTTGCATATTACATATCTATAATACAAAGTAGCTTGATGTCTGTACGTCCGTCCGTCCCCTAAGATCTCGGTAACCACCGAACCGATTGAATACTACTGGTCCTGTGGTGGTTTTAGGCTATTTTCTTGGGGGGTGGGACACCTCCAACCCCAAAAAACAAAAATTCCCCATCCTTTTTTTTAGAAGCAGTTGGCTGTAGCAGTAGTTAGCCTGTAGCAGAGCCTATTTTTTTTTAACAAATTCTATATGTAGCAGTAGGTAACCTGTACCAGTGCCTATTTTAAATAAATTCTATATAGGAGGGTTGACTTCCCCTTACCCCATAGGGCGAAGCCCCTAGAGGCTAAGGGCGAAGCCACTAGTTGTTCAAATAGAATCTCCTTCTGTTATTAAAACTAAAGCAAGTTATCTAATACTAATCAAATGGTGCTAACAAGCAATATAATACTAGATCTATGAAACAAATACAAAATACACCCTTTGAAATAAAATGCTTGGCTGAAATAATATAAAAGGTCATTGAAATCTGTTCATAAATGAAATATAAAAAGCATATGTATATCTAAAACCGCATTATCTTTGCGAACATTATTGTCTGTTAAGTCTAAAATGTAAGCCTAATTCTAATTGCCTTTTTCATACATTATCTGCAAAAGACAGTTTCTGTCTGTAAAACAAAACAAAAAAGAATTGTAGGTAAAAAGTATAGGTAATACAATAATGGCATATCTGATTGTCTACAAAAAATTGTCTATAACTTTAAGATAATAATCAGATGAAGTACTTCAATTTTAGATATTTTATGGTTTCAAGAAACCACAGGAGCATTAAAAAATCACTTGGTATTATGAAAATAATTTGGAGCTAAAAGCTACAAGATTCTCTATTTTTACTCAAATGGTTTTATCTCTTGCTAAGGATTTTTAAAAAAAGCTCTATCATATTATGTGAATTTTAGGTTTTATTGGAAAAAAACAAGCAAAATGTTCGCAGAAGTTCCCAAGAGAAAATAAGTTAAAAGCACAACCTTTTCTCTGTAAGTATATAAACAACAAGGATGACAATATGCACAACTTTTATATTTCTTTTTACAAATAACATCTACAAATCGCAATCCTATCAAATATTATGTTCCATTGAACTGTTAAAGGAAGGAATCAAAGTTTTCAAATGAAACAATTGAATACCAATTTTTCTAACAGATTTTTTTTCTGACTAAACACAAAATGATATCTCAATTTGAAAATAAGATACTTAGGCTCTAGTAACTAGTGCTGAATTGTCAGACTTACTGTAGGATTAATCAAAATTGGTTATTATAGAAAAGCTTTGCTGCTAAGAAGCTTATAAAATATTGATGTATCGCCAAACCAAGCTTTTCCATCATAGCGGATAATAAAACATCTGACATATTTTTGACAAGTTATTCACATAATTCAAATTTATTATCGATATATTATAATATTAACATTACTTGCATTATCTATTACAAAATAAAGACCCATACGTCATAAAATTCAAAAGGATAATTTCTTTTTATATGCGAAGCTTTTCTATATAAGTGTTAATGTCTGTTTGTCCTACCGTTTCGGTGCTTCGCTTTTATGGATGTCATCCTTGTTAATATAATAAATAAAAGGAAAGTTAATTCTTGAGGAGATCTTGTGACTCGATGTATTAGGAACAGTATTTTAGTTATAGGAAAATTAGCTCAATTTGTATTTATTAAATCTAAATTTCATCAAAACTATATCTTTGATTTTATCAAACCTATTATCATATACTTACCTAATTCCATACCAGTATTTACTTAATAATTTTTTTAAGAAAGGAATGGATATTTGTAAGAGAGCGAAGAAAAGATAAGAAAAAAGAGAGTGAGAGAAACAAGGACAAGAAAAATATAAACAATGAACTTCCTATAAAGAATTTATCATCCACAAGTATCAAAGCACAAAATAAATCATGTTTGGAAAGGCAGGTTAGTTCATTAAAAGAGCAGATTGGTAAAGTTAATTTTAACAAACAAAGGGGACTATCCACGAACGAGAGCACATGATTCTAAGTACCTTCCAGCATTGATCCTAAGTATTTTCCTAAGTATTTTCTAATAAGTCACTATATATTATTATTGTATTGACGAGAAAATTTATGTTTCACCATATTTTTTTAGGTATTTTAATTGATTTATGAAGCTTATTCTTTTAATAAAATGAATATTTGATGATACATATGCGAATACTTGTGTTATATAGATTGTAAATTAATCCATATTACCATTAATTTAAACATACATATGAGATATAGTAAATGTGCTTTTGATTTTTTTAATTTTTATCATTTGACAACATGGACAATTAAAGACACCCCGAATTCAACAAAACGTTTGATAGATATTTGACTAAAAATGCTGTACCTTTTTTTTACTTTTCTTCAACTTGAAGTGGTGAAACATAAATATCTCGTCAATATATTAATTATTTATAATAGTGACCTATTATATTTTGAAAGAAAATACTCAGGGTCAATGCTGGAAGGTACATAGAATCACGTGATCTTGTTCGGGGATAGTCCCCTTTTAGCCGTCTATCTTGAATAGCAGTCGAGAAAATTATATCCCCACTCTAGCGTTGCAGATTGACAGACAGGGTGAATAGAGTAGATTTCCTATTGAAAAACATTTGTTATGCATTCAACAAAACAAATCAACAGCTAATGAATGAAGTAGGTAATAAGTTTAAAATCAATCGAATGTTTCTAATCAGCCTCAGTTATCCATTCAGGACGGACGGATCAACTGTACGTGAAGATAAGCTTCACTTTAATAAATGCAGAAAATTTATTCAACATGAAAAAAAATAACTAAAAAACTCAAAGGGATGAATTGAAAATTTTGTGAAGTTGTAAGAGAGCTCATAGGTGCGGTGTCACACAAATCTATGGGATTTCAATTTCTGTTTAGTTGGGGGGTAATAGGGATGCAGATTTATGCATCCACACAGGAATAAAGGAATAAAAACATCAAGATAAAATCACTGAATTTTCAAGTAGTTGAAAGAAACACAGCCAAAAAAAGGAGTTATTGAACTTGGTAACTTCATTGGTAATTTTTAAGTATTATATTAAATTAATTTTTTGGAGGTGAGGGAAAAGTTATATTATATTAACCCCTCCCTTATTACCCTTTTTCTAGTAAGGTTTGTCCGTAAAGATCTCAATACCCACTTAACCTATTTAGTTGTCTAGTTCTGTTAGGAAACTTCAACTTACTACTGTGTTGGTTTTAGGCTATTTTAGGGCGAATCTACTAGTGAGTTAAGAGTAAAAAATCTGATAAAATCCATAATTTAAGCTGTAACCTATTTCCCAGTGCGTGAACTGAGTCATAAATTAATTAGAAAAATATGCATGTAATCCTGGTATCCCTGAAATCCCTACTGCATTCGCAAACAGAGTTGCCATTCTATTTCAAAATTACCACTTATTTATACATTTATAATAAAATTTTTGCATTGCAATAAAAATTAGGACACCTTAAACAACTATCATAAAACAATAATAATTTTTATCAAGAATTATAAGTTTTCTATTTGAAACCTATGCAAAACAAATATAGTAGGGTAGATATGTTTCATCTTAATGTCGTCATCAGCCTACTTCAACAATGCAAAAACGTGAAGTTTAGAAATAGTTTAGTTTTAGTGACCATGTTAAAACTTTTTTCTATTGGAAGCTCTACTATAAACACACTTGAGTTGGAAAAAAAATAATCCCCTTCAAATATTCTTGAAATAACATCATAATTTTCATCTACAAATTTAGCAATTTTTTTAGGAAAAAAAATAATATTCTGCCAATGCAAGCTTTTAGAGTAAGTATATTTAAATTTTATAGCATAAGAACAAAATAAATTTAACATAAAATTGATTAAAACTAAAGCCATGCAACCCCGAGGAAAATATGTGCAAACAGAGGCAGAAAAAAATTAAAATGAAGTAGAATAGAACCATATTCATAGATCTTAATCTTTCCTTCAGCAAGGATGACACCATCAGTAAGTTGAGTAGCATATCCCAAATAGAGTCTTACTAATGTTGGTATGGATAGAGTAGCACAACCACAAAAGACAAACTACAAAATATAAAGAGTCTATTTTGATAAATAGAGCCTAAGATAAATGTAAAAGCCAATGATTTCAATTTTAAAAATGCCTCTGCTATTCAAAAGGATTATTGCATTTGCTTTTTCTAGATAATATTATATTTTTTTATATTTGTTATGTAGGTATTATCTTTTGCAGGTCATATTCTAAGGAAATTATGTCAATATAGTTTCAAAAAAGAATCCTGTTGATCTTCACATCTCAGTATTAAGAGACATGTCCATCGATATTAAAAGTTTGTTCCATGTCACTTCGGCCTATTTCCAGTGACAGTAATGGTAAAAATAGAGTAGCTCTACTCTAAGATGGAGTGTATAGTGACATAGTATGATGGTGAAAAATGCAAAAATGATTTTTGCCAACAACGCGAGTACAAAAAAAATCCTGGCTTAAAGGAATTAGTAAATAAGTCATTATTTACTCAAATCCATTTATTTTATTTGTAAAGATTAAATCTTCTTTTTATATTGGTAAATGATAATAATAAGAATGAAATATTTGACTTTAACAGTTTGCTTTATAAATATTTTTATCCTTGGAGGTGAGAACAAAATGAACCCCCTGCCGCCCTCTCCATCTATTCCTGCATTTTTCCTGGATTACCCTAAAGTACAAGTAATCCTATTTATAGAAATGCCAAGGCTCTGCTATGCTAACTGCAAGGTGCATTTTTTTTATAAAAACGTAGCTTCCATCTTATTATAATGTGTTAGTCTGTCATGTTCTTGTATGTGTAATTGTCCTTTAAAATTTAAGTTTGATAACCTAAAATTAAACAAACCATACCCTGCATGGTTTTTTAAAAATAAATTGCTGAAAAATGGAAAACATAATTCCGAAACAAAGAAAGAAAAAGGCATAAAAGTAATGAATAATATGTCAAAAAATGCTATGTTAGATTAGCAACTTAATCAACTAGCTTTGAAAGTTATAATACTTGTTAATGATATGAGTAAGATATCGCTTTAATTAGAGCAAAATATTAATATGCTCATGCAAATGTATTTTAAAATGAGAATGTTTTTATACTGTATGTACTGTTAAGAGGTGAGGCGTAACTACTACTTTTTTAAAACTAAAAGTAACTTAGCAAAAAGGGGGTATGATTTATTTTGCTTTAGAGTTGCTTTAGTGTATTTAAATTAATCTCCTAATATGACATTTTTCGTGTTCTTATTTTAACAGCCCATGTTTTGTATTTAATTCTATTTTTATTGTCTTAATTTAATATAATGATATTTTTTTATTATCTAATAGTTGACCATAAAACTGCATTATGTCTTACATAATGTAAAATAGTCTAGTAACAAAGAAACTAAAAGCAATAAGAGATAATAAACAATAGGATGGATAAGTTTTATTAAATAAAAAACAAACTACCTAAGGTGAAAAGGAATTGTGGGTGGGTGATTAAATTATTTTTTCGGTCCTGTATGACATTTTTACTTAACTCCAACATTTAATGTAATCTTATAACACCTTTGTAACATTTTTTTCATAGTAATTGTCTTTCTAAATGGGAATAATTTAGACTTGAGTGAGGAGCAAGGGGGCTATAATGTCTGGGGCAAAACAATTAAAACTTACAAACACAAGAATATTAACATCAAATGAGCGCAGTTTTAATAACAAGAAATATAATTATGCTAATAGTTGATTTCACAAAAATAAAAATATTTACTAAACCAAGTGCCCCTAGACTCTAGGGGCCTCTAGAAACAGAGAAAAAAAATAGATTAAAACCTAACCCAAACCTACATAATGCAGAACTCCGTCATTTCAGTAGTTCAAAGAATGAACAATTAACCTTGGTTTTTAATATTAGTTGTGCTAGTAATGTTGTGTTCATAATTTAAAAATCTACAACACTTTTAAAAAGAACTGCATTGAGTTACAAATAAAGAAGCTATAAGAACTAAAATTTTAAAACAATGTAAATTCTAGAATGTCTAATGAACTGACGTACAATTTATGATTGTGGAAAGGTCTGATTCCAACAAAGCTCATTCGTATTCTATCCTTACTCTATTAACTTACACAACATGGAATACTCATAGAATTGTTGATATAGAATACTCACTACATCTCAATTATGTAATATTTATCCATAGAATAATCAATATAGGATAATATATATTCATCTTCGAATCCATCTAGAATGCAGACTACACCTAAATAATGTATATATCTAACAATACAATAGGTGACTTAGTATAATAACTAAATATAGCTCAACGTGTATGTAAAACTCTACATCAAATGTAAATAGTTTTTCATATCTGTCATTGCCTCCTAATTATGAACCTTTTAATTTCAATTGAACTGTTTACCTAAGGCTGGTCAACATGGATTTGTTTTTCTATGGTATAAAAAGATTATACAATTTTATTAACACGGACAATTAGTGTTAAGCCTTAAATCATAAGTGATAAAACTGTTTTTGGTTTTTATTTCAAGCAGCAGTCCACAATTCATTTTTCACATTGTTAAATATTTAAGTAAAACACATAGTTTAACATTCCAAAAATGTTCTATTTGTACAGATGATTAATCTAAGCAAATGTACACAATAACCAATAGAACCAATCTTACTAAAGTTTTGTGGTAATTAAACAACCTTTGCAAAACACATGACAAATTCTGAGATGCCATTTACTAAACAGCGTTTACAGTCAGAAACTTTTTTTAAAACAAGGACAATTACGTTCATATCTATAATACAAAGTAGAATGATGTCTGTCCGTCCGTCCGTCTGTCTGTCTGTCCGTATGTCCCTTAAGATCTCGGTAACCACTGAACCGATCGGATTCTCCTCTTCAGGGAATATACCTACTGGTCCTGTGGTGGTTTTAGGCTATTTTCTTAGGGGGTGGGACACCCCCAACTCCCCCCCCCCTTCCAAAAAACAAAAAATCCCTCCAACCAATTTTTTTTAATTATTTAAAATAGTGGTGGAGTGGGGGCTCTCGTAAGGTGGGTTGATATTGGAATGGGTGATTTTCCCAATATGGCGAGAATAATATGGCACAATATAACCTAGAAAATTGCATTTTCAATTCAAAATATGTTTTTATAAGCATCGCTGATATAAAAAAATAATCGTAATTTTTTATTTTTGACGCCATTTTTTTGGTAAGGTTTCGTGATTTTTCAAAAAAATATCTACCAAATGGTTGACTCTACATAAAAAATGAACCCATTTTTGAATTAGTCGACCCCAAAAACCCCCATTGTCGTATATAATACTTATCAATAACACATAAATTTACGGAAATATTAGAAATTTACCTATAAACGGACAATTAATGTTAAGATACAAAAATTGATATATAATACGTAAGGGATTCAAGCATGCACTAATACAATGTGTCTTTAAGCTAGTTAATATAACAATAAACCCCCATCAACCTGCTTTACCCCATTCCCTCCCCTCCTACTGTAGGAACAACCTGACCAATAAATTATATTAATATTAGCAACCGAAATTGACGGAAAACTTTCCACTCTGATAAATCTATTCTATCTATCTATTTTATATCTATTAATTGTTTTAAGCGAAGCTACTCTATAATTCACTTTGTATGTCCGCAAGTCAGTCTGACAAAAACTTCAAGTGCTTTTATTGTATTTAGATGTAAAGTTTTTAACAAATACCTAATACTTATTTAAGAAAAGTTAATTTTGTTTTTCAAATTATCGTTCATTGTCTTATCCCTTAAGAAGGCTGGTATTTGTAGAACAAGTAGTAAACAAAGTTATAAACCAATAAATATAATCTACATAAGGGGTAATTACAATGGGGATGTATGTAATTGTCTTATCCCTCGTACATTTGTTCCTTTTGTTACAGTTTTAATGGTTTTTATGATTATTAGTTCATTACAGGTACCCAAAGTTTCGTACCCACGTTGGTTCCTAAACTATAAGTACCTCCTAATTTATTGAATTTTGATTAGTTTGTTTATAATCATTGGAATGTATAACTTTTTATTGTCCATTGTCATTTCCCTTTTTTTGTAGCTTTAAATATTTTTCTCTTTAATAATTATGACAGGTATTTACAGGGATTGAAAGGACATTGGAATATAATTTATACTGGTCCCCAATATTTCATAAAATAATATCATTTGTTGGCTTTACAAATCTACAATGTTTAACTTTTCCACTAATGATTTGAACTTACATTGGGCGATTTAAATTTATTAATCATCCATTGTCTCATCCCTTATGTTAAATTCTTGGTTGACTAAATATTTTTATTAATCTATGTCTCTCAGGGATAAAAGGGGATTAAGACTATGGATGATAAATTGATATACATTGTACATTCCCAATGATGATAAACAAAATTATTGGCTAACAAGTTTGAACACTACTATTCTGGAAACAATGAATCAAAATTTGATAAAAATACTCAAAATAATTCTTAAGCTGAATGTTTTGTGACTATCAATGATACACAATTGCATCATTGATAATAAGTGGAATAGAATATTTATCAGTTCCCACACCCCTAAAAATCATAGTAAGGGGAGATGGAGGGGTGTTAAAACTTGAAAGACAAAAATAAAAGAAAAAAACATGACTTTATTATTACGATTAAATAAAATACAGCTATCTTTAAAAAAATGAAAATATTATGATATTTGATAAAAAAAATGTGTTATATCTTTTTAGATATCCTTTCCGGCTAATTTATTTTCAGGTTATCGTTTTTGTGGTTAAATTTACGTGCATTTTGATAGGTTTACCATTATTGTGGCTTTAAAAATAAGAAAGTTAGGATTTTGAGCTTCTACACCAAAACAGCGAATTTTAGAGTAGCTGCGCGAAAGTTGTTATTTGAGTAAAAATGATTTTTTAAGTTTCAGGGCCTTTGAAATACATATTTTTAGCTTGGCCAACTTGGGAAAGTGTGAAAATCAAGAAAAAGGGGTAAATCAACCCACCTTACAGTCTCCAGGTAATAAAAGATGTAATTATACCTCTTTGGGCAAAGCTCCTAGAGGCTAGGGGCGAAGCCGCTAGTGTATAAAAAAGAAGATGATAGATCAGGTGAGATTTTTTATATAATAAGTTTTTAAATTAACCTTTAAATTGTAGGTGTGTTAGTTTATGTACTGGTTCGTAGAAGTTTTTGTGTACATGTCGGACAAAGCTATATCTTTTGGAAATATAGAGAAAGATAGCAATGAGCTCTGTAATTAGGGATTTTACTTAATAACTAATAACACAAACACGGTCCGCACTTACGCTGTAAAGTACGTTTATGGACAGACCCTAGTCATAGAATAGTTGTGCAGTTATTAATGATAATAAAATGTAAAGAAAGTAAATGATTCAATAAGAGTAAATAAGGTGATGCCTTGGGAGTCCTAGCATCGGTCCTTTTAACAGTTTTTACTAAAAATAAAACAATGCATCTCTATAGAAATGTTTTGGGCCATATTCATAAGAATCCATTTGGATTATCAGGGAGGTGGGAATAAAAATATATGTAAACAAAATTTATAATTTTTAGAATTTAAAAAGGGGGGAGGCGGATGTGCAACTTTTTGAAACCAAAAGAAAAACGCGCATGATCTCAGCCCATAAAAGAGTTACAGCTCTAAAATTCAGCACAGCAGTTGCTTTTGTGGAGAACAATATGGAACTGTGAAGAAACGGCGGTGGAACCGCCGCCCCCGCCAAAAACCGCCGAATTTTTTTTTACCTTTTCTCGCCATAATAGACAATTTTTAACCATCTGAGATAACCTTTTTTTTTCATAAAAACATGTTTGAAATATTACAAGTGTCACGTGAAAATATAAGGGAAATTTTTATGGAAAAAAAGTTTATCTCAGATGATTGAGAAATGTCTAATTTGGCGAAAAAAAGGCATAAAAATTTTGGCGGGGAACGTGTGTTAGGCGGGAGTGGCGGTTCCGCCGCCGTTTCTTCACAATTCCATATTGTTCTCCACAAAAGCAACTGCTGTGCCGAATTTTAGAGCTGTAAGTCTATTATGGGATGAGATCATGCGCGTTTTATTTTTGGTTTCAAAAAGTGGCACATCCGCCCCCCCTCTTTAATTCTATAAAATATTACTAATAAAATGGAATACATAACACGTGTATTTTTTTTATTAAACTTTTAATACATAAAAACTTTGTCAAAAATTTTGAAAACGTTATATACAATATACATATATGAACAATTCAATAGAAATATAGTTACAATTGTCCCTAAATTCCTGAGAGAAAGAGAGAGAGAGAGAAAGTGGCTGAGCTTGCCAAAAAATATCAACAAAAATAGAGAGTAGTTTGAATGGGATGATCAACATTAGAATAATCAGTATTATCTTTATAATATTAATATTTTGCTTAATTGTCTCGTTACAAAATTTTACATTTTAAAGTAATTGAAATATAAACGTTGTATACCTAGTATTTAAGGGAGTTTGTACATGTATAGGAAATGAAAATTCAGTATTAAATTTTGCCCTGGCCGTCTGGGCTTGTTTTTATGGTTATCAACCTAATTCTTTATGATTGGATCTACCTGTAAAACTTTGAGAATTGAATTTTTGGGCCTTTCCTTCTAGGGGCTAGTGGGGCAAAAGACCCCCCCCCCCCCAAACACTAAAATTTTAGGTTATGAGCTTATTTTTGAAGATATCGAGCTGATTTTTGCCAGTCAATGATGTATTATTGACAGTATAAATAATTTATTGTCATTTATAGTCAAATTCAGAGAATACATCCACTGCACTGTAAATTTGCTGGGTGTGTAAATGGCAGCCCCCCATTTCTTTTACCATTCAGAAAATAATATTTTTTGTTAATTTGTAAAGGTTTAGTGATTATATAAGAATGGAATGTAAAATATTTGGAGAGTAAAAATTTAATTTTGATTAGTTGATCCCAATATTGTACAAATTTTTCAACCAATAATTTCAATCGACGCTGTGGTAATTTTGTTTATTATCATTGGGGATGTATATAAAGGGAATGGTAGCTTTCGCAGAATTCCGAAAGGGCGTGTGTTTTAAGACATTAAAATAAGAGTAGAACTCTAAAATTTGGCATTGCGGTTGCTTTAAAGGGGTATAACGTGGTTTTGTGAAAAAACGGTGCCCGAACCGCCGCTCCCGCCGAATTTTTATTACGTTATCTCGCCAAAAAAAGACAATTTTGATTCATTTAAGACAACCCTTTTTTTCTAAAAAATTTCCCCTATATTTTCTCTCGTCACTTATATTTATTTTTATCACAATTGGGACATGTTTTTAATATCAAAATCCAAAAATTCACAAGTGTTCAGAGCAAATAAAAGGTACCTAAACTTTATTAGAAAATAATAAGTTTGTCTTAAATCATTCAAATTTGTGTAATTTAGCGAGATAGGGCAAAAAAATTTAACGTTTTCGGCGGCAGCGGCGGTTTTGCCGCCGTTTCTTTACACTTCTATATTGTACCATATTAGAGCAACTGCCATACCAAATTTTAGAGTTCTACTCCTGTTTAAGTCTTAAAACACATACCTTTACGGAATTCTGCAAAAGCTACCACTTCCTTTATCGTCAGTTATCTTATTCTTTAAGGTCCCTCTTACAAGCTAGTCTACTTAAAAATCTTTAGAAGTCGAATTTATGCATTTTTCTTCTTACTTTTTGATGAGTTGAAATTCTGATCAATGGATATACAGCTAAGATAAACCGCCCCCCCCTCCAAATTTATCGAAAAATATTAAAAGCACAATAAGGATGTTATTAGGTATAAAGAAATATAATTTCCTATTATTGTAAAGTAACGGATTTTTTCACCACTACTTTTTAAAAGTCAACACCCTGTCCCCCACAGAACCTCAAAAATCTTAAATTCGACCTAACAATAAATTTCTCAGACGCTATTTCATCATCAAAAAAGATTTTTTGACTCAGGGGTATGAGCCAGCTAATGTTTAATGAAGAAGTAAACCCCAGTCTTTCCCCCATAGCCCTCCGGGGGCTCAAAACTCTCACTAAATTAACCTAACCTTATTTCTCAGGAACCACTTGATGAACCGTGCAGATATATATTTAGATCCTATATATATAATTTACAAAAACTTGTCCTTTCCTAGCAGTTGGTGGGGTCGGCAGCGGACAAACAGTTTGGCAACAGAATAGTTTTTGGTTGCTTAAATATATGTTTAGTATTCGAGAATTAAAAGTAAAAGTATTTATTTGCAATGTTGCTGTTACGCTACCTTAGAGCATATTTGACATTGTCTAATAATAAAAAGTTTTAAAATCTATTTGAAGTATTCGCGCAACTTCCCCTGGTTGTGTAAGAAGGGAGATTATTGGGTGGTTTGGCTTAATAGGCACGTACATAATATCTGTACAACCCTTATCCCAAGCTCCTCAGCAGAGAGCGTCATCCATTACGGTGACTTAATTTGGGACACCTGCCATACTCAGCGATGGTGAGGTAAATAAGGAGTAGCTCCCTTGAAACAGCGGGCCGGTCAAGGCATAATGTACTTGAGCGTGGAGCTTGATGCCCTAGTGGCTATACAAAAGTGTCTCGTCCTTCTCCATGACTACTTAGGTCCAAACACTAAGAAACAATGGCTACACAAACAAACAAGTACATATGAAACAGATTCAAATATCATTGCTTTAGCTAAGTAAATCAAATTAAGAAGGTACAACGTTGTAACTAAGCTTATTATAACAAAAATATTAAATAACATTGACTTTAATCTATTATATGATTATAAAATTTAAATAGCTTACCTTATAATATATGAGTCATACACCAAGTAATCTGTCTTTACATTACACACATTCACTTTTTTTTAACAATAATATATAATAAAATACCTTTCACTAAATTGCAGAAACCCATTTGTTTTGAAGTATAGCGCGCATGCCGCGTAGTAATTTTCAAGTTAGGGTATACCAAATCATAAAATTAAAATTATAAAAAAAATTCGTATTTTTAATTTCGCTCTAAAGTAAGGCTAAAATAAATTTTAACATAATATTCATTGCAAAATGTGCAGATTATCAAAAATTTGCCTAATTTTGAAATCCAAAAGTAATGTACAAAAAATTTAACTGAGTGTTCGTTCAATTACTGAAATTGTATTAAAAAAAAAAAAATTTTAAGTTTTAGAGAAGGCACATAGATTTTACCTTAATTTAACCAATTACAAGAAAAAAAATCTTATACTGTCAATTGCTGTGGTAATGGTTCTGTTCGTTCCAAGGAATAGAAACTCTCAAAGAAGGTGCACAGTGACCCATCAAGATCTATTTCGCCGTAGAATCGCCTTTGAGCTCGTGTAATATATGAACCGATTCCTATGCTACCTCGAATCCCATTCGCCATGAATTAACACCTATTTTTTGGCGATAAACGTTGGAAAATTGGCCTTTCAAGCAAAAGGTAGCATGCAAGTTCGCCATCGATATTGTAGTAAGTAGCACAATAGTAGCATAAATTAAAAGAGCGAGAGAGAGTGAGAGAGAGAGAGAGAGACAGAGTTTATACCATTCCCGGCCTAATCCTATTATATAAAGTAGTAAGTTTTTTTTATCTGTAGTGAAGGATCTTGCTAACTGCTGATCCAATATGGTTCTCCTTCAGAGTGAAGCTTCTTATAGATCCCAGGGTCGTTTTAGGCTGTTTAATTTTTATAAAAAAAAGTCGTTGTAAGGTTTTAAGTTATTTTTCTGCACTTCATAGAGAAAATAATAAAAGAGAGAAATCGAGGTATTTGAAGGACTAAAATAGGCAGTGGGCCTAGAGGCCTATATTGAGCAATTGCCGCGCTGAATTATAATGTTATTCCACCACTTTTCAAAATGGGAATATCTTAAAATTAAATATAATTTCAAGACAATTATAGTTGCTGTTTGAAGCATAAATCTAATTTTTATAGGATGATATAGAAATATTTTGAATTATCATCCATTCTGATGAAACCTAATGAAAGAATATAAAATTATCATTATTAATTTTTCATGACTTTGCTACTGACTTTAATCATAACACTCATTATTAGCTTATAAGATTTATATTGCAGTCTATCTAACTTATATTTTTTAATAAATAAACGTTTTTACAAATTTAATATGATCATTTGATTGTAAATTATAATAATCAGTTTTTCAGTGCCATCTAGCTTTGGATATAGAACTAGAATATCAAAGCGTTCATAAATTTTTATTTTGCCTGTATTTTTCTTGTTTTGGATTTTTGTCACTAAAGGGCCAAACCCTGAGGGGTAAATAACATCAAATTGTAAAAATATTGTAAAAACGAGTATTGTCTGAGAAAGAACATAGATAGCATTACAGATTATTCACTTATTTAGATTATTCAGTTATGAAATTTTTTATTTAATATTTAGCCTTAGTTTTAATGTATGTCTTTGAAGTAGACAACTAGCGAACCTGGTGGCTGAGAGCTAAACTATTAATTTTTTATTAGTAAACATTTAAAAGTTTTATCATGTTAATTAGATTTAAATATTACATTTAGGCTAATTTGAAAAGAAAAAAATTTTTGATCATAAAAGGTGAACCCTCCTATTTTTAAACTAGGCGAAACATACTTTTCTGCTGCACTAAGACCGTCCACGGCTGTTTGTTTTTTAAGATTCTAAATCAAATTGTATTTTAAATATTTTCTTTAATTTTTTTTAAAAACATAATAAATTACAGAAAAATAATAATAATTAATAAGATAAAAATTTTTATATTTTTTTTACATATATAGAATAGGTTATGATTAAGATGCAAAAAGCCGCGGACGGTTTAGATAAATAGCAGACAAATTATTTTAGTAGGGGGGAAGTAATATTTTACAATGAAATTGGGGTGAGTATTCATCCTCTTATCCTTTTTCCTTATGCTGCACTTTCATGTCCCTTCTAATATCCCTAGATACTAGGGACGCAGCCGCTAGTTTAATAAAAAGTAAGATATGTTTCTCTCTCTCTCTCTCTCTCTCTCTCTCTCTCTCTCGCTCGCTTTTTTAATTTATGCTACTATTGTGCTACTTACTACGATATCGATAGCAAACTCGCATGCTACCTTTTGCTTGAAAGACCGATTTTTTAATGTTTATCGCCAAAAAATTAGGTTGTAATTCATAAGGTACCATTTGAGAAATCGAACAACGTAGCATGCTACCTTTTTTTAAGTTTCGCTGGGGATCTACAAATTTCACGTAATACCAGAAATTGATAATTGAATATAAAACTTTAAAAATATGTAAAAACAAAAAAAAAGATTGAGCTGAGGTGGGTTCTTTAAAAACAAGCTATACTAGCTGATAAAAATAAAAGATTTATGTGAAAAATTTTAAAATATAGATATCCATCTGATAGAAGAAAAAATTTGGACAACCCTAATAAATAAGAATTTTATTAAAATATATTTTATTTTTACGAAACGTATAGGATCCGAATAAATTTTTTTGTATTTTACTTTTGAAAAAAATATTCATTACTGAGATTTTTTAAAAGATGGTATTTTTAAAATTGTCACAAAAAAAAGTTGCTAACTCTGTTATCTCCTTTCCCCACTTGCATTTCTTACGGAGGAAGAGAGAAAGAGCTAAAAAGGGGGTAAAGAGCCGGCTGTAAAATAAAAGGGAAAGGCTGTCTGGGACTTACGAGTTTACAAGGTTGCCGCATTGTTTATGGTAAATTTGTCCTTCATAATAATAATTTTTAAAACACCATTAGATAATCAGAAAAATCCGTGAAATTCGCATAAAATAGGGTTTTAAATGATTCAATGCATTTTATGATTTAGTTTTATTTTAACAAATATTTGATATTATTGATATTTTGTGAATAAAATACGGTACCCATGTTCATTACTTTGCATTCATATTCCAACATCATGGCGGCTCCGGGCTCGCTCTCGCCGGTGAAACAACGATCAAACAAATTGTTATTACTTATTAGTACCTAATTAGGGAATATTTTTATTAATTTGTACTTGTATTTACATATTATTTATTTGTTTTTTAATTGTGTTTAGTGAATTTTAAATTTCGATGTGTTGTCATTTCTTAAAAGTATCGAAAATTACTGATTTTAGAACATGTGTGATAAAAAAGTATTTTTTTATCTTTGAAAACTTCGAGGTCCTCGAAATCACTTGAATTTTTAAGACTTTTTCATTAATAATATCTTATTTGTATACTGTTTTCATTTTCTTTGCTCCCTGTCCAGTGTTTTACATTGAAATTATTTAAGAAGTAATTTAGAAGAACAAATTCTAAATGTACTTTACCTTTAGAGAGAGGACAGGTTAAGACTCCGCCCCTTTTATAAAACGCTTGTTTAGTTTGCTTTGGTCATCTTTAAGGGATAGTTATATTTCTTTTTATCTTATGGATATTATCCGGCCAATACACACTGGGACCTGGTAAACATGCACCGTATTGTAATAACATTTTAATAAATTTCAGACTACTTACCTCACCTAACCAACCAAAATGTCCGGAGCTATGCCAACCAACCCCAAGCCCTTCCTCAGCGGGCTTGTGGGCAAAGCTGTCCTTGTCAAGCTCAAGTGGGGTCATGAATACAAAGTAAGATGTTTGGTTATTTTAAAAAACAACAAATAAATTTTAATAAATATTTTTTAGATAGGTATTAATCTTACATAGACCATTAAAAGTAAAACAATACAGTGTAAAGGGGTAGGTAACTGTATGTCTCTTCCCCATGGACTCTTTGCTGTCTTTTAATGGTACTTAGAATATCTATCAGCCAATAGCGTCGTAAATATTAACACAGCCTCCACAAAAGAGCATTAAGCAAATTGGTAGTAGATAATAAAGGACCCTAACACTAGATCTAGGTAGATATCTGGATATTACATTTATACTTGTACATTAATTTATTGACCAAAAATACAGCTTTTTATTTTTTTACCTATACTATTGTGGTTGAATGTCCTCTAAATTTTTGATATCCAGGGATTCTTGGTCGCTTCTGACGGTTACATGAACCTGCAGTTGGCTAGCACAGAGGAATACATTGATGGATCTCTCACTGGCAACCTCGGAGAGGTTCTGGTCAGGTAAGCTAAGGCCACTTAGGAGTATCAATTTATTCTTATGTTTACGTACAAGGGCATCTTCTATGTTCATAATAGAATGAAAAGAAAAGTCTTGCCTAACATACTATGCTTCAATATTAAAAAGACGTCCAAATGAAATTGAATTAACATTTGTATTTGTTTAGCTTGGAATTATTAATCAGGGAACAAGATTTTTCTTTTTTTATGTTTAAAAAAATTCAGTTATTTGTCCAGTACAAGAATTCTATTATCTACCCAATTAAGTATAATCCTATTATTTTTTTTAGATGTAACAACGTGCTGTACATTCGCGCCGCAGAGGACGATGAAATGATGTAAGCTGACCATGACATTGCTTGTACCTGTTTACAATAAACAAACCAACATTCAGCCTTTAAACAACCTTAATCAAAACTGGCATTTTTTGTTTGTCAGTTGCTAAAATTGATTATTATCTAATAACTTATGTTTTGTACAATTTATGATCAAATTTTGTTAAAAAATTATCATTTTGCAAGGTTGAATGTTTCAATATCTGTATATTACAATTGATTTTTTCCATCATGATCTCGTAATTCTATCATGACTCATTTTGTGTGTTTTTTTGCATTACATGTTTTGAATTTCTTTCAGAAGTGTAAACCCAGTAGGATGGGGATACAGGAGTTTCAAAATTTTATCGAAACAGACCCGGAATTGAGTAAGAATGGAGTGAAAGGCGTGGATTTGGTGAAAACAGCATGGAAGCTAAACAAATCTCAGGGCCAGGTACTGCAAGATTTTACCGTATCAATTTATAACAGTTCTTGTCTAGTGCATTTTGTATTTTTGACGATTTTCTGCCAAAGTGTCTTGTCGAATGTCAAACATAGAATTACCGCCCCTTTTCATTTTGAAATATGGGGGGAGTGGTAGTTTTTTTCTTTTATTTATGTATTACTTTATGTGAAGCTAGGTTAGGTTATATTTTATACAGGACAGACCCACAAGGATAGTATTAGTAGTACAGAATAGAATTTATTAACCTCCTCTTGATTTGCAAAAATGAGGGAGTGGGGGGTCTATAGGCTCGCTTTGCACTATAAGGGAGAGCACAGTTTTTTCTTCATAGAGAGAACAATCTTTTGAAGAGAAAGCTGCGTATTCCCTTTTTTAATAGAGAAATTATTAGTGTTAAGTTTTGTCGTAAGGGGAATTGATTTTGTAGGTAATAAATAAATAAAAAAAAAACATTTAAGGTGAGGGGAACTATTAATTTTTAAATGAAGAGGGAAAAATATTAAGTTTTCAGAATATTATATTGTGCCTAGATGTAAAATTCTCAACTAGTTTGTACAGTAATCTAAGCTTGAAACTATTTATAAGTAATGTTGTCCTATATTTTAAGGTTGGAGGAATGCCACCCAACCGCTTGCCACTAGTTGTTGACGCTGAGAATTGTCTAGACAGACTTTACGGAGGATTTTATTCAGGTTACTATCTTCTCTTCAATCTTTTGTAAACAATGAAATGTCAAATATATGTTATATTTGATTCGGATTGCTATCCCTGGGATCTCATAGTGGCGTGCATAGACATATTTTCCTTATCAAATTATTATTTTTCTTTGAGTAAAAACTAAGTATTTCTTGTTCTTTCACGATATCTTTTTTTTAAGCAAGAACTTTAAAATAAATATTTTTCAAGATTATTAAAGAACATCACTATGTTAGGCTCAGTGACTTGCACACTCCCCTTGGCTGTTAAAGGGGGTATAGACCCTTGTCACGGGGGGTGTATCCATCCCTTTAATTTGGCAAGGGGTTGGATACGATCCCTTATGCACGCCTCTGGTAGGCTTATAACTTAAAACTAATATTCTCTAAGTAATAATATTTTTAGATTGGTGTTGTGGTGGAGAATGGAATCACATGTTAGAATTTCTCTCAGTTTTCTTTAGCACTCTTCAACAGGCAAATGTACATATGGCTATCTTTGTTAATGGCGCTCTTGAACCTTCCAGGTAAATATTTGTTCCATTTATGTCATGACAATTTAAAAATATAAATCTGCAAAATAAAAATTCAGCGTTCTCGTCTCATTGGATTATATTTCTTTTTAATCGTTAATTGCATATATCCAGTAATATAATCTGACCATCTCACTCCAAAAAAAATCCACTTATGCTTAAGAAAGTAAATTATTCATAAATAGATAGCAAGCATCTATAAAATAATGGGGGAGAAATAAACCCCATAAAAACAATTAAGGGTGTGGGGGGATGTCTAATTTAAACTGTGAGTGATATTCTATAATGATAAAAATATGTTATTTAGATTTGATGATTGGGTTACTGAACAGATGAAAACTCGTCAGAATGTGAGGAATATTTTGAAGCATTTAAACAAGCGTGGGACTCCGCCTCCCAAGGTTTGGTGGGTCCCGCCTACTGGGGTCAGAAGCGTTCTCAGACTTGCTCTCAGGTATTTAATAGCTGTATTAAAAGATATTTAAACGCAGAGAACGGACATTGGCTGTAAATTACCCCAGGACCCAAAGTTTTTCAACTAATTTCGTTTGCTCAACAAATTAGGATACTTTAATAGAATTTTGATTGGTTCGTTTCAAACATAATGTCAAGGATCTATTCCTTTTCTAATTATCTTATCATATATGATCTCAACATTGCATATTAATTGGCTTAACCTTTTAAATAACTGCTACAATTGAATAAGGAATAAGGTAGGGTTGGGGCGGATTCTTTTTCGGCCGGATACCGGATATCTGGCTGATTTCAAACGCCGGATATCCGGTAACCGGCCGGATATCCGGCAAATATCCGGTTATCCGGCCAAATTACCGGATATTAAAGTAGTAAAAAAAAATTTCTTCAGAAATCTTATATAAATTTACATAAAGTTAAACTTATTCAGAAAAATGTTCTTCTAGCTTCAATTATAAGAAAATTATAGCCATTTAAGATTTTAAAAAGCAGAGATTTTTGGTGTAAAGTATAAAAAATTATAGAGCTGGATATCCGGCCGGATAGTTTCAATATCCGGTATCCGGCCGGATATCCGGCCCAACCCTAGAATAAGGTACCTATAGCAATTAATGGAAATTGATATATAAAAAATATTTGGGGGCAGATAAAAATCCTCTTTACTAATAAAGCATTGCCCCCCCCCCCCAAAAAAAAAAAAGAGAAAAAAAAGCTGCAATAGAATATACCTAATCGTTCTTTTTTTAAGACATTTGAACGTAACTGTAATGAGCAGCATGGAATCTCACAAACAGGAGGTGGTTGGTTTCCTCAGAGAGAATGGATACCTGGGAATTGTGGCTGACAGTGCTGAATATTGTATTTTTGATCCTCCAAGGTATGTTTTTCATTTGGAAGAGTATGCAGATAGTTACTGTGATACTATTTTTGGCAAAATGAGCATCGCCTCCAGCCTCACATTTTTTGCTTGTTAAATCAAAACCAGCATATATGTATCCTATTAAATAAAAATTAAATACTTAAGTTTTTTGTCTGAAGATTAAGATTTCAAAAACTTCCAGGGGTGTATATATTTTTAAATTTGATCCGGCTAAGGGGGGGTAAAAAAAAATAAAAAATATGTGGTTGGGTGAAAAAATGTAGAAATTAAGGTAACTGAAAGCATTTCTTTTCCATTTGTCTCCCCTCTTTGGTAAAAAAAACTGAAAGAATATGTAGGAGGGGGGATAATATGAATAAAAAAAGAGTTTTGAAAATATTTTTCCATTTTATCCCCTTCACTGCTGGAAAAAAACTAGGAGGGGATAAAAAAATTTAAAAATTTGCTGCAGGGGAAAAAAAATTTATCTTGTGCAGTGCAGAATATACACCCCTGAAAACTACTGAACTAATTTTTAGCTCTCCTTTATATGGAAGCTATTAGGCTATTTTTATGTCCATTATCTACCTCTTCGAATACAGATCATCTTGATGCTAGCGGCGCAGCCGCTAGTGTACCTATATACTTTGTGTCACTTTTTCCCATTTAAATACGAATGTCCGTACATCCGTTCTGCATGAATGGAAAGTTAGCTTTTGTCATATCACAAGACATAAGTTTTCAATTTTCATGTAAACTTACCTATCTTGTTTTATGAAGATCTAACCCTCCTAATTGTTTCATATTTCCATATCAAGGAAATAGTTTTTACATTTCCCGTCAATACAAAAAGATATATGCGTACTCGTCATTAACCTATTTTGATGTAGACCTATTTGTTCAGTAAGTTTTCATGAAAATGGATCTTGTTTTAGATATTTTTCTGCCAAATCGTTGAAGTTGACCCTGAAGATGACCGTGGAGTCTAAGGAAATCGTTATGGATGAAGTCGCCAGAACCTTGGATCTCAACCCTAACAGATTTAGGTACAGGTTTTAAATGATTTTTTTCAGATTTTTAATTTTTGAAGCATAATGCATCAAGCTAATTATTTAAAGGGACGTGACAATTGTTTCATGGTTGTTGAATGACAAGCATTATTATATTCTGTACATAAGGTTTATATGACGATTTAAACTTGCAGGATGTACCTAATAACAATTTTAGAATTGTTTTGTGGAATTTTTATAGCTCTTTAACAGGGGTGTATATTCTGCACAAGATTCATTTTTTCCCTGCTGCAAATAATTTTCCTTTCCTGGTTTTTTTTCAAGCAAGCAAGGGGGAAAATGGGGAAAAAATTCAGAACTCTTTATTTTATCATTCTTCCCCCCCCCCCCCCTATTTTATTTTTTTTCACTAAGGAGAAAAGAAAAAATGAACATAAATGTTTTAATTTCTCCTAATTTTCAAAACTTTTTTACCCCCCAATTTAGCAGGGTCAATTTTGCAGAATATGAACCCCTGCTCTCTAAAAATAGACAGCTGGGTTATTTTATTTACGACAAATAGCCCAAGTATCATTTTCTCTTATTGTTGTTTGATATTTTTAGTTTGCTTGCCGCTCTGATTGGAAACCATGTGCTAACAACAGCTGACTTGGCTGCCTTCCACACTAAACTCATTCCCGATCTTGAAACAGACAAGGTAACATTCAAATTGAAGAAGAGAAGGGTACTTTGTGACTTTTATGCTGCTTAGCCAAGGCTCCTACATCGTTAGAACCGATAAAGCCTGGCCTAAAAATAAGAATTTCCAGTAGGTACATTATACATACCTATTAATTGAACCAAACATTGTTCTGAAAATTTAACAAAAAACTTAGTTTTAACACCTTTTTTTTCTTATGTAATATTTTTTGTAGGATGGACGTACTGTCAGAATAATCCGCGCAGTTGTGGACTACGTTCGTTCCTTGCAGACAGTCGATGATATTCCTTCTCTGGGAGCTGATATATTTGGCAACAGGGAGGACCCCAGAGTCAGGAAGCTGAAGGAGGTGGTGGATTATTACAACAGCGGCACAGAGGAGGGGTATCGCAAGTTTATCCCCTCCAGAAGGAAGAAGAGAGAAGGTAGGTTATTAATTTTTAGTGTCTAAGCAACTCTGTAGTTAAACATGTTCCTTTGTCTGTCGGCAAATATTCAATATGGACGACTGATTTTTTGTTAAGAATCTCTATACAGCATTCATTAAATTATTCTCTTACAGTCATTTATGATTTGTGTAAGAGCAGGTATTTGATTATTTTGGCTGCTGCTGTTATAGTTGGACGACTGATTTTTTTCTTTTAGACTAATAAGCATAAGATTTATAGTTAAAATATTTGTTTTATCTAATATATTAACTGCAGAGTCATTGTTTGAACATTTATTTCACTAAATTGTCTGTTATGCACTGTCCACTTTTTCTTCCATTTTCTTGGCGGTTCTTTTATATTTAATAATTTAATGCTAATATTTTTAATTATTCTTAAAAGCACTGTTCTCATTTATTTATTTCAGGTATAAAGTTGGCAAGTGAGACACCAGAACAGGAGGGGGAAAGCAGGCAAGCATACAAAAATCTCATGGCAGAAAAGAGGAAGGCTAAGGTAAAAATTTCTTATATCCATAAGAAAAGAATAAATAGTTTTTTTTTATACATGCTAAAGAGAGTTACTTAAATTATTGAATAATAAGGTACCTTTTTATTTTTCTTACAATATATTTGAATCGAGGCATTTTGGATTTTAGAGTTTGGATATTAAATGCTGCCGTGCCGAGTATCATTTGACATGACCTCTTTTATGGAAGATTCATTTTAGGTTATTGGTGAACCCTCCGAAGACAAGGATACAGACGATGCCACTGATAAACTTGACAGTCTTACCATTGAAGATAAACATGAGGTACTATTAAATATACTAAACCTTTTACAATTTTAGTTCTTAAAATGTGTTAGGATCATTATTTCTATTTTTCACTAAAGATAGATTAAACCTTAACTGAAACTATAAAAAAAAGAGTTCGTTGTAAAACAGAACCACATCGATCTAGCGGTTAAGTGCTTAAAAATGTGTAAGTAAAGTGTAAAAATAATAATTTTAAGTGTAATATATTTAAAATTTTCTCCTATATAATAAATATTTTAGGAGGGGAAAGTATCTCCAGCCCTGGAATCCGGAGACATGATGAAGGACGAGGGCAAGAACAATTCCTCCAGCAAACCTGATGGAGGGTATCCAAGGTCCAAGAATGTGATGAGACCAACCATACCATCACCACATCCAGAGGTAATAATAAAAGTTATTTAAATATACACCTTTCCACGGATAGAAAAAATATAAATTTTAAGATGAAACAAGACGGAATAACTTAATGATTTGTATTTTAATATTCGTAAACACGTCTTCAATACATTATCATAAATAATTTTTCCGAACGAATCGGTTCTAATCCAACTTAAATTGATTGTTATCGAAGCCTTATGGGAAAAAGAAATTTAGATTAACGTTACAACGTGTTTGCTGGTATGATTGTTGACTAGAGTGTTCAAACCATATGTACGATAGGATATTTTGTTTGGTTTTATATCAGATCCACATTTCCAACTGGGAAAAACCTATTATCTAATTTCTTTCTGATAATTGAGTAGAAACCGGCTATTTTGGGAACTAGCCTATTGGTAAATCATATATTAACGACACCGAACTTTTCCGCCATTCTTATTAAGCATTGCTATTATACTGAAATATAAACATACATTTTAAGACCAAAACTTAAACCTCATCTGGAAAGAATAATACAAATGATATAAATGCAGTGTGACATTATCTTATTTTATTATCAGCGGACATATGATCAATATCAAAATAAAACACAAAATAACATGATAACATAATAATCAAATAGCAATATATAAAACGGTGGTGGGAGATAGGTAGGTAATTGATGGTCCCGGACTCGAACCTGCAACATCAAATGTTTAACACTTTCCCTAATATGGCAGGTGTTCTATTTTATACATACCTAACAATTTTATATAACATGGACAGTGGACACAGGGTCAACCGTTTGATAACGTGCTTTAACAAGTAAACTTTCTGAAGTAGTTTTTTAATATAAAAAAAGCATAATTTTTCTTGGTATTTTAATGACTTAGTTTTAATGAATTTAGGTTTTAAAAACCGCATCAGACCGTCACAGACAAGCATGCATGTCACCTGCTCTTTACAGTCTTCTTACTACAGGTATACTTTAACTTACATGTGTAGTTCAGCTATTCAATTACTACAATTTTTCACTCTTCCAATAGTAAATAGTAGGGTTTTACTTCTGAAGCTAAAGTACTCAGGAAATTTCTAGTCTGAATGGGTTGTTCTTTTTAGGTAAGCTTTATATTTGTATTCGAGGGTTAGACTTTTTTCTGAACTCAACCGTCCTGCGTAAGGGCTAGTGGAATGGCACCTAGTTTTTAATAAACAAGATATCTCTAATTCACCTATTTTTCGTTCCGTAAAAATTTTAAAGAATTCTTTTCATTTTTTAGGTGATCTGAAGCTGCCCCAATTGCTGGAGGACGAGACCCACTCTGAGCTGCCCCCCATCCACACTGTGTACAGAGAACTCAGACAGAGGGTGTATGGCATCGTTTTCAACCAGCATCATCTCACATTTACTAAGTAAGTTGAATCATTGAATAAAAAGTTTGTTTTGAAAGTTGATATTTAAAATTCTGAATGTTCTTCTCATTCAATAAGATAAGATCTGAAGGACCAAAAAACTGCTGATTTCATACCTAAATATATTTCTAAGGCGAGATGAAAGTATGGCATGTGTCCTATTTTGACTAAGGAAGCAACTTCCCGCACTGACACAGTAAACACAAAACAGATGAAAACATTTTAAAGTTGTTATTAACGAAATATTGGATAGTTAATGATTCAAATTGATTACCTAATATTTTTATCGCTTAATTTTAATTAAAAGCGAAAGACTGTAAATATTAAATAACTCCTCAGGGGTGTTTATTTTACATAGGAGCCCCTGCTCAGGGGGGGGGGGGAATAAAAAATAAGTGGTTGGAGGGGAAAAAATGTAAAATTAAGAAAACTGAAAACATTTTTCCATTTCCCCCCCCCCCCCCCCCTCCTTGGTGAAAAAAACTTTTAAAAATGTGTGGTAGGAGGGATAAAATAAATAAAATATAGAGTTCTTTAAATATTTTTCCATTTTCCCCCTACTTGGTGAGAAAAAACTAGGGGAAAAAAAAATAATAAATTTTGTAGCAGGGGAAAAAATAAATCTTGTGCAGAATATACACCCCTGTAACTCCTAAATATTTAGGAACAAATATGAAGACGAAGTGAATACCATCAAGAAGAACATCAAGGCTATAAAGACAGCCCAGAAGAAGGCGGGTGGTGGCTCATCTTCCGGCGTCACCCTACACAACGGAGAGCCCAGAAACGAGCTGGAGGTTCTGGAGGAGAAACTGGAAGTTGCCACCAAGAAGTTGGATAACATGGAAAAGAATGCTCCTGATTTAATGGATATTAAGGTACTGTAATAGGTTTTTACGTAGGTAACTTTTATGCAAACCAAAAAAAGGCTTTGAGTAGCTCTACTTTTTTTGATAGTTCTTGCCAAGTGGACCATGACTGACCATTTGTTTTGATTTTGCTTCTCGATCATCTTTCAGGGGTGTATATTTTTCCTCTAAAGATTGGTGAAGGAAATTCAACTAGGGCGGAAAATAAAATTGTACATACAGTACACTCCTGAATAAGTTCATAGTAATTATGATTAATTGAAATCCTTCATTTTAGATTCGTGAATGGGTGCCGTACAACTGCTACGCCACACCTGAGATGGTGTCCCCGAAGACTTGCCAGTGGTCAGTGCCCACAGTGAAGAGGCTCTGGTTCGGCACCAACCTCGAGGATAAACAGAGGCGGCTCAGAGCCTTCTTGTCCTGTCTTAATTCAGGTAAATACTATTTTGATTGAGTACTTATCAGCTATACGAACGGAAGCATTTTTATTTAAATGAATTTAAAACTAGCGTCTACTATTTACTGTTTTCTATCCTATTATATAAAGAAGTAAGCGTTTTTTGTCTGTCCCGAAGGATCTCGCAAAGTGCTAAACCTATATTGTTCTCCTTTACAGTGAAGCTTCTTATAGGTCCTGGGAGGGTTTTAAGCTATTTTTTGAGAGGGTGTCTTCACCCCCCTCCCCCCCAAAAAATATTGTTTTACTCGTTTGAAACTCAAATTTAAAATGGGATGAGGTCAATTTTTCCCTCTCCTACCTTAAGTGCCCCTAGAGGCTTCTAGGGGCGTAGCCGCTAGTAATAAATATTACAATAATTATAATATTTTTGTTTAGATATTCCTCTAATGATGAACACTGGCAATGTTCCCCAACACCTTCTTCTCATGTGCTGCGTTCTCAGGTTGGAAAAAATATATTATAATTTCTTGTAGCTGTTATTAAGGGGGGGGTTTTTAATGCAACCATCTCGTAATCAGTGAGCAAATGACACTTAGAATTCGAATTTTGATCTGAACTTTTGCATGAGTAATCCTTGGTAGGTCTATTTTCCCTAAATTGAACAAAAAGTTGGAAAAGTAACGGCTAGCGGCTCAGCCGTTCAGCCGTTTTTTGCCTATTTTCAGGGTAAATCCATCATCAATTACGTAGGAATCAACATTTTAAAACATATTTTTGGTTTAATTCATGTTAAATGATAGCAATAACCAATTTTAAATCTTTTAGTACCAACAGCTACCGTCTAGAACCGTTTGATAGCGTTGTGGAGTAGAAAAGAGTATTATGTTGAGAGAGGTTTCGTGACTAATTTGCAATATAGATATCAAACAAATGGCAAAACAGATGAGCCGCCAGCCGTTAGCCGTTACTTTTCCAACTTTTGGTTCGATTTAGGGAAAATAGATCTACCAAGGATTACTCATGCAAAATTATAGATGGAAATTCGAATTCTAAGTGCCATTTGCTCACTGATTACGAGATGGTTGCATTAAAAACCCCCCCCTTTTTACTCAACGATTTGACAATTTTTGTAGAAGAACCTTAATCTTGTAATAAAATTCTCATGAGATTATTTATTCAGATACATTATGACCCAGAAAAGTATCCTTCGTAAACCAGAGCTGGATGCTTTCCTTGTCACTGCCTGTTCTTCAGGTAAATTTACTAGTGTTACATATTATTAATAATATCCTGTGTAAACCTGGATATTTTCTTGTCACTGCCTGTTCTTCAGATAAATATACTAGTGTCACCTGTAGATAATATCTTGTTTTTTTATTAAGGGGCAGATAGATTATTAAGGTGAAAGTTTTCATTAAAACTGATGTATTATTTTAGAACTAATGGATGCGGAGAGCTTAAGCAGGATCAAGCTCGACCTTGTAACTGCCAGGGGTGTCCAGCTGGCCACCCTGTTTATGCAGGGAGTTGAGATGGCCCTGCTGGCCAACGACGCGTGCGGCGCCCCTGTTCCCTTCTTGATGTGCGCCCCCTGGCTCTTCTTTGATGGAAAGTTGTTCCATAGTAAGTTGAGACGTGCTGTGGTCGCTCAGAATCTGCTCGAGATGTGTAACCACGATATTCAGATGGTCGTCAAGGTAAAGACAAACTTTTTTTTGAAAATTTATTATTAATTTGAATACCTACTTGCCTTGTCGAACACAGAATCCCCCTCTATTTAAATAAAAAATGAAAATATTGGCTTTGGGATAGTTCTCATTTTGTTTCTTCCTTTAGATGAGGTTAATTTATAACTTAGTTATGTTATGTTTGTCATTGCTGGATAGCCCCACAGGGTTGGTGCTTACTATCTCTAGTAATCCAAATCCATTAAAATAACCAACACAAAAGAATAGGCGCATAGATCAAATTATAAATTATAATCATCTAATAGCCACTTGTATGGTTATTCTTTATTTAGGTAGAACAAATGAGGAAGGCCATCCTTGATGGTCTGGTGCCAGAATTTTCCAATGTTCCCTTCCCAGGCATGCTAGGAGCTCCAGGTGGACAGTTCCCACCTGCCAAACAGAATTATATGCTCCAACAGAACAAGGTACGTTAACATTAATTAAAAAATAAATATTTTTTTTATTTTTGTAAGATTAATAGAAATCCTAGGTATTATATAAAGAAGTAAGATTTTTTCTGTCGCGAGGGATCTAGCTAACCATTGAACTGATATGGGTCTTCTTTACAGTGAAGCCACTTATAGGTCCAGGGAAGGTTTTAAAATATTTTGGGGTGGGTTCCTCAACCCTCCAAATCTCCAATAGAAAAGAATGACTCTTAAAAATTTTTTACTTTTATTTTTAAAAATGAAAATGGGGGTTGGGTGGGGTCGACTTACCTACCTCTCCCCCTCCTATCAATTGCTTCTAGAGACCTCTAGGGATGTAGCCGTCAGTAGATATATGACAAGATACGAAAATTACCAATATGTATTTTTCCTAGGTTAACATGATGATGAACATGGCTGGCAATATGAGCCGTGGGGGAGCCGGGGGACCTCCTTTCATGGGAGGCCCAGGCAGTGGACCACCCCATCCTCAATCAGCCGCAGGCATGATGGCCCGTGGCGGCGGTGGCGGTAAACTTGTAGTGGCCGGTAGCGTGGTGGGCCAGTGGGGCGCTAATTATGGCAACAGAAATGGAAACGGGGCGGGAATAGGACCAGCAGGCGGGGGGAGACCTGGTGGTATGGGTAATGGCATGAGAGGCGGGGGGCCCTCGCCAGGTGGTATCGGAGCTGGTGGTAAACGGTGGTAATCAGTCTTTTTTAAAATCACCCTTACCTTGAAAATACAGCTGTTTTTCAGTACCAAACTAAAAAATAGTTTCAAAGTCAACATTTTAGTACAGGCCTTTTCCTGTTAAGTCTCAAAAATGTTGGTTTTGAAACAAAATGAAAAAAAAAGAGAATGAAACCAGTTGATACTTTTATTATTCGATGATGATGATTTATATATATGATTGTTATTTATTGTTAAAATATTGTCTAGTATGTAAGGAATAATCCTCAGTGCTGTGAATCAAAGTCAGCCACAAGCTGCATAACCATTAGAGCAGAGCATTCTTACAGCTTCCCAAATTTTTTGTTGGCTAGGCAAAATTGCTAGAGTTTAGTCAAAATTAGAGAAAATAATCTTAATATAGGCAAATTTGTATAGATTATATTTTAAAGAAACCAAAAAAAACGCAGCGAAAATATAAAAAAGTCCTATATTTACAAAGCAGTCTGCTGCTTGAAATTCATAACTTAACCTAGCCTAAAGAATACATGTTACAACAGGCCTAAGGAAGCTGTGTAAAAATGCGTGTGTATGGGTTGTACCTTGTGGCTGACTGAACTAACTGTGATGAAAACCCTATTGTATTGTGCTTGCTCTCTAAAAAAACAAAACAAATATGGTGTCCTGGTGGCTGATTAGACACATAAAATGATACAATTTTTACAATAAAACTTTTTTAAAAATTAAAAATTAGAAAGTACTTTTTTGGTTACCTTTGCTAATGCTCTAATCAGACAACAAAATACCTAAAAACTCTATTAGAACAAAAACATCCAGACTTTGTATAAAAAAAAATACTAGAAAACCATGCACAGTTATTATAAAATCTTTAGTCAGAATCAATACCAAATCAAGTCATCAGTAGGTTTCTTACTTTTATACATCTTTTCAAGAAACTTTTGTTGATTCTGTCATCATACAAACAAACAGCACATGTGGGGCCAGACTATCTTGAAAACCAATCCTAAGATAGAAAAGAAACAACACTAAAAAAAAACCAACAACAACATTGAAATATTAAATATATGATTAATATGCCTGGGGGACTAAACAGTTGAATATTATTATTATTATTAGCTTATAATAATCCCGTTTTAATTGTCAATGAAAATTAGTTTTAACTATCTACAGTTGATTAAGCGTATTTGATAGTAAATATAATATTTGAAAATGATAAAAAAAAATTATAAGTTTTACAGCAAATTCTGTTTTAGTTATGCACTAATTAAATTTAATGGCTTAATTTTTAGAAATTTTGCCTTTTTTTAATATCTAGGAACTTTTATGTTTCAAGTAAATTGTAAGTGAAAAGTAAACCTTAATTATTAACTATGTAATGTTTAATTCTTTAGTTGTATTTTATATATGTATACAGTATTTTAACTTTTTGTGGAATTACTTTTCATTACGGCTGCTACAACCTTAAAGCAGCTAAAAAAGATCAAATCAAAAAAGAATGGTTTCATAATTAAGTTATTATACTGTATCGAGATAGGAATTTATTCTAGTTAGTAAAAAAATTTGGTAAATGGCTTGTAATTGAAAATCTTGTGGCGACACTATTGTAGGATAACATTGAGTAGGATTATCTCAATAATTTGAGACAGAGTAGTTAAAGGCTAGGGGCGCAGGACATTTGTCAATATAATATTATACCAGTAAATCCTATTTCGCTCTCTTAATAATTAAATAATAATTAGATGATGTAATATTAATTCTTAATACACACACACATACACACACTAGATATATCCGTTTTAATTTTAAAATAACCTAAAAAAATACAAAAAAAAAATATTTGAATGCATGTCAAAATAATATTAAATTGTGTTGCTAAATATGTAGAATATCAAGATTTTTAGTCTTGGTTATTTGTTTTTTTTAAGCAAAATTAATAAGTAATTTTATGATTTCCAAATAAATATTTGGATTTTTTAATCACCTTTATTAAAGATTGTATTATTGATGATTGCGTAGCTTTTTAACCCTTTAGCTTTTATGATAAAGATTGAAAAAAAATGAGTGAAAATTTCACGTTTTAGTATCTACCTTTATTAACAACAGTTTAATTAATAGTTTTAAGATATGTCTAAATAAAATGTAATAATAAACCTTAGGGTGTATATGGATAAATATATATTAGTATATGGATTTTGTAAGATTAATCATGTTTATTTAAAATATTCATGATTATGAAACATTACTACTACATATAAAACTGTCTGTAAGAATGTCCTTTAATTAAAATTATGCTAAGAATATTATATATGTTAATTGTTTGTATTCTTGAAGGATCAGAGAAAAAAGTCCTGAAATGTCTTATCGCTAAGACATTTCACATTAGGAACAACTATTTTACCGGCAACTTTATTAAAAAAAATCTTTTTTCTCTGATGCTGTAAATCTTTTTTGTATCCTGTTAATGGAGAAACCTAGAGAATTTAAGTGGATTTATTGACTTTTTATTGCGCTAAAGTATTATGATACAAGCAAAGTTAACGTTCCAGGGAATTAAATTGAAGCAACCACGTTGCTATGCAACTTTATGATACAACAGAAACCAGTGAACTATTTTTCAATTTGATTCCCTGTGCCGCCTAGCAATGCTGTGTGTTCATAAATATTTTGAAAATTCCAATTATTGGGGTGTTGGCTGAAAACACACAAATATATCACACACTGTGTCTGGTTTCATGTGCTAATAAATTTTTATTGTTATTCAAAAGTTTTATTTTATTTTAGTTTTAGTTAGATATGTACGAAAAGCTATTTTACATCTGGGTTCAGATAGTTTCATTAAATTTCAATTTTAGGTGATTTAGGAAATCCTTATACTAAAGTAACAAGATGTCTTATCTGTGTGCATGTTTGTACCGAATGACCTCGCTAACAGCTAAACCGATCGCGTTCTCCTTAACAGGGTAACTTCTCACAGGTCCCGGGAAGGTTTATAACTAATTTGGGGGAGGGTACAACCACCCTCCGAGAGAAATCACAAAAAATCGAAAGAAAGAAAAAATTTACTTATCGATTTTAACGAAACAGAAATAATTACATATTTGAAAAATAAAAACATTTCAAGTATCACTACAGGCCTCTAGAGACGTAGCCGCTAGGATAAATATAGTAAGATGTAAAAAATTACTCAGTATTTTGGACTAATAATTACACAGTGAAGGGACAATCTGGCCATATAATTGGTTAGAACGTGGAATACTTTGGTTCGGAAGGGTATTTATAATTTTCATATCATCCATTCATAAGACGACTCAATTACATACATATACAATGATAAACAAAATTAACCCTGCACTCTTATAAGTTTGGAACCAACGAAGTAACCAAAGATTTTAAGCCAACGAATAGGGATAGTATGGTTTTTAACTGTTTTTAAAGCGAAGCTTTTCTATAATTAGGATCGGTCCGTCCGTACGTACGTCTGCAACGGATAGCTTTCTTCGTTAATTTAGGCATGTTAGAATTGTCCTATCGATTTTAAACTTTGCATGGTGATTCTTGTAGTAGTTAGGTACGATTTAGAAAGCGTAGCAACTCTATAATCGTTACTAAAATGTCCGTACGTCCATTTTAAACGTGTTGACTTTCAACTTTTTTAACAACAAAATTTGTATCAGATAAAATTATCTGATTTTTTAATACTGATTCCTAAGACAACAAAGTACAATATTATAAGCGAAGCATCTCTATAATCAAGTCCTAAAAATGTAAGTATGTCCATTAGACCTTTTCTTGAAAATACACTTTTTTGTATTTTAGTCTTCTGCTTACCTAAAAAGTTACTTTAGGGGCCTAGAATTACATGTACAAAATTTCAGCTCTCTATATCTACTGGCGACCTAGCGCCAGGCATGTAAAATATCAACAGATAACGGTAGCTCGGCGGTTTTAACAATATCTCAGCAATGTGCAGGTTTTAAGCTCTTTTGCATATTTCAATTTAAACACATAAGGACAAAGGTATATATTATCCCAAAAATCTTTTGTCAAAGTCTACTCTACACCTAGCGCCAGTCAATTTTCTAAAATCATGCATTTTATACCTGTGAAAATAGAAATCGCCAGCGCTAGGTGTAGAGTAGACTTTGAAAAAAATATTTTTAGGATATTATATCTTTAGCCTTATGTGTTTAAATTGAAATATGCAGAACACCTAAATTCATCTTCCAAGCCATTCTCTAAGCATCTTAATTTTTTTATGAAATAACGGGATTTCGAAACTGCCCTTTGAAAAGGCCTAAAAAATATCTTTATTTGTCACTTTTTTCACTGCTTATAGTTACAACTTATTAAGATATTATGCTCAGTTAAAAAAAATCGGCGCCTCCAGCACCAAAAAACTGACAGTTAAACTTCTGTGCCCCTACTTGCCCCCCTCTTCGGCCAACAGTAGTTATCTCAAGAAGTAAAAGAGATATCACATAGAAAGAAAACTTTTTAAATAAAACTGAACTAAGTAACCATTACAGATTTCATTTTGGGACTTTCCTTCTAGGGGCTTGTGGAGCAAAAGACCCCCCAAAACACTAAAAATATGAGTTCTGAGCTTATTTTTAAAGATTTCAACCTGATTTTTTTTAAAAACTTTGTTAACATATTGGAACTCGGTAACATTTACAGATTTCATTTTTGGACTTTCCTTCTAGGGGCTTGTTTGGCAAAAGACCCCAATAAACACAAAAAATATGAGATCTGAGCTGATATTTAAAGATATCAACCTGATTTTTTTAAAGAAAACTTTTTTAACATAACCAAACTCAGTAACATTTACAGATTTCATTTTGGGACTTTCCTTCTAGGGGCTTGTTTGGCAAAAGAACCCAATAAACACAAACAATATGAGTTCTGAGCTGATCTTTAAAAATACCAACCTAATTTTTTTTGAGCAAACTTTTTTCACATAACCGAACTTAGTAACCTTTACAGATTTCATTTTGGGACTTTCCTTCTAGGGGCTAGTGGAGCTAAAGACCCCCCAAAACACAAAAAATATGAGTTCTGAGCTTTTTTTAAAAGATATCAACCTGATTTTTTTAAAGAAAATTTTTAAATAAAACTGAACTAAGTAACCATTACACATTTCATTTTGGACTTTCCTTTGAGGGGCTTGTGGAGCACAAGACCCCCAAAGACACAAAAAATATGAGTTCTGAGCTTATATTTAAAAATATCAACCTGATTTTTTTACAGAAAACTTTTTTAACATAACCGATTGTTGTGGAGCAAAAGACCCCTCCATATTTTAGTGTTTTGGAGGGTCTTTTGCTCCACAAGCCCCTAGAAGGAAAGTCCCAAAATTAAATATGTAATGGGTACTTAGTACAGTTATGTTCAAAAAGTTTTCATAAAAAATTAGCTCAATATCTCTAAAAATTAGCACAGAACTAATATTTTTTTTGGTTTAGAGGTCTTTTGTCCCACCTGCCCTTAGAAGGAATAAAAGTGTTGGGGGGATCTTTTGCTCCACAAGCCCCTAGAGGGAAAGTTCCAAAATTAAATCTATAATGGTTACTGAGTTCAGTTTTGTTCAAAAAGTTTTCATTAAAAAATCAGCTCAATATCTCTAAAAATAAGCTCAGAACTCATATCTTTATTGTTTTGGGGGTCTTTTGTGATGCTGTGAGTATTGGTGCAAAAAATGGGGACAAATTTCAAATTGTTTTGGCGTGTGACGTCATATCCCCACCTCTTTTCTAGGGGGTTTATTTCCTCCTTCCCTTTTCTTTCCCATCACTTGTGACGTAAATAATCAGCCCCGTCAAATCAATTTAAAATTTGTCCCCATTTTTTGCACCAATACTCACAGCATCTCTTTTGTCCCACTAGCCCCTAGAAGGAAAGTCCAATAATGAAATCTGTAAATGTTACTGAGGTTGTTTATGTTAACAAAATTTTCAACAAAAAAATCAAGTTGATATCTTTAAAAATAAGCTCAGAACTCATATTTTTAGTTTTGGGAGTCTTTTGCCCAACTAGCCCCTAGAAGGAAAGTCCTAAAATGAAATCTGTAAACATAACTGAGTTTGGTTATGTTAAAAAAGTTTTCTTTAAAAAAATCAGGTTGAAATCTTTGTATATCAGCTCAGAACTCATATTTTTTGTGCTTTTGGGGTCTTTTGCTCCACAAGCCCCTCAAAGCAAAATCCCAAAATGAAATGTGTAAACATTACTGAGTTTAGTTTTATTTAAAAAGTTTTCTTTAAAAAAATCAGGTTGATATCTTTAAAAATAAGCTCAGAACTCATATTTTTTGTGTTTTTGGGGGTCTTTTGCTCCACTAGCTCCTGGAAGGAAAGTCCCAAACTGAAATCTGTATAGATTGCTGAGTTTGGTTATGTGAAATAAGTTTTCTCAAAAAAATTAGGTTGATATCTTTAAAAATAAGTCCAGAACTCATATTTTTAGTTTTTGGGGGTCTTTTGCCAAACAAGCCCCTAGAAGGAAAGTCCCAAAATGAAATCTGAAATGGTTACTTAGTTCAGTTTTATTTAAAAAGTTTTCTTTCTGTGTAATATCTCTTTTACTTCTTGAGATAACTACTGTTGGCCGAAGAGGGGGGCAAGTAGGGGCACAGAAGTTTGTTAACAAAGTTTTACAAAAAAAAATCAGGTTGATATCTTTAAAAATAAGCTCAGAACTCATATTTTTAGTGTTTTGGGGGGTCTTTTGCTCCACAAGCCCCTAGAAGGAAAGTCCCAAAATGAAATCTGAAATGGTTACTTAGTTCAGTTTTATTTAAAAAGTTTTCTTTCTGTGTAATATCTCTTTTACTTCTTGAGATAACTACTGTTGGCCGAAGAGGGGGGCAAGTAGGGGCACAGAAGTTTAACTGCCAGTTTTTGCCGGTTTTGGTGCTGGAGGCGCCGATTTTTCTTTAACTGAGCATAATATCTTAATAAGTTGTAACTATAAGCAGTGAAAAAAGTGACAAAAAAAAAATATTTTTTAGGCCTTTTCAAAGGGCAGTTTCAAAATCCCGTTATTTCATAAAAAAAATTTAAATGCTTAGAGAATGGCTTGGAAGATGAATTTAGGTGTTCTGCATATTTCAACTTAAACACATAAGGCCAAAGATATAATATCCCAAAAATCTTTTGTCAAAGTCTACTCTACACCTAGCGCTGGCGATTTATATTTTCACAGGTATAAAATGCATGATTTTAGAAAACTGACTGGCGCTAGGTGTAGAGTAGACTTTGACAAAAGATTTTGGGAATAAAATATCTTTGTCCTTATGTGTTTAAATTGAAATATGCAGAAGAGCTTAAAACCTGCACATTGCTGAGATATTGTTAAAACCGCCGTGCTACCGTTATCTGTTGATATTTTACATGCCTGGCGCTAGGTCGCCAGTAGAGATAGAGAGCTGAAATTTTGTACATGTATTTCTAGGCTCCTAATGTAACTTTTTAGGTTAGCAGAAGACTAAAATTCGAAAAAGTGTATTTTCATGAAAAGGTCTAATGTCCATAAACATTATCGTGTATCTAGCGGTTTTTTAATAAATTTACTTATAATTTTGCTTCGACTCTTATATATTTATATTCTGATTATTCAGTTCTGACACTATACAAGTTTAAATTTCCGTTTGTCCTACCGATTCAGTGCTTAGCTTTTATGGATGTTGTCATCCTTGTTTTATCTGTAAATAAGATGCTGTCAGTGGCGTGCGAACCGAAGGGGGCATTTGGGGCAATCGCCCCACCCTAGCGACCAAAACGCCCCCCCCCCCTGCCCCCCCCTAGCAACCGCCCCCCCTGCCCCCCCCCCCCTAAATGTTAAAAAATGCCTCATTTTGCCCCCCCCTGGTCAACAAAAATGCCCCTTTTTGCCCCCTACCCTACAAAAAGCAAAACTATCCCAGTTTCAAAAAAAAAAGATCAAGAAATACTTCCAAAAAAAAATTTTGGCGCTTCGCGCCAAACAGACAGTAAGTGTTAGTTAAATTTGTGTAGAAATTAGGTTATAATCTTTTTTCACTGAATATAACAAACCAGGTTATAGGAAGTATTTTTTTTTTGTATAATATAAACTTTTTACCAAAGAAATTTTGTACATCCCCAATGATGATACACAAAATTACCCCTTATATAGATTACACTTAGTGGATGAAATGTATGGAAACTCGACTTAATTAACCAACCAATTAAAATTTCATTAAAGTCCCCAAAGTTGTTGAGCCAACAAATAAGAAAATTTTATATGAAATATTGGGGACTAGTGTAATAAATAGCCCAAAAACCCCTCCCTCCCTGCATATTTAAAGAAAAAAATTTGCGCTTCGCGCCCTTCCAAATGGTTTCTGCTATGAAAATTGGGGACTAGTGTAATAAATAGCCCAAAACCCCTCCCTCCCTGCATATTTAAAGAAAAAAATTTGCGCTTCGCGCCCTTCCAAATGGTTTCTGCTATGAAATATTGGGGACTAGTGTAATAAATAGCCCAAAAACCCCTCCCTCCTTGCATATTTGAAGAAAAAAATTTGAGCTTTGCGCCCTTCCAAATGGTTTCTACTATGAAATATTGGGGACTAGTGTAATAAATAGCCCAAAAACCCCTATCTCCCTGCATATTTGAAGAAAATAATTTGCGCTTCGTGCCCTTCCAAATGGTTTCTGCTTTTTATAACAATGAAAGGACAAGTAACTTTTTACATAGTTCATTATATCTTTGGTTTTTATGGTACGATAAATTTTTTTGTGGATTATAATATAAAAAAAATAAAATTTCTCGCTGTTTCGAGCATCCAGTATGTAATTTACTTTGACTGTCATCACACAACATACAGGAAAAAGGATTTGTGACTTTTTCTACCTAAAATATATATTTATTTCAACAGATGCTCTTTAAATCTACTTGTCTGTATTCTTATTAATGATTTTTTGTGCTTTGCTTCTTAAAGATGTTGTCATCCTTGTTGTCATACAATAAAGAAATATTTTATATCATTTTTTCATATTAGGTTAATTTTTGGTAAATTATTTCCAAAATGAGTGTTTTTATCACCCCCCCCCCCAATTTTTTTTTAATGGGGTTATTCATCCTTCCCGCTGAGATTTTATAACATCCCCTTCCACCCATTAAAAATTTTTTGTGGTGGAGGGGGGGGGGGGGAAAGGTTAATTTATCTTCTGTACTATTTTTTCGAAGATGCTTTCTAGCTCCCTTCCCTTCGGTCATTGCAGGGTGGGGAGAAGGGATGGGGGAGAGAGAGATGGGGGGGGAAGAAGTGGGGGATATAAATGGGAAATAGGGATGGGGGAAGGGATGGGGAAGAAGGGATAAGGACTAGGAGGCCCATAATCAAATAATCCCACCCCTTAAAACGCCCTTATTTAAAATTAGTATATATAATCAAAATGCCCCCCCGGGGCACTTTGATTTAGGGGGGGGCAAAATTTTACAAAATCTTCAAAATGCCCCCCCCTAGACAAAGTGCTCCGCACGCCACTGGATGCTGTAATTATTTTTTAGTATTGCTTTAATACAGATAAATATCTTCCGGATTAGAATCTGTTCTCAGCAATACTGTGATATCATGTAAAGCATTGTATTTCAGACAATGTTCCATGAATATTAAAATAAAATTTATACCCGTTATGTTAGCCTGGGCAATTGGCTCCGAGATGCTAACAAAATTGGTTTTAAATCATGTAATTGTGCATTTTTATATCCGTGGAAAGCTGTCTATAATACGATGCTCTAATAACTATTCTCACTTTGAAGTAAAATTTTGAGAACATTCTTTAAGTTAAAATAATTCTTACATTTTGTATTTACAGTCTTCTAATGGACAATGTAAATACTTGAAATAATAACAAACAAAATTAATTTATCTAAATTCGAGTAGAAAAAGCGCAAATTTTGCTGAATGACCTTAACTTAAAAAGTGACCTTCACCCTCAAATTTTAAATGTAGGCAAAAAAGTTTCATTATTCATATAAGAAAAAAATAACCTTGTCAAAACTAACTAAATAACAAGAAAAAAGTTAGGAGCATATTCCGATTATTTCTTCTCTGTAAAGTAGTAAGATGTGTGTGTGTGCTTATGTCCGTAAATGGCTGAACCGATTGTTACACAATTTTCATTGGAAGTCGGGTAATGGTCCACTGAATATTTAGGGGGTATTTCCCACTTGAATTTAATTGTTTAAAATCAAGATGCCTAAGGAAATATTTACATTTCAAGGACATAGATGCCTGGTTATTAAAAAGTACCCTATTTTCCTGGGACTCAACAATTTTAAACATTTGAAAAGATATAAATATATATATGTATATCATATAAAAAGTAAAAAAATAGTTTCTCATATATATTTTATTTATTTCAAATAGCTACATTGAAACCTTATTTTTTACAATAAAGGTTTCAAAGAAATCCTCTAAATAATAAATGTATAACCCAGAAAACTACCTGGTTCCAGTGGTGGGGATTTATTTCGTCTGCTTTCAAATTCCTCTCTGACCATTTGTAGCGACTTGGCTGTGTTAATATTTCCGACACTATTGACAGATATTTAAAGGCCCACTTGAAAGTCGACACAGGGTCCCTACCCCGTGAACCTACAGTTATTTAACACCTGCCCCCTCTATTTACTTTGATCTCTAAATAGCTTGTACAAAAATTTAAAAAGCGTACATTTTATTTTTAATCAACTTTTTCTTTCCTTAACATGTACAGAAATATGAGAAATGTTAAAAGGGAGTATACTAGCCTTGAATTTGAATTTTTAAGTGCATTATAAATTCATGCATGTCCCTTAATTCAATGTTAAAGTATTTTTTTATTAAAATGCTGGACAGTATGACAAGTATGAGTTATTCATGAAAACTATGAAAGCAAAGGGTTTTGAATATACGTGGATATTATGACAAGGGGGAAATGGTTAGTTCGTTCATCCAGTAGTAGGGTATGGGGTTGTTAATTTGGCCCGATTCAAGTTTAACTTTATTAGAGAACATGGAAAGCTGGTATAAGATCCAAGTAGTAATAAATCCATTACAAAAGCTTACTACTGAATCAAGGATGATAAAATATAGTGCGGGAAATAAGATAGATATTCAAGAAATGAGCATTTGCCAAGCCCTGCCCAATACATAACAATACACATAAGATTTTTAAAAGCGAAGCTTTTCTATAATTAGGGTCGGTCCGTCCGTCCGTACGTCCGTCCGTCCGAGATAGATAGCTTTTATTCGTTAATTTAGGCATGTTAGAATTGTCCTATCGATTTCAAACTTTGCATGATGATTCCTGTAGTAGTTGGGTACGATTTAGAAAGCGTAGCAACTCTATAATCATTACCAGAATGTCCGTAAGTCCATTTTAAACATGTTGATTTTTCTACTTTTTTAACAACAAATTTTCAAGTGTTCTAATTATCCGTTTGATCTGATTTTTGGTATATTGATTCCTGGGACAACAAAGAACAATATTATAAGCGAAGCAACTCTATAATCAAGTCCAAAAATGTAAGTACGTCCATAAACATTATCCTGCTTCAAGCAGTTTTTCAACATATTTACTGACAATTTTGCTTCGACTCTTATACTTTTAAATTCTGATTATTCAGTTCAGATACTATACAAGTGTTAATGTCCGTTTGTCCTACCGTTTCAGTGCTTCGCTTTTATGGATGTTGTCATCCTTGTTTATCTTTGACCTAGAACTTCAATAAATAAAACCTTGTTAAAAAAAATACATGCTATGAAGCAGGAAATTTGTTCAAAAAATACTTTTTTAGTGGTGAAATTACTCTATAACTTTAATTTGTGTTTTTTATCAAGATTCTGCTGACTAACGATAATCAACTCTTTTCTCCCTTGGTCCCTAGTTTCTTCCCTATTTTTAGATAATTTATGTTAACTTTATTTAATTGCTGTGGGTCGCTACCTATAGATGTTATCATCCTTGTTCTAAGTTACTCCTTCCTTTGTCACTTTCAAATATGGAATAAATCCTTATAAAATAAAACTTCATTTATATATTGATTTATGGAAAATAGTATAAATTTTTGGACAATACCTGATAAGTGACAAAATGATTCATACATTTTATAAAGAGAGGGGTAGGTTTCTGGTAGAAAGATGTGTGTTTTAAGGCTTAAAAATAGTAGTAGAACGATAATATTCACTAATTATGTGTATTTCTTATTGATATATAGACAAAAAAATTTTAAAAGTTAACTTAAATTTGTATCGTTCTACTACTGTTTTTTACTTATAACACATAATCTTTACGGATTTTACCAGAAACCTACCCCTCTCTTTATTATCCTGTCATTTAATATCGAGAGCCCTCTAGGGGCACTTGAGGGTTGGTGGCGGTTGTTAAACTCTTCACAATTTCAACTTTAGTTTCATAAAAAAGTAAATAAGATTTTTTGTGGGGTGGGGGACTTTTTTAATAGGGGTAAATTTCTCTTTGAATATTGTTAAATAGTTAGGAAACTTCACTGGACCTATGAGAAGCTACATTGTAAAGTAGAACCATATCGGCCCAGCTATTAGCGAATTACTGACAAAAACCCTACTATTTTAATTAACAGATTGTTCTTGTTCATTTATGCTTGCTTTATTTGTGTTTCCGTTGGACAAATAACAATCATTATTTACAGTTTTTGTCGTCTGCTGAAAAATTTGCACAAAAAGCGAAGAATTTTACCATTTTCAAGGTGAAATTTTAATCGCTTATGTCTGATATAGCCGTTTTTAAGCAGGGAGATAGGAGTAGGTCATCCGAAGATTAACGGATTCTAGAAAGGTCTATACGGTTTTTATTCACTTGGGATAAACTCCCTTAAAAGAGCCAAGGTTAAATTAGTTGGAGGGGGAATGATAAAAAAATTGTCATTTAACAACCCAATTAAAGCAGATTTGACGTTATCTTATTTGTTTTTAGTCTTAGGTCTTACAACCTAAGAAACATTCCCCGCCTAATGTCTATACTATACCCCCTCGATTTTGGAATCAAAATTTTTGGGTGCACTGATGGTGCACCTCTATGACAAAACCATGTGCAGTGCACGCAATTGACAGAAACGTACAATTCTTAATCAAAACGGATTTAGAGCCGTATTGGAAATCTTATTATATTAATGCCAAAACATTAACTTATGCCTCTATACCTATTTCGTGAGTATTTGGCATTCACAATAATGCGGATTACATATATTTTAAAGATATCTGTCCCACTATCTATCTGTCTGTCTATTTATCTGTCTCTACAAAGAAAAGTATTTTATTTGAACTTGAGAGTTTGTTGACTTTTGATACACTTTATTATTGAAAGAGAGAGTGATTTATACCGAATTACATCTATTTCATTCAATAACAGAATGTATAAATAATAAGCATTATTAAAAGCAGAAAATCTTTTGTTATTGATTATTTTTTAGTAGTGAAGCTACTGTATGATACATTTTCTCTGTGTATACGTTCGTTTTCAACTCAAAGGGGGGAAGTGTGATTCTTAAGGAAAGACTGCTAATTTTTTGCGTGAAGATCTTTCAAAAGAGCTTCTAGTATAAAAACTTTCTTGGTCCGTCGGTCTGTTTGTTATTCTGCACAAAAGACATTTATGCATACAAATGTTTTGTGATCTTCATAATATATCCTTTTCCCTACTTCTGCTACTCTATAACCCACTTTGTCCGTTTATCCATTCATGATTGTTTGTGTTTTGCTACTTATTAATGTTGTCGCCCTTGTTGAAAGTAGCATAAGAAAAATAAAAGGGGAATTTTATAAATTAAAACAAACACTAAAAATTTCACTTTTTACATACCTATTTTATATACAATATTTTCTTAATATATACTTTTGATATATGTCTACTATTGGCAGCTTCTTCCTTCTGTAAAAATCATAAATTAATACTATCTTTGTAAGCTGGGGCCTTCGGTGTCTCGGGACTAACAAAACTGGCTTTAATCTTATAATTTTTTATTTCAATGTCCGTGGAAACCTGTCTATAACATGATGTGATAAATAAACATTCTTTCATCTCCTAATTTAGGTAAAGTGCCTAGAGAGCTACAAGTTAATAAAAAAAAGTTAAAATTTATTAGTAATGTGTATCAAATTGAAATTCTTTTCAATTAAAGTCTCTTTTTCCTAGCAGACAGAAAAATTAATATGAAATATCAAAGCATTTGGATTTTCCTAGTTAACAAGATTTTTATATGAAACTTGTGTTCTATAAAGCTTATATTTGTCAAGTTAAAAATATATAAAATTTCAGCTTTGAATCTACTTTGTAGTTTCCCTTGTCTGTCTGTAATACAATCTCTAAAACCCCTCCTCTTTAAACTATAATGAACTTTGTCCGTCCGTCCGTCCGTAACGCTATGTGGGAAACGTGATTTTCTCGGCTCTTATTCAAGATAGACAACTGATATTTCTAGTGAAGATTCCTATGACATATGCCCATGAAAAGCTTTGCAATTTCAAATAATTTTTTATTGCCTCATTTGATTTCCGTGTTTTCATAAAAGTGTAAGTTAAAAATAGACCTGTATTGTAAAGGGGCTGAAAAAATATTTTTTTATTTGTTTGTAAATTAAGGTATTATGGAAGTATGCATTCTTGTTGTATTTGTTTTTCTATCCCTTAAATATATTATATTTACGTAATAATATTTTGTATTACATGATTCATCATCTAAATTATCACAGGTAACCTTGAAATGTCCAGTCTAGTCCTAAAAATCAAACAGGGATAAAGTGATATGTGATCTCTAGAAAATATCCAATGATCCAACTTCTTTTACATTTATCCCAATCTTGCCAAATTGATTGTGATTTACTTCATTTTTCGGATCATGGAAAGAAAACGAAGTAGTGGATTTCGTCGTATTTTCACAGTGGCTATAATCCTTTTCAAGCCCCTGAGGGGAATTTTAACAACCCTGCGGAGCCAATTTTCTAAACATGCGGGGCAATCATAAAAAAAATTACCTAACCTATCAAAAACTACTGTAATGATACGACGAAACCCGCTACTTTGTTTTTTTTCCATGATCCCATATTTCTTTATTTGAATTTTCAAGGGAAATAGCCCTAAAAACACTCCTCCCACAATATTTTACATTTCAAAATTCTTCTTCCACCTTTTCCTTATTTAGATTATTTCACATCCCTGGAAATAACAACATTGAATTTTGAAAAGTTGTACAGAAATATTTTATTTCAACTGAAATAAAAAAAATCAAGATTAAGGAAAAATATTAAATCATCAATATATTGAGAAAATTTAATAGATATTTTTGGACCTTAATTTAAAGCATATAAAAGAAAATGTACTCATTGCTATTTGTGTCAAAAAATCTATTAATCTAAACTCTAATGGATTTTAATTTTTGGATAGTTCTTTGTCTTTATAATTAAGTTTTTTTTTTGAATAAATAGTGCTTTCAGATGACAAATAAAACAATTTGTTATTTAATTGCATATTGGTAAATAATATAACTTAGCCATTTTTTACGCTTTAAAAGGAAGCTGAATATGATTTATTTTAATTAAATGATAAAGCATGCATTTACAATTTAGTTTCTTGCAAGTTTTCTTCTAACAATCTAATAGGTTTTTTTATGCTGTTATCTTTATCCTATTTAAAGAAACATGATGTCTAGGTGTATTTGTATCTTAAAATCTTGCTAGTCACTGGACATTCATGATACTCCTTCACAGTAAAGCTTCTTATTAGTCAAGATAAGGTTTATAATTATATAACTACTCTCCCAAGAAATAATGCCCAAATAACCACCCATCACCCCCCCCCCCCCGTCTGTCTGTGTAGCTAAGGATCTCAATAACTACTAAACCAATTTGGTATCCTATCTCTGGGAATCATCTCATAGATCAAGGAAGATTTTAGTTTATAACTCCCTCCCAAGAGAAATCGCCACTAGAAAAAAAGACAACCCCATTATAAAAAATTACTTCTATCTTAAAAATTATATTGAAATTTTAGGGTCGATTCTCTCTCCGCCCCCCCCCCCCTTAATCAAGGGCCCCTAGAGGCCTCTAGAAGAGTAGCCGCTTGTTATGAATAAAGAATTGACGAATATTATATAGGTCAAATAAACTATTATATAAAAAAGGCGCATTTAAAGTTTTATTCATGGTATTTAAGATTGAATTTCTAACATGTACAAGGAGAATGTTCACGCTTCATGGAGTCTTTTCTAAAAGGTTAAGACTTTGTATATATTAAACTACTTTCTTAGACAGCAAAATTCAGTTACTTCAGATTTATCATTGGTATTGGATATTTTACCAATGAATTTTAGACATTGTTTATAGCAACCTTATTAAGAAGATTATACATCTTATGGCATAGTACGAAGATGATTAAAGTCCCTCCACAGATCATGACGTCTTACGATAGAATAGCCAATGAGAGGCCAGCATTAATTTTACCATTGGTCAATTACAGTGTATACTCGCCTCTCATTGGCTATTATATCGTATGACCTCATAATCTGTGGAGGGACTTTAATCATCTTTCATTATACTCATTTGTTTTATAAATCTAAACATGAAATTTCAGCCGTTTTTTTTTCAAATTGCAGCAAAGAAAATAAATTTCATTTCTTATATTAAAAATTTATAGTTTAAAATGATATTTTTTTATTTTCAAGGAATTTTATTTTTCAAGTCTTAGGAAAAAGAACCGTGTTATTAAGTCGCATAATTTTAAAATTGGGTCAATATCATAAAATCTATCCATCAAATTAAATATTGTAAAGAATTCATATGTTGTAAGAAGACCGTATCATATTCGATTAGTCTACAATTAATGAGATACAAGCATGGAATAATATAGAATATAGTTAATGTTTAATTTAAATATGTTTAATTTGAGAAGGGTCGGTGATATATTTGAAAATAGGTAATGCCTTTGAAGCAGCTTAAAGTGCCTAATAGAAATGACGTCATACAATACAAATGACCAATGATAGGCCAGTGCACATTGTAATTGACCATTGGAAAAATTTACACTTACCTATCATTGGTCATTTGGGGTATAGTCCTTTTCGTGGCAACGCACCTTAAGGGGCGATTCTTCGTATTTTTTACAGTAGCTTTTCTCCTATTTCTAGCCACTGCGGGGGGCTCTAACCCTGCGGGGCCAATTGCCTAACCCTGTGGGGCAATTATCTAACCCAATATAACCTAACCCAACCTATAAAAAGCCATTTTAAAAATACGACGGATCGCCCCTTAAGGGACGTTGCCACGAAAGAGACTATTCCCGTCATTTGTATTGTATGTCGTAATTTTTTATTACGCACTACAAGCTGCTTCAATGCCTTTTTAATTTATTTCAGGATGAAATTATTTCCCCTACCCCCTATTTTCGTGACTTTGAAGGTTATTGGGTAATGAAAGAATTGTTTACAATCTTTATTTTTAATTTCGACCCTTATTTGCTAACATTCGCTCCATAAGCTACCTTAATATTCTTCTATTTATTATTCCATTTATGTCAGTCAAATCGAATATTTCTAGGTATCAAAATGTTACAACATTTATAAGAATTTTGAAATTTATAACTTTTTATTCAAGGTTGCCTACTTTTTTGTATATTGGTGTTTAGATGTCGTGAAAAGGACTATACCCCAGGTTTCTTCAATTATTAGCTTTTAGATTTTATTTCACTGAAAATACTGTGTAGAGTGTCAATTATTACAAAATTTTGTGCTCATCTTGATTCTTATCGATGTCCATTAAAGGTAAAAGCATTCCTCAGGAGAAAAAAATTGTATTGTGAAAAATGCAGTTGCAATTAAAAAGTGCTAGGAAAGTTTTTTTTAGCTATCCCGACTTTTATAATACATTGTTAATAGTGAAGCTAACAAATGAAATTCAACCTGTTCTAGTCCCAACATTTTTTTTATAGAAAAACATTGAGTGCCAAAATTAACTTTTATTAATGAGTTGTTTTTTACTCCTAATGTATATAATTAGATTTTTAACTTTAAAGACTGTATTATCTTATACAAAAACTCATGATTAATGATTGGTTTGTATATATATTTGTCTCTTTTCTTTAAGTCCTTAAATAGATATCATAACCTATTCAATTAAGTTTTTTATTATAATGTAGTATGTCCTTATTTAGAATTGTAAATTTGTCCATTTCTTATTTGTTTAGAATTTATTGTTTTACTTTAATATGGATCGAAGAAGTATCTGTTAGGCAGGATGCAAATAAAGGATAAATCTATAAGATTTTGCAAAAATTCAGACAGTCACAATAAGCTTTATACACAGTATTACCTTTAAAAAATCAGCTGAAAATTGTTTTTGAGTATTAGTCACAGTAAAGTAATAAATGATTTACAAGGAAATTTCTTTTATTACATTGCAGTGATTGTTTGTCCATAAATCCATAAATTATAACCATGAAATCCAGATTTACCTAGAAAATTTGAAGGAAATTGTAAAGGGTGTATTAATAAAATTTTGAAAACTATGACATAAAAAAAAAGTTCTAAGAAAAATTGCATTCATTTGATAATTAAATTACCAGAACATCAGACTGACATAACCATTCTGTAATTAATTACTAGGAAATCGTCCCTGGAACCTGTTCAACCCATAGCCCTAAATTTAAGGGTTCTTAGATTCTTTATTACACAAATATCACAATAAAGTTTTTATCTATAATATTATATTTTCTGGAGAAAAAAATTCTTAAAACCAGCCATATCATAGCAAATTAAGTTTATTGGGCGTCTGCTATATTCAAAACTAACTCAGCGAGTTAGCGGCATTTGAGGCGCTAGTACCCAAAGTCAGTCAGAACTTGCTAAATTCTTGCACATTCCCTTTAAGCCAGTACCCAAAGTCTGAGACTCCTAAAATTTGAATATTCGATCCATAGTCCCCTCCCTTACTCCCTGCATAAACTACATAATTTTGTTGGTGATTATATAATAATACTGTTTTCATTAGCACAATGGTTTTTCCAGACTAAAATTTGTGCAGTGCAAATTCAAAATTCCTTTAAAAACTTTATTCTTGTTTTTAACAACCGTAATTTTAAGGACAGCACGACAGCACGACAGCAGATGGTATAAGTTAAAATAAAGTTTAAAATAGTAGACTAATATTTCGTAATAAAGAAACCAAAATTAGCTAAAATTAAATACACTTTGACTTATGAATAGCATTTAACTATCATTATCATTAATTCGTATGATACTTTTGGTTTGCAAAATGACAAAGCCTCATTAGTAACATATATTGTATAGTCTAAACTCCTATCTAATGGAAGTTTGATATCATTGCTATAAAACAAGGATGACAACATTCATAAAAGCGAAGCTCTAAAACGATAGGACAAACAAACATCAACACTTGTATAGTGTCAGAACTGAATAATCATAATATAAATGAATAAAAGTCGAACGAAACAAAATTGTAAGTAAATCTGCTGAAAAACTGTTTAAATTGTTTAAGGACATACTTACATTTTTAGGACTTGATTATAGAGATGCTTCGCTTACAGCAATGTACTTTGTTGTCCTAGGAATCAGTATTCCAAAAATCAGACCAATCGGATAATTTTATCACATAAAAATTTGATGTTAAAAAAGTTAAAAAGCAACATGTTTTAAATGGACATACGGACTTTCTGGTAACGATTATAGAGTTGCTTTGCTTTCTAACTCGGACCTAACTACTACAGGAATCATCATGCAAAGTTTGAAATCGATAGGACAATTCTAACATGCCTAAATTAACGAAAAGAGTTATCCCTTACGTACGGATTGACCCTAATTATAGAAAAGCTTCGCTTTTAAAAATATTAAATTTTATCAAACATGCACAATGCAGGTATATAACACCATTCAAATACTTAACTCATTCTTTCAATAGCTAGAACGAATATGTGCTATAAGTAAGTAGCTTGTCAATTGATCAATTGATTCAAAGAAGGAGAAAATATTGAAAAAGGGTTCAAAAGAATTTAGAAATGTTTGTTCACAATTTGCATTTTTACTTTTTTCTTAATGAAACAGCATAACTTATAATAAATAAGAATAAATTGCAGGAGATACGGTAAGTGTCTTGTGTGACGTCATAAAAGTACGTCCTTTTTAGGGGTTTCCTTTCCCACATCTCCTCTCATCTTTCCTATTTAGACGTTTTATTATGGCGTAAAACATGAAATTGAAAGAAGTTAAAGTCTGACCAAATGACTTGTACGACTTGTAGAGCAGCCTCGCTAAAAAACAAGGATGACAACATCCATAAAAGCGAAGCACTGAAACGGTAGGACAAACGGACATTAACACTTGTATAGTGTTAGAACTTAATTATCATAATATAAATTTATAAGAGTCAAAGCAAAATTGTAAGTAAATTTGTTGTAAAACTGCTTGATACAGGATAATTTTTATGAACATACTTACATTTTTAGGACTTGATTATAGAGTTGCTTCGCTTATTACATTATACTTTGTTGTCCCAGGAATCAAAATACCAAAAATCAGATCAATCCGATGATTTGATCACATAAAAATTTGTTGTTAAAAAAGTAAAAAAATCAACATGTTTAAAATGGACGTACAGACATTTTGGTAATGATTATAGAGCTGTTACGCTTTCTAAATCGTACCTAACTACTAAAGGAATCACCATGCAAAATTTGAAATCGATAGGACAATTCTAACATGCCTAAATTAACGGAAAAAGCTATCCGTTACGGACGGAACGACCCTAATAATAGAAAAGCTTTGCTTTTAAAAATATTGAATTTTATCGAACATGCACAATGCAGGTATATAACACCATTCAAATACTTAACTCATTCTTTCAATAGCTAGAACGAATATGTGCTATAAGTAAGTAGCTTGTCAATTGATCAATTGATTCAAAGAAGGAGAAAATATTGAAAAAGAGTTAAAAAGAATTTAGAAATGTTTTTTCACAATTTGCATTTTTACTTTTTTCTTAATGAAACAGCATAATTTATAATAAATAAGAATAAATTGCAGGAGATACGGTAAGCGTCTTGTGTGACGTCATAAAAGTATGTCCTTTTTAGGGGTTTCCTTTTCCACATCTCCTCTCATCCTTCCTATTTAGAAGTATTTTTATGGCGTAAAACATAAAATTGAAAGAAGTTAAAGTCTGATCAAATGACTTGTGCGACTTGTAAAGCAGCCTCGCTCAAAAAAAAACAATATATATCTCTGTATTGAATTCCTCACTAGTTACAACTGATTATGTAAACCGGAAATTTCCTGTTAAAAATGACCACCGAAAAAAGGTTTCTTCCTTTCAAAGGATTAAAAAATGTATTCATTTCATAAGAATTTTTTTTACAATTTGTAAACTTTTTTGTTATTTTCAAATATTGAGGAATAAGATTTATACACGGACTTTAAAAAGTCATAGTTAATGTTTTGTAGCAAATTCCTAAGTAATTAAATAAAATTTGTCCTAAATAAGATATACATTAATTGCATTTACTTTCTTGTATTTAACATTAAATTCAACGCTAAATTCAAACTCTTTCTGAATTTGATTCACTTAGAAAGAACAATGTTGTATAAAAAAGGATTCCAATATCTTTCATATTAATTTTGAACCTCTTTCTATATCACCCTCTTACGTTTCAAGAGTAAAAAAAGGCTGAAAAAATATATTGTAAGTAAATCTTTAAATATTTATGATAAATGTTTAATGTTAAACAAGCCATACACACCTAAGCAAATTAGGTGTCATGCGTCTTACACAGCAGCAGTAAGAGCCATAATTAACAAAAAATACCTACCATTAAAATCGAAGCTTATGAAAGTGATTACAGAAATAACGTCATACTGGCCTACCATTGGTCAATTAAAATGTATATGGCCAGCTATTGGTAATTCAGTTTGTGTATCGAAGCCTATCATTGCGCACTATAAAGAGCTTCTCAAAATTTTGGTATCTGGTAAGGGGTTGGAAAAAGAGGCCAAACAGACTTGAAAGAACATTTTGTTGTACTAAAGACGGACTAAGTATCATTATGACTCAATTTGGCACCGTCCCAACATTTGTTTTCACTTTTTTTTAAAAAAAAATAGAGAGTGTGGCAATTAAAAGAAACATTTTGGATAAAATTAATTCTAGATTTTCAGATATTTTTTCAGCTAACAATAATACTCAATAAATTTCTTAAAAGAATGAATTAAAAATCAAAATTTACTGTTTATTAAAAGCTGTTATTTTTTGCGCGCCTGCCTTCGAGGCAGTTTTTTTTTGGCGAAATAAGAATGAAAAGATGGGGGAGTGAGTTTCTTTGACCTGCAAAGGGAAGGTCAGGTGAAATTAAAAAGTTGAGGGGGGTGGTGGAAGGGAAGTTAGCGAAGAGTTCAGGCGGCAACACGCACACATTCACACCTACACACATACAAACACTACCACACATACATTAGCGAACTCTCGCATCTACCCCCTAACCCAGGCAACTGAAAGAGATAGGCGGTAGTTTAGGCTAGATCATGATAGACAGCGGTCAAACTAAACAGAATCATTACACAGCTGGTTTACTTTCCCATACACACCACATTCCTAATCTGTATGTAGACTCAGAGACTCTTTACTTTCTATCCTCTTGTCTCTCGGAGTTCTAACTACAATTGGGTCAGTTTATACATTGGATATAAGGCTGCAGTTTTCATAAGTTTTAACATCTGCTCGTACATTACGTTTAACAAACTGAATGTGATTAATTCTATTTAAAGTAGTGATAATTAATAATTTACATAAAATATAGATTTGAAATACTGTGAAGTTAAGAAATTTAACTAAAGTAAAACATTTTAAGAAAAATAATTGTTTAAATACATATTACAGTGAAGATAATCACAAATTCCATCTTATCCTAGTCTAATTGGAGAAGATAGGATTTTTTTATTTTAAAACTTTATTTAATAGATTTTTAATTATTTAATAATTTTAGAAATTTCTATCTTCTTAACCTAGCAATTAAACTTTAATATAAAAACCTATAACTTAGAAAAAAAATACTTTGTTTTATTTTGCCATTAGGATTAAAATTTAAATCATTTATTGTAGAAACTATTTAAAAACTTTCCTAGAAGTTTTTTTTTATAACTTTATGGTCCTGGCATTTACACCAACACGTACTATCTATGTAGCAAGCATTTGAAACAAATTTAAAACTAAAATTTATATTTTTTCAGGAAGAAAAAAAATTGTTAATTTATTTTTGTTGTGTGTGTTTGAAAGTGCTCAAATGTGTATACATCCAATGCAAAAATATGAACGACGTAGGTTGTTTGCTGAAAAATGCTTGTGAAAGAAAAACAATAACCTAAGTATTTAAAGGTGCGAAAAATTTGAACACAGAGCATATTTGTTTTTCCATCTAAAAATTTTAAGCTTTAACCCAACAATAGTTAATACTTTGCCTTTCTAAGACTGCATCAAGTATATAAAGTAGTCAGCTTTTTTGTCTGTAGCGAAGGATCTCGCTAACCGCTGAACTGATAAGGTTCTCTTTTACAGTGAAGCTTATTAAATGTTATGAAATGGTTTTAGACTATTTTATTTTCATAAATAAGTTGGGTATGGTTTTAGGCTATTTTTTGTTTTTTCTTATCCCTTCCCAAGATGCTAGGCACAGTTATTGTATATTGTAACGAATATGCTGTATTATATTTTATTGTTGGTTTACACGCTGTGTCTGTTGTAGAAAAAAATAATACAACTAATTAGTTTTCATTGTTCCAAATCTATCTTGCTGATTGATTTTTAAATATTTCGATGCTTTAACACAAAGTATCGGATGAGAACTGTAAATCCTCCCACTTATTTAAAAACAATAAAAATAAAGGAGAGGGGGGTATTTGTTTTCCCATACTTAGTCCCTAAAGGGTCATTAACCCTACGGTGCTACCAAGCACCCAATATAACCTAATTGTTAGAAGAAAATATTAACAGCTTTGAAAATAATGATCCTAAAAGGTTTTTCAAATTTTTTAAAACTCTTAGGTAAGGCGAAAATTTTTTCTTCTGATTTTTTTTCAATAGAATTTTGACAATTTTTTGTTGTTGTAAAGATTATAAAACAATTTTGCAAAATCTCGAAAATTGATTAAAAAACAGTAGAATCCTTAAAAGCCAACTAAATATCAGCTAATGTACGACTATGCAATCTTGTCTAGCTATTTTCAAAGTACATTGTGTGGATATGGATTTATTTTAAGCATTTAATGTTCTTTTGATTTTAACAAAGCGTTTGTTGTTTCATATTAAACAAAGTTTGTACTATCCTTGTACAATAAAGGCAGAAGAGCAGGGATCTAAAGGGATAAGACAATGGCCGATAAATTAAGTACCTCCTTAATTATAATACAAAAAAATACCTCTTATGCAAATTAAATTAGTGGTTGAAACTTTTGGACACTCAATAAAGCAACCATCAAAATTCAATAAAAGTTCCTAAAGTTTTAAGTAGACGAATAAGAAAGCGGCATTATAAAACTGTGGGGACTAGTGTAATAAACAGCCCAATGTCCCTTCGCTCCCTGCAGAAGAGTTAGATTTACAATTCAAGGTTGACCGACATATATCCTTTTATGATAGTAACAAGATGTTTGTCTGTCTACCTGTATGTTTATCTCTTCTTACTGATAGATCTAATTAACCGCTCTGAACCTATATTGCTCTCCTTTTTAGGGAAGCTCAATACAGGTCAGGAAAGTGCTTTTTATTTGTTTAATATATCCTAATCCTCACCCCTACCCGATAACCCCCCCCCCCCCCCAAAAAAAAGACAATCTACTTCTAAAACGGAAAATAAGGCAGTGATACACTTTTGTATTTCTTACCCTCATTTTTACTTGATTAAAGGGCCAGCAATGTTCTTACATATCTAACAAAACAAATAATGAATGTCCTTTGTATATTAAATAATCATTGAAAAAAACTTCAAAACTTCATCATGCAACATCACTAGAAATGAACATAAATCTATCAACAAAAATCTTTTTGCGATTTTTTTCTTCTGACAATTGACTGTTGTGATTAATTCTTTTCCTTAACATTTCTCACAGTTAATGTCTAATTCGCGGATTTTTATAGTGTTTTGGCTGTTACATAAACCTTACTTTGAAGTCTGATTTTGTTTTTAACTTGTATCCGATTCTGTAATGATGTAATATACGCGGGGGAGAGAGATTTTATATTACACACACTAATCTAATTTAAGACAAACGTTCAGGTTTATTTTAAAAGAATTTAAAATAGTTCCTATTCTTATTTTACCTCTTGCGAGCATTTGATATGAATGTGTGTTAAATTGTTTAGTTATTTTGAACTTAAATAGTTTGAAAATTCAATATTTACCCTTATTTCAGTTATATTCTGATATTAAAAAAAAATTTTAAAGACCATTAGAATTGCAGTGTTCAGTTGTATAAACCAGACAATAAATAAGAACACCTAAAATATAATATGCTTTGATAAAAGCATAATGCTTAACTTTCGGACATTAAGTTTAAGATATTTTATATGATTGATTAAGATTACGGATTATTGGTCTGTTTTATATACTCAAACATAACCAAATTCTATGGTACCCTACAAAATACAAAGACTTTATTACTTATTTATTTTTCAGATTAAAAAACTTTAGAAAATGCTAACAAACGAACAGAGAATAGTAGGAAAGGAGAACAAAAACGAATAACAAATAAACAAAGTGCTCAAAATTATCTTTGCTATCTCCTTCTCATAGGTACTTAGCAGATCAATGAAATTATGTGTATATTTATAGAATTTTTCTTCATGTATAAAAGTTACTTTTAAAATAATTCAATACTATAGACATTAAAAGGTAATTGTCGTGTGTTTATAATTTACTAACAAAAATGTATGAAATTAGTTAGTTACGCTCTAACCTTAAAGCTTTGTTGATATCAAACCCATTTTTAAAAGCAAGACTTTTTTTATAATTAGGATCGTTTGTCCGTTCGTAAGTCTGTAACGGATAGCTCTTATCGCGAATTAAGGTTAGAATTGTCATATCGATTTCAAACTTTGCATGAAGGTTCCTGTAGTAGCTAGGTATGATTTATGAAGCATAACAACCCTATAATCGTTACCAGAAAGTCCATATAGATTATTGATTATAAACATTTTTGAAACGTTTCCTTTCGCATATATGTGTCAATGGCAATTTAAATCAAAGTTCTTTGTCGAGCCCAGAACCCCCACTCCTTAGTTTGATATGAGTTTTAGGCCCCACAGGGTTAGGCATATATGATCTTTTTGGTTATTATCAAATAACACCAGTAGATGAATATTTTCATATTTAAAATCAAATCAAAATGTTACATAAGCAAGTCTCATACTCTAGATATTTCGTACAGGTATTTTTTTTATGCAAAATCTGCGTAAAAATGTCAAAAGTCATTCATCAATTTTCTGCCAATAAATCCTGAATTCTGGCACGCGTGTCAAGCAACAGGTTCTGTGATTGAGTGTACTGTGCGTTTTTAAATTCATGATAAATGTCTTTGCATACATTCCTAACATCCTTCTCTTTTTTCTTTGTCTTTCAATCTACCTATATTTTTTTCTATCTCTCTTATTCTTCTTTTGCTTTTTGCCCTACTAGACAGGGATAAGGGATGGGAAACCTGACCGAAAATTAGGTCTCAGCCTCCTTTTTAAAGTGATGGGGCAACTTTTCTTTTTTGCCTATAAAATCAACTCATTTTCGCCAGTTCATTATTGGCTGTAGGCTAATATCCAATAGCCTGAAACTTGCTTTTAGCATTAACCAATTAATTATTAACCAACGCTTCCCCCAGTTCCTAATTGGCTAAATTAATTCAAGCAAACATAAATTTCTGCTATTAGAAGGACAACAATGGAAATTTTATGCTATCAGAATGACAACAATATATATGATGTTCAATCACATCAACTTATTATTAAATCTACACATTAATAAATGTCCATATAGCAAAACATAAACAGAGAGATCGTTTTTTGAAGACTGCGTAGGATTCAACATTTTATACTTCAGAACAATGTGAAAAACTCATGTCTTTAGACAATTTAAAAGTTATATTTCATGTGGAATTGATAACCCACCTAAATAATTACAAATACAAAACTAGTTCAATATGTAAATAAAAAGTGTACTGTGTTTTGTTAAAAAAAATTTTCATTAATTTTGGTAAAAATTATTGCACACTTAATTAAACTTTTCTGTTAATTTTTAACGAAAAAATTTTTTTTTTTTAATTCTTAATTTATATGTATGCTATGGAACAATTAGTTGATAGAATGTTACCCATGTACTTATTCAATTCTACTTAATTTATTTATTAATGCTGGGGGGCTAAAGCGGTGTTTATTTCTATATACAAATTTTGGGGTGAAGTAGATCCCCCCTTAAAATGTTTGAAAATAAATCAGATTTAACCATCTCAAAAAAAACTTCTTTTTACATGGGGGGGGGGGGGGGGTGGCGAAGTAATGACAATCTTAACGGGATTCTACTTAAACCCACTAACCTATTGGTTCTTTGAAAAGTTTTTATTATATTTTATGCTAGGTGGAATCAACTACCTGAATTCTATTCTATACTTTTTTTCTTTGCATTCATATAATAGCTATTTCATCATTGTTCATAGTTTTCAAATCTAACTACTGCGTCATCCCAAAACTAGTTTTTTAGGCCTAGTTGGAAAATAGGCTTGGAATAATTTTTTCTTACGTTTCCCATCCCTTATCCCTGCTACTAGAGAATGCGCCCGAAAAATCGCTGGTTCGAGGAGGGTGGGGAAATAAAATAAGCTAAAACCATCCAATTACATATTTGAAGGTTCCCAATCCATTAATGGTTAGCAAGATCTTAAGGCACAAACATAAAAACCTTAGTACTTTAGTAGTTTTTTTTCATAATATTTTTCAGTAGTTTCATCTTTGACATTGACATTTTTCGAATTATTTTTCTATCTATCTAAATAATCTTGCACCTTTCTATCTATCCTTCTATCTATCTACTCATTTATAATTTTTACATGAGACGCATAAATTGTTGTCTCTAGGAAATTTTGCACACAGCTTTCTCACCGCGCAAGAGGTGTTTGACAGGGATACAGGGATTAGTCAATTCAAGATAAATTATTATGCCTCCATATTACATACTAGCGGCTATGCCCATAGAAGCTTCTAGGGACACTTAAGGGAGGAGTGGGAAAAGTCGACCTCATCCCATTTTAAATTTGAGTTTTAAAAGAGTAAAAAAATATTTTTTGAGAGGGAGGGGGTGAAGACACCCTCCCCAAAAATAGTTTGAAACCTTCCCAGAACCTATAATAAGCTTCACTGCAAAGGAAAACAATATCGTTTCAGCGGTTAGCGAGATCCTTCGGGACAGACAAAAAACGCTAACTACTTTATATAATAGGATTACTCGATGATGATACACAAATTTTACAATTAGTGGTTGAAATGTTTGGACACTCAACTAAAGAATCCAACCAATCAAAATTAAATAAAAAGTGCCCACGGTTGTTCAGCCAACGAATTATCAAAAGAGTTTGGGGACTATCTTAATAAACAGCCCAATGTTCCCTTCCTCCCTAGATAAATCATATGTTGAGTAGCTTGGAAAAAATTAGATAAGATTGAAAGAAAATAATCTTCAATTTAAGCATCCCTGTAAGCCTAAGTGCTAGTGCATATGTGACGTCAATCTTTGCTATTTTTGAGGGGAAAGATTTTTTTGCAAAATTGGGAGAAATGGGGAAAAGCCTTATAGGGGAAGGGGAGGCAGAAAGACATTGTTTAAGTTTCAATTGTTAGGTGAGAAAGATTAACTTTGGAGCATTTATATACCTATGTATGTATAATGTAGTCAGATACTAAATCCTATTTTGCAATATAACAAATTTGCCATCATTAATATTTACAAATATCAAGAGTCCAGCCAAATATTTGGCAAATGCAATAAATATCAACAAAACTGACTTAGATAATTTAAATAATGCACTTCTGTGTGACCTATATTAACCTCAACAGCTATTTTGTTTAATTCCTTTATAAGCTTTTGCACATTTTATGGAATTTGAAAAAGCCGATAAGATTCATATTAAGGTGAAAAAATGTGAAAATTTACAATATTTGGGCCTAATTGGAGATTTGAATGTAGGTCAAAGATAATAATAAACAAGGACACTCACGTCCAAAACAATTTTGAATTAAAATGTTGTAGTAAATAATTTAATAAGTATATTTTCATTTTAAGTAAATGTAAGAAAATTTTTATATATATATTTTATTGAAAAAGACTTTAAAGTGCTATTTTAAAGTAAAAAATAATATTATAGATATAGGCTTATTCGTTTTCTTTTTTTGAGATGCAAGCCCCTTAAATATGAATTATTTTTGTAGTTCTTTAAGATAAAACAATAAGCAAAGATTTTAGTAATGAAATAGTGTACTTTTATTAATTCAATATAGATTGGAGGAACCTAAGCTTTAAAGAACTTGATTCAATAAGGTTTTAAATAGGCTGAATTGAATATACATATTTGGCTTTTGTAAACATGTATTTCTGTATGTTTATGTACTATGCAGACACTGAACAGTCTACCTAGAGCCATTATTTTTTGCAAATGTATTTTTGTTATTTCAAGGTGACATATCTGAGGCGCAATTACCGTTGTATAATACTGTAAAAAATGATTTTCACATCAAAATTAGGTTTTTAATTCACTTGAATTTGCCTAAAACTTGCAACTTTTATCTTCTATAAATACTGTTTAAAATTGATTCTGAGCTTTTTTAAATTTGCCTCACACCAAATAAAAGTGTATTTATATGTAGAAGAAGAAAAAATGTCATAACTGTTTTGCAGTTTTTAAAAATATACTAAACATACAATTGAGACATAAGTAAATAATTGGAAGTACAAAGAATAAACACAGTTTTTTTAAGTACACATTTTTAAGATTACATACTTAATCAATACACATTTTTAAGTGATACTAAGTGGCAATAACTATTGAACTTGAATGCTGTTTAACGTGATTATTGCTTCAATACAATATTCTATTCTGTAAAATTACCCAAAGTACTTTTTGTCGGATATCTTTAATATTACAAAGAAGTTTCTTGAAATGAATATTATTATACAAATAGCCTTTTTTCTCTCCTCCGCTTTGATCTATTTACAGAAAAAGGTTTTTTTCGTCTCAAATAGTTTGAAACTGAAAGACAGTTATCTAAAATATATTACCTATTTGAATTTACTTAACGGTTTTAATTGTTTCTTTGGATGTAATAAAATGTAAACCTGCAAAGACTTGTATTTAAAATGTTCCCTCTGTCCTGGAATGTTTAAATTCTATATCCTAAACAGGGATGAATGGAGGGCTAAATTGTAATATAAATCTTCCTTTTTAACAAAAATATGAGCTAGCTTATGATTATACTACTTTCTTATATTTTATTTAATCAATTCTAAATTGTGTTTTAATAGATTTTCTTAATTAAGTACTTGGTGGATTTTTAAAACTTTTTACCTGACCTTATATCCCTAATCCTGTTAAACCCCCGTGGACAAACATATTTCAAGTCACCTGGGTTCACATTTATTTGCAAATTTCCAGCCTAAATACCCACAAAATCCGACAATATGTCAATTTAATGAATGAAAAATTATCTTTTGTTTACACAAATAAGGTATATTATAAAAGATTTGTTAAAGTACTTTTTGGGGTAGTAGAAAAAGAGGCCTTTTGGCTGCATTCTTTAAAGCTATTTAATTTTTTGAGGATTTGATGATAGTTTTATGCAAAACCCTTTAAAGTTTAATAAAATTAAATTCTAAAATCTGCGCCTTTATTTTAAAACCCTCTAATATACATGCACAGACTTATGAAATTTGAATTTTTAGACATTTGGTAAAGCCTCTGCTTGCTACATTGAAAGACACAAACAAAGAAACCACAAAGCTGCCCCTGAAGTGTTGAGGTTTGAGCCCTGGTTTTGTTTTTGTTCTCCTACAGCCCTCTGAGTAGAGACAAGGCTCAGTGAAATTACAGAAGTTTGTGACGACTCAGCCACTTATCTCAGCAAGGTTAGTTTTTATATCTAATTTTTTTCTGAAACCCATTTTTTCGGGCTAATCTAATATGAAAATACTATAGGCTGGGCCCCTAGCATCAAAAGGCTCTGTATTCAAGTAAAGAGGGAGCAAAAAAATAGTTTAAAACCATCCTAAGCCTAAAACTATACTAAGATCTATGTGAAGCTTCCCTAATCAGGATAATCCAATCAGTTCTTTAGATATCGAAATCATAAGACAAAGGAAACCTTACTACTTTGTATAATAGGATAAGAATTGAAATCACACAATTAATAATTAAATTCAATGTTAACAATGTTTTACAGATGCCAGCTGGGTGTAGAAATTTATTAGATGAAGTTTATCCTGGCATATTCGTAGGTGACAGGTGAGAAAATCTTACATTCATCAATATGGGCGTGGGTTCGAATCCTTTTTAGAATTTCAATGATAGATCCTACTGCTTCTAGGTAATATAACACAAGGGATAAATGTACAAGTCTCATTTATTGTCAACCAATATTTGGCCCTAAATGTTTCAATCAGTGGCGTGCACAGCGATTTACATAGAGTTGTGAAACCATCATGGGGAGAGAAGGGGGAAGGTAGGCCTTCCCAATATCAATTTTAAGGGGGGGTGGAGACTCCCCTACTAAACGCCGTTGGTTTCATTTTGGAGCTAGGCTTTTAAAACTTTTAGATAGATGCTTTAAATGAAACTGTTTAAAATCCTAAACTTAACCCTTATCTACTTTATTACATTGTTGATTATGCAATAGAAAGTACTGAAAACTTTTATCATAATAAATTTTATTTTAATGAATATACAATGTGTGGACAATCGCGAAAAGTGTAAAGATTTTAACTTTCTTTGTCTAAAATTGAAAAATCCAATGTCTTAATTTTTACCTTAACTTCGCAATTAAGAAAAGAAAAAAAATTTACAATTTAGAAATTCTTAGAATTTTCGGGCAAAAATTTGTCATTTTATGCATGATTCAAGATTGGATTTTTTCTTTTCTGTAAGCAAAGCAAAATAAAAAGTCTTACAAATTAGGTAGTTATTGAATATAGATTAATGGGCAGGTAGCTGTATCTTTGCCATAGCCAACAATCATAAAATATAAGGCAATATTGATAAACATTCTCAATGATGTTGAAAAAATTACCTCCTTTTAGATCAAAATTATTGGTTGATAGTTTGAACACTACTAGTTAGTTACAAACCAATCAAAATTCAATAAATGTACCCAAAGTTTTTTAATGATTTCTAAATTTCAATTAGTACATCTGCCAATTTTCTTTTTCAGAATTAAAATACTTTCCTTAATGACTGTAAAAATATTTGTGAACATATCTGGCCAAAAATTCTTACATTTTGCTAACAAACAAAAAATACAATAAAATAAAATAAATTGAATAAGATATATAGCTTATATTTTTTTCTAATAAATATCTTTATTTCTTAAAAGTTGAATAAATTTTAAAGATAGATTGAAAGAGATGGAATTCGGGATGACCTTGTAATGTAGGGAAAAAAACTTACATGAGCTGAACTATTCTCTAAGGAGAAATTAACCTAATTCTTTCCAAGGGCTTATATATCTTAATAAAGACAAAAAAATCTTCAAAATAGATTAAGTTACGCCCTTTGATTTTATAATTAATGTTAGCGGTTTCCGTAATATACAATATGGACATAAACTTATAAATTATTTTGTATTAAAACGTATTGTTTTATGATTAATCTGGGTTAGGTTAGGTTATATAAGGTATTGAAACCTGTAGAGAGTGATAGAGGGGAAAGTACCGTTTTACCGTATAAATTAGCCGATACGTCCCTAGCCTCTAGGGGCTCTGTATTCCATTAAGCAGAGATGGGCTAACAAATTAACTTTAAACCATCCCAAGATTTCATCTTAAAATATAATGGCCTAAAACCATCACAGGAGCTATGTGAAGCTTACCTTAAAAAGAGAACTCAATCAGTTCAGTAGATTTTTTGATCTTAAACTTCAGATAGAAAATACTTACTACTTTATATAATGAGATAGGATAATGTTATAATGCACTTGTTACTTAATCATATTTACATGTAATACAACCCCTTTAATTCAAGCATCAAATCAAATCCTGTACATTTACGTAAATCTAAATTGCAAAATAAGTTCTTTTAGACTAAACATCCATCAACATGATATGAAATACACGTTTCAGATTAGATTTATGACCTGAACTTTTATTATGAATGATCTTCATTCATAGTTCTTGTTAGTCATAACATATTCGTGATAAATACATACATAGCTCTTTTTGAAAAGAAACAGACTCGAGTCATACTAACAGCGATAGGTAGAGATATTTCGAAAAGAAGAAGAAGAAAAAAAACTTGGAGTATGGTATCCTTAGCCTTTTATAGACATTAAGGAATATGTAATCAGTGTAGGGAATGTCAACATCCGCTTTAAAATTTAAATTGGAAAGGCCTACCTTCCTTTTTTTTCATCCCCTAATTGTTTAACACCCTTCAGGTAAAATCCTGTGCACGCGACTGTTGGTAATACTTAGGAAACCGTAACTACTGGGCTAGCCTAAAAAAATTTAGAATTGAGTTTTGGCCCAATATTAAAAACCACTATTTAAATTCATTAAGCTTAAAACCTACCTTATAAATTCCTTTTCAATTGTATATATTTTATATTAAAATCAAATTAGAATAATCTTTAAAAGTACATATGTACTTGACGTAATCCTTATACTAAAGTAACAGGATGTCTGTGTGTCTGTGTGTCTGTGTATCTGTGTATCTGTGTGTCTGTACCGAAGGATCTCGCTAACCGCTGAACCGATCGGGTTCTCCTTAACAGGGTAGCTTCTCATAGGTCCCGGAAAGGTTTATAACTATTTTTTGGGGGGGTGGGACACCCCAGACCCCCCCAAAAAATGAAAAATCCCCCCCCCCCAAAAAAAAAATTTTAAAACTTTTTTTAACTAAAATTTAAAATGAGGGGGGGTACCCCCCCCCCACAAAAAAAGTATGACTTATCATATTGTCTTTTATATGCAAAACTGAGTACAAAGAGATATATAAGATGTATCCATATAGATTTTCATTTGTTTTTCAGAATACAACACCGTGTACATTTTTCACATAGTTATCTAGAATTTCTGTTTTTATGCTTTGAAATCTAATATTGCCTGAAAAGCATTCAGAAAAAAATTTCTTTATTGAATAAGTTTGTTTTCATAGGAATGACGAATTTTATTTCATATTTTCTTTTAATTTCGATATGAATCACATCTATATATTTATCATACAAAATCATGTGATTTTTTACTGGAAAAAAATTAAAGTTTGATAAAAAAAAAGAATTCATATCGTTTTAAAAAAATTCTACAGGAAAGTGATAATATTTTCACTTAGAATTGATCAATAAATCGATCCTAAGCAGATGCTCTAGCATTACCACGCCATAAAAATATAAGCTCAAATATTTCCACACCGCAATCGAATCGCTGATGTTTACTTCATGCTTGATGTCAAAATAAGCTAGCGACGCAGGAATTTGAGGGATTAGATATCAAGTTGAAAACATCTTAATAATATGATGTCTTACCGTCTGTTTTTAACTACGATATTGGAACTCTCACACAATAAGTAGAGTTAGCCCAGATGGATAAAATAATTTTCTCTTTTAAAAATTTTTCGGGATTTCCCAATGATACCAAATGCAAAGGAGCATTTTTTTCTTTATAAAAAATAATTGATTTCTATCAAGATAACTTTCCCCTGACAATCATGGATAGTGAGACCCTGTGCAGTTACGGGGATATTAAGTTACTAGTCAGACTCGTCATTCAATGTCATTGGACATTGAAAAGCTTTTGCGTAGCTAAACATTTGATTTTATATTTTATTAATTTTAGACAATATAACTGCAAAATGTAAAATTGCGATACATAAATGTCATATAACAACAATTTGCATGTACATGACAATGTTTCCACTACTAAGTATAAACATTGATAATTATTTTTTGTTACAGCAAGGATATCCAAGATCATTCTATTTTTTTAAGATGGGGGAAGGTATATTTTTACTTCTCTCTCATGGCAGCAAACAAATTTCAAATATTTCGGAGGGGGTAACATACCCCAATGTAAATTTATAAAGGCAAGGGGGAGGGGATAAATTTATTTTGGGTGAGTTATGAAATCCCTTCCATAGACGTACATAATTATTAGAATATTTATTATTATTAATTAAAGAATCTATTTAATGAAAGCTATATTTTGCATTTCATTCCTTCTATGATTATAATTTAATCTAGATCTTTCAATTGGTACTTCTTATTCAGAGCTGACATGTTCTTAAATTTTCGATGCATATCTCCCCTCAGATCAGAGCTGACCGCTGATGCACACGCTACCACACACACCACACACACACCAACCTCATAAATACATCTCTCACTGTGCGCCCGAGAAAAATCATAAAAGTAATGAAAGCAGATAAATTTTATTCACCGTTTTGTCTATGTAGCTTTGCAGTTTCTTGTTTTTTTGTTTTTTTTTTGTAGGAAAGCTACTTTTTAACTCGAAATTCTCCCTCAGAAATGTTTTAAATATTTGATTTTTTTGAGCAACTAATTAAAATGCAGTGTTGATCTGTTGGTGGTGCTACTAAAGACTTATATATACATAATATATTAAGGCTTCTTAATTTTCTATTAATTTAGATGTTTCCATTCTAGTTGAAATGCACATCATATGCTGATCAGAGGTTACAGGCAGGGATCTAAAAGGATAAGACAGTGACAAATAAATTGATAACACACAAAATTAGAATAAAATTAGTGATTAGTGACATTTGAATACTAAGCTTAACAAAAAAACCAATCAAAATTCAGTAAAAGTCCCCAATGTTGTTAAGCCAACGAATAAGAAAACTTTATTGTAAAACTATGGGGATAAGTGTAATAAACAAGCCTTTGCCCTCTCTCTCTCTTAGTTACAGGAGAATGATTATAGATTATTTGAAACAAACGATAAACACTCTCTCATATTTAGAATTACATCCAATTGCTTACATCTCATTTTAGGTCAATTCAATGATTTTTAGTAAGTTAGATGATAAGCAAAAACAATTTGCTTCTTACTTATATAGAATTAGACATATTTCTGAACTTGTTTTTATTGAAAAGATAAAATCATTTTTTCATCCCATTTACGTTTTCATGCCTGACGCTATAATAATTGGAGCAAAACAAAATATGTTTTCATGGAATATTAAAGGGTGTAAATTAAAGGGTAAATGCCTAATATTTATGTTTAAGTTGCATCTTCAGATAGAATAAAAATAAAGGGGAAATTCTTAAAATATATTATCTAAAATCATACCTAAAAATGAAAGTATTTTACGGTATCCTGTATTTTTTACAAAAAATGTATGTATAATTTTGTTTAGATTTACAAGTTAATGTTTTGCTTATTAAGTTTTGACACTCAACAAGAGTCATTGCTCGTTTTTCCTTTCTTAGCTTCTGATTTCAGACCTCGCTTTTATGAATGTTGTCATCCTTGTCTGAATGTGCATGGGTTTTGTGACTGTTTAAGGGCCAAAACATTTCCTCAACTTTAACTATAAGTTCCACTTGCCATTGAAGCAGTACCTTTTTCAATGTCTCTAACATGACGCTGTTGCTTTATAAGCCACTTTTGAATTTATATTATTTTCAGGAAGATACTTCTAATTTCGAAAGTTAAAAAAATATTTCAATTAAAATAAAATATTTTGTTTAAAAATGGATTTCCAATCAATGGGTAAAAAGCTAGATACCCAAAATTGCTACGGTATAAGACAATAAACTTTATTTCTCAAGAAAATAATCACTAAACCTCTTGAAATACTTTAACACCACAACCCGTGATATTTTGTGCTTTAGCTTAACAAAAAAAGTAATATTTATTTTACGGGCTGAAAATTATCTTGAAATAACAGCACATATCTTAAATCTGTTTTCCTCTTTATGTAAGCAAAAAAAATAGTTTTTAACAAATGCAACATGATGTTAATTTTATATTTTTAAATGTTTTAAAATGCTTGCTTAAGGTTGATGTTAGGTGGCTGTGTTATGTCCTTTGTATTTTAATATACAAGAACAAATTACAAAATTGAGGTCTAAAAATATTCAAGTTTGCCTAATTTACATTTTGCCAAAGAATCATTAAAAATTACAAAAATATACATTATGAAAAAAAATTTTTACGTCAGGATGATGAAGAGGGAGAGGGGGGGGGAAGAATGGGCTGTTTATTTCAATAGTCCCCAAAGTTTTACAATAAGTTTTCTTTTTCGTTGGCAAAACAACTTTGGGGACTTTTACTGAATTTTAAGTGGTTGATTTATTTAGTTGAGTAATTAAACGTTTCAACCACTAATTTTAATCTACAGAAGGGGAGTAATCATTGAGGATGTTCATGAATTTATCGGCCATTGTCTTATCCCTTTTGATTCCTGGGATGATGAATAAAATAATAAAAATCTTCAAACACATCTAATGTAATCAATGTAATTCTTTTTATATTTCCATGCCTCCAACCTCAATGTAAAATTGGTATTCATTTTTTCCAATACATTTGCAAAGACATATTTGGGGACTCTCAAATCCCTAAAACTCATCTTACTCTAAATAATCAATTATTCAATAATAGTATTCATTTAGCATACAAAGGTAGATTTCTATGCTAATTTAAAGTAAAATAAAAATTACTATGAAAAGACCAATAAGGGAAGTATAAAGTTTATCTAGAGTTATATTAAAAGAATGTAAACTTTTTACATGTTTTTACTAAATGATCAGTTTTTTAAGGGCAAAAGCTATGAATAAAATTCGTGTATTTTTTGAAATGATATGTATAGAAAGAACTTGACCCAAATTCTTTCCATCTTTTGCAATTTTACTAAATGATTTTAGATGCTTAGTTATGCTGTATTATTGACCTGGGCATGTTCTAGGGATACAGGAATAAGTCAATGTGTCACATATTATTTTGAAACCAATTTAATTTTTACTGAAAAATTCTTGAGGTATAGATTTTTCTATTGCAGAAAGAGAGAGATGACAATGGGCTGTTTACACTAGTCCCCGAAGTTTAATAATAACATTTTCTTATTCGTTGGTTTAACAGCTTTAGGACTTAAGTGAATTTGATTGTTGTTTTGATTCATTTAGTTGAGTGCTTAGGAAGGGATTGGACACCTGAATGTTAATTACCGTGGTTTTCAAAGTTTTATATCAATTTTTCCCCCTTTAAGATCTATGGGAAAGCTTAAACTTTTACCATAGGAGTGTCAATTTATCTCTAAGTACCTTACCCTCCTTAAGTTAAGTGTACATTTTATGTCAACTTTTGGCCTGGGAAGAAAAACAATGGACTTATGTACAGCAATTTAAGAAGTTTAACTATTAAATCATCGTCTTATAAACTTCATAATATTTTGTCATCTTAATTTTCACAATGCACGTCTATGAAATTCCTTACTTTTTATTGTTTGTCATTTGATTTTTAAATGTTGCATCCCTAATATTATAGAACTATTATCCATCCTAATGTATGTTTGTCTCGGGCAGACTTTAAGCAGAGAGATTAGACAGTGTCCACCATGGCTTAATTAAAAAGTACATCACTAAGCACATTAAAAACGCAGCTACTCTATAAATGTGTTCTTCCTTTATTCATCAAATAAATTTTAAAGAAAGGTTTGGTGACCTTTTTTTTCAAATATTAACATTTTTTGAGATTATCATTCTTATTGCCTTATTTTTAAACTATTTTAAAAATGAAAGGTATGGAGATGTTTTGTTATCAATGCTTAACAGTTTACTTCGTTTGATAGCGCCGATAATTGAAACATTCTATAAATTGTCCTTTTTTGGACTTTATTTTCCTAGTTTGTAAATGAACCAAATAGTTTTTGGAAAAAAATAGCTAATGAATATTTTCTTATACATTTAAAACGTGAAAATTGTTATGAAATGATCTTTTAATTACTAAACTTGTACTTTTTGCACTTATTATATTATAGTTTTTACTTTTGGAGGTAGGTTAGTTATCTAAAAAAGCAAAGTCAATGGTTTATTGGCCATTTTCGCCTGCCACGGATTTTGGATAGAGTTATTTTCTACTAGATTCTAATACCTACAGTTTTAAATAAGCTTTCAATCCACAGACAATGACCCGTTGATTGGACGATCATTGTGCAAAAATACTTACTGTGCAAATCAAAGAATTGCGCTTTTTAGTAAAAAGTACCAGACTTTCGTTTTAACTTCTCTATTATGAATTGGTATGGTTAAATTCGAACCTGGCATCGACAGAGAAAGCGGCTAAACACTATCTACACTAATTCATTTTACTTCTCTTTTGCGGTTGGCAAAAAAGATTGAAAATAGACCCAATTCTCAAAAAGACTTACTTTTCAGACACGCTGCACAGAAGACCGAATTCCTGAAAAGACTGGGCATTACTCACATCCTGAATGCTGCTGAAGGCACCCGGGCTAGAACTGTCAACACTGGCAAGGTGATTCTTATTCTAGCTTAATCGCAAAATTATTCCTGATTAAAAGTTTAGTTATTTATCGCATCGCATTATAGACAGCTCTCCGTTGATATTAAACTGTAAATTTTAAATTTTAATTATTAGCCGAAGGCTCGGGCTAATAAAACTGGTATTAGTTTTATTTAATTTTTTATTATTCGTGGAAAATTGTCTTTAATACAATGCTATAAACGATTTTTCAGTATTACTTAGAACCAGTTATAATCCAGCGGATATTAATTGGTTTCGAAGCCATACTGGAAATACGATTGCGGATTTTAAAATTTAAACTAAATAATTTATTATAATGTTTCTTGATTAATTTTAAAGGGCATGGCGTGGAAGTCAGAATAACGCCCTAAAATAAAACCTAAATAATGTAAAAAGCTTTCCTAAAAAGTAGAAACTATTCGGACGGACCAGCATTTTCCAAAGTCTTTGCCTTCAGACAAAACACCTTACTACTTTATATCGTTAGATTTATTTATATATGAAACAAATGTTTTGAAAATCACGAAACCTTTTTTAAATTTCCAATTTTCAGGACTACTACACCTCCTCTAACATTGAGTATCTTGGTCTGGAGTTGTTAGATAATGAGAGCGAGGTCATATCAGAATATTTACATCCTGCCATACAGTTCATCTGTAAAGCACTTGACCAAGGTAAACTTCAATTAAAGCTAAAGCTGTAGCTGCAGCCACGCTGCTAAGAAAAGATGAATTTACTCTCAGCCTAAGATATCCTTAGCGGCAGCCAACGCGATATATTAAAGGTGTAACTCCACTAAAATGAGCGGCAAAGACAAAACTGCAGCCGACTTGAGAGCAGTCTTTATATTTAGAAAAACCGTTGTAACCTTCAGGGCGATAAAATAAGTCAAATTCTTTCTTACTATTCATATGCCACCGTCAGCGACAGCCACTCTTCAGCCTTAGCAACCCTCAGTCGCTGTCACAATATTTAAATGCAGCCATCCTTAGCCTTGCTAAACATAAGCCAACCTTTACCGCAGCTACTCTCAGGCGCTCAGATTTAGCAATGAAATTTGATTTCCACTCCAGCTGCGCGACTGGATTTGCGGCTATCGAGACCTAAATATTATGAAACTTTATGAAGAATGTATAAATCCTTTCCATGAACAAAAAGGCTGCGGTTGAAAAACATGCTTTTTATTCATTAGAAAAAAGAAAGATTTGTTTATCAAATAATTCATTTTCTAGCTTCCAAATAAACGATACAATATCAAAAAACTTTTTATTTTAGGAAAAGTTTTGGTTCACTGTGAAATGGGCATTTCTCGTAGCTCCACCTTCGTAATTGCTTACCTCATGTGGAAAGAAAAAATGAACTTGATAGAGGCTGTTAAAAAGGTAATTAAAAAGTTTTATTAAATTTTCAGTTTTTATTCAATTTTCAATAGAAGTTTGCCAATGAAAATTTCTATCCCTATTTATTTTTAACTAGTGATTGCGACCATATCATCTAAGGGCTCCGTATTCGAATAGAAATGTAAAAGCAGAAATATAAACAAAAACCCTGTCAAGACTTGAATCTAAAAATAAAACCATCTCAGGACCCTGTAAAGGAGAACCCGATCGGTTTAGCGGTTAGAGAGATCCTTTGGTACAAACAAACAGACAGACAGACAGCGTTCTACTTTGTATTGTAGATGACAGAAAAAATTATGATACATTTTTAAGAATTAGATAAGTTTCATACATAAAAATCATAAAATATGAACAAATTTACTGACAGTGTTGGTAAGAAATATTTTGACTAATCTAGTTATGCAATGAGAAATATTTTTATGCACAATTTTTGCTTTTACGAAAGTCTAATCTTTGCAAAATTGTTTCATGTTATTATAATTTTTAAAAGTGATTAGCTACGTGTTAGGATTTTTAAAATGATTAAAGTGATTAAAATTAAACCTTATCTAAATCTAAAAAAGATAAAACAAATTTAAGGAATTCCATATTTTGCTTCGAACCCCCCCCCCCCTCCCCTTAAAAAAACTACTTAATAGTAATGTATCGCATCGTATTATAGACAGCTTTCATGGAATATCAAAATAAAAAAAATAAAGGATTAGAACCAGTTTTATTAGCCCTGAGGGTCCGAATGTCCGGACTAACAAACTGGTTTTAATTTTATGATTTATATTTTAATATTCGTGTAAAATTGTTCGTAATACGATGCTATACATGATTTTTTAATATGGCTGATAATAGGTTCTAATTCAGCGTGTATGATAATCATTTATTATGTATTCCTCTTATAAAATCAACAACAGAAATAATTTCTCCTTTAATTTTGTTTTTCTTGAAGCATTCTTAATGTTGCAAAATTTTAACAAATAAACAATTGGCTCCGCGATAAAAGATGGCTTTCTAATGCGCTTCAGTCTAGCTACCTTACTATCTACCTATTGAAATAGCTACACAATCTATCTATCTAGGTATCTTTATGCAATTAAACAGCAAAACGTGTGATAAAAATAGTTATGATATCTAAAGACTTAAAAAAGAAAATTTTAAAGAATTTAAAAAGGTTTGTGAATAAGTCAGCAGTCTAAGTTTTGAACAATTTTAAAAATCAGAGAGACAAACTCTATTTAGATAAAATGTATCATTTTAAGGCTTTCAAAGTCCTAACCAAAAATCACGCGAGATCTTTGATTTCCATTTTATTGCAAAAAAATCTTCCAAAAATTTGAGCAATCAAAATATTTGAGACTTGGAGAGATATAAAAATATTGATTAAATCGTTGCTAGGTAATTTTATTCATTTTGTAAGAATAATTTTTTTGTTGATACTTACAATTTTCAAGTAAAAAAGTGAAACTAGCTTCATTTTGACTGGTAAAGCCCCCCACTCCCTAATGACAGTATTATTTTTAACTAGCATTCCTTCTTTATAATTAGGATGTTGTTCAAACCTATAATTAAATATATGTCCCTCTGTATGTCACCAAAGATATCGAAAACGGCTGGAACGATAGTGTTCTACTATTCAAGAAAGCTTTAAATATTCTAAAAGTGGTATTTTAGGTTACCCACAATCCCCCCCCATCCCACTTCTTCTTTTAATAACAAAATTTTATCAAAAGTTTAAGGGTCTGCATTTTATTTATGCTAATAATTTAGGGACCTCATTGGTCGATAAATTGATGTACATCCCCAATGATGACTCACAAAATTACCACTTATGTAGATTAAACTTCGTTGTTGAAAAGTTTGAAATCTCAACTTATTGAATCAATCAATCAAAATTCACTAAATTCCCCAAAGTTGTTAAGCCAACGAATATGAAAATGTTATTATGACAAGTGTATTAAACAGTCCATTGTCCCCTCTCTCTCTGTTAATTACTTATCTTTATTGTGCCACCTATGTACAAATTGGTCCTTGTACCATCATGAAAGCAACGATTTTTGTACATTTTTTGCTTTTTTCCCTACAAAATTATGAAAGGTTTGAATTAAATAACCAGAAATGTTAAATCTTTGCAACAATTTTTGAATAACTTGACCTTCAACTTTGGGGAAAATATCATTTCATCATTTTTTACAATTTTCCATTTTAAATGGTTTAAGGAAAATCTGAACATTAATAGGTGTTTGACAAAAATTACACTAACTAGGATTGCACGCATTTTCAAAAATAACGATTGCGTATTTTGGTTAGGAAAGTTATTTTGTAGTTAGGTTAGTTTTTGAAGGGATAGGCTCCCTCTATAGTGACAATGGGGCTTTTGGAAGAAGTTGAAATCCCGTCTGGGTGAAAAAAATGTAATCATTGGAAAAATTACACAAAATATAATGTCAATGTTCTATTTGGTCTTGAAAGTAACTAAATGTTTATTACTGAAAGTCTTTTAAAGAATTAAAAATTATACCATTTATGGACCAACAACCCCCTCTCCATCTTATTTTCAATAATGTTTAAAGAAGAAACAAATATTCCTAAAACTTCACCACTCTGAGGGAATCTCCTTAATTAACCTAACCTAAAAAAATAAGAACACAAAAAAGCACTTTTAAAATAACTTTGTTTGTTGTCCATATGCGACAGAGGAAAACCACCGAATATTAAGCTTACTATATCAGGGTTGGGTCAATAGTTTTGTTTTGACGGCCCCTCTTTCCATAATTCTTGTGTAATTCATCCAGCCATGGTACCAGAGATAATGGCTTACTTATAATGACAAAATCATTTAAAATTAGAAAATAAATTCTAACTTAACATTTAAAATAAAAATTAGATTTGTTTGTTTTTGAGGGGATGAGGACTTTTTCATTTCGTTCCATCCGTTTACGTGATCTTTCAGGACACACTTATTGATAACCTTATAAGATTTTTAGAATAATAATTTGTATTCCAATAACATATCTCTCCACCTCTGTAAAGCTATACATCAATGCCTCAGAGCTAAAGTGATTTTGTTGTTGTAATTTATGTAAATTAAAACTTAATTTATTTGATAAAATCTCCCCATTTCGGTCCAAAATTTGAACAAAGAAAATAAATTAAAAACTTAGACATAAGATTTTTCTATTTATAACTTTTTTCTTTAAATTGTTTGTTGAAATATCTTCCAAAAATGGTTTTCATTCTGATTTGACAAAGTTTTTAGAAGTAATGTGTGAGATAACTCATTTTCATTTACTTCTCATCACTTCTCTTTCCTTAACCTCTCTTCCCTTCCCTTCCCCTTTCCTTTCTTATCTTTCATTACTATTTACTTTAAAACATTATAACAAACTATATACATATATCTGTTCTTATAAAAAATCCATATATAGAATATAGATGCATAACCAGTTAACTAATTGAATCCCCCTGTTGGGGACCTTTTTCATCTGCTAGCAAATAGTTTTCTCTTATTTTGTAACGACTTGGCTGTGTTAATAATGCCAACGCTATTGGTTGATTCTCAAAGACCCAATTGAAAGTCGACACAGGGTCCACGGGGTGGGGACATACAGTTATTCAACCCCTTTCCCTCTATTGTTTTAATCTAATGTTTTTACTTAAAGCTCAAGCTTTCAACTTTTGTTAAAATTTTGCTTTTAACTAGCTTCATTTTTTAGGTGCGAGAGAAAAGAGATGTAAGACCCAATAGCGGTTTCCTCAAGCAACTTGTGCTTCTGGAGATGAACCTGAACAAGCTGGGCGGATGCCTGGTGTAAAGAGTAGTTGCGCTACCAAAAAAAACTAATTGCTCCATATATGTCCAAACTCAAGCTCAATACTTACATTTCTAATTAGTTTCATAGTGATAAAAATAATTGCTCAATTTTGTCTATTTTTTATTTGAGTATCTACTTCATAAAAAACTAACCAATTATTTAGAAAAATATTAAAAGGACATTTTAGCAAAAAAAATCTAGCAAAGCTAGCCCTGGTTATCTCATAAGATTTATCTCACATTTATATTTATTGTTTTCAAGTCTATAATCGGAATAAAGATAACTTTAGAATTTTTTGTAAATATTAGTTTTAATTTTGTTTCTACCCGAGGATTAATAAAGACTTGGTCTCAAACATATTCATGATTATATTATTAATTGTTATTAGCTCTGTATTTTTACTATTATGCTTCTTATAAAATTAATATATTGTACATAGATTAGAATAAATAAAAGTATTAAAAATATTTCTCGTATTCATTCGAAATCGATTAATTAAGGTAGATTTGAACCGGTTCTCATCCATACGAAAACTATGTCTAACATTGTATTATATCCATTTTTTACGAATATAAAAATGTACAATCATAAGATTAAAACCAGTTTTTTAGCCCGTGCCTTTGGCAACTCGGGGCTAAAAAAACTGGCTGTAATCTTATAATTGTACATTTTATATTCGCGGAAAGCTTTTTATAATACGATGCGAGAAATAACTATTCTTCCATATTTATTCTGATATTAATGATAACAGTGACAGATAAAGGACTGTAATATATATTGTTCTCCAAAGTTTTATAGACGCACTCTCCCATTCGTTGGATTAAAAAATTGGGGAGGTTTTTTAAACTTGAAAAGGTTGTACAAGTAAGCCATGAACAAACTTTTTCAACAATGAAAACAGCGACAAACAAAGATCAAAAACTGTACTCTGAAACAGTAAAATATTTATTATGCCCTAGCGGCAGCATTTAAAGCCTCTAATGTTATTTACTTGGTTAGAAAAATAATACAACTTACCAAGAAACCAAAGTGAAGAATCGATTCAGTCATTAGTGTTAGTCTCAACAGACAGACAATCGTTATTTTACTACCGGTTGGGCCCCTAGCATTGAAGGATCCTTAATAGAAAGGGTAGAAAATACTTAAATCTAAAAGTAAATTGCCTAAAACCATTCCTGGATGTATGTGAAGCTTCCCTAAAATTGAGAATCTGTTTAGAAATTATGGAAATCTTAAGCTTCAGACACAAAAAAACGTACTACTTTAAATAATAGGATAGACAAATGATCAACGCATTATCTTTTAAATATTACATTTACTGAATACATCAAAAAAATTATTCTTTTAATGTATCGCAGTTTACGCTTATTTATCAAGAAGCCACTGCTGTGTTACTTAAGCAAAAGAATTTCCTTGTTACAGTACAATAAGTTTGAATTTAAAGAACCAAAGTTTTTTTACAGCTTTGGTTTTAAATATAAATACCAAATTTCTAATATTTCCTGAAAGGAAGCGACGTGGTTTTGGTACCTACCAACAAGCAAAATAACCTTTTTGAAATTTTGACTTTCTAGCACCAAAAAAATTAATTTATCAGATTCTTCTTATATAAAATAGATTTGTGAGGTAAAAAATCTATTGTAATTAAAAACTATCATCATAGATTTTTTCCGAATCTACTGCAGTAAAATGTTCCTGGTAACGATTATCTAACAAAATCTATTAAGTTCGAAGACTGCTAGCTGCCTAATGGCTAAACATACTATTACATGCCCGAACACCGTGTTAAGCGATATGAGAAAGCCTATATATAATCTATTGACCAAGATCTAATGATGTACAGGGAGATCTCTACTGAAGAAAAACGCGCATTTATGTGCACCGAGACAGCTGTGCACTATTGAGTAATGACTATTCCAGATAATCGGTCAGTTAAAATTTTGTGCAAGCATAATTTATGCGTTCCATCGTTTAACCCTTAGCAGCCTTTATATTTCTGGAGATATTCGTTACCAGGATAATTTCACCCTAAATTGCACTAGATCCTCTTTTTTTCTTCAAGAAGTATTCTCCTTTTGTACCATATTCTAGAATAGTAAAGAATGTACCGTCGATAATAACCAAAATGCTCACATACACCCATTTAAACATCTTAGTTAATATTCATTATTCACGCAACTAAACACAAATATTACACACACACACACACACACACACACACACAAACAGACCAATGGCATGGAATTGAAGGTCATAGTTCTGTTTTTTTTTGTAGCGAAGATACCCTATAGCACATTTATAGTTCGTCTGTCCGCACATTGTTTATTCGGCTGCTAATAGAGATAGATTGCTGATCTTTGTGTAAATATTCCACTGACAAAACAATGATATTCCACGTAAAACACTTAGTATGTCGGTTAATCTGTAATTTCTTCAATTTGACGGACTGTTTATCGATTAGTTTTGGTCTGTATTATATTTGGATTTTAATAACTAAACTACTCTTCAATAATGTTTAGATGCCTGTCTATCAGGAATGAAAGACTGGAGACAATAGTAATATTGTTCCATTAAATCTTATTATTGCAAGTTTATTTAATATTTTGAAGTAAAAAATGTTATTATTATTTTCATACGCGTAATCTTCACAGAAATTCCGCCATCTATCATAAATGGCAGTCGATAAAATTTTTAAAAATCATGGTAAGACCTTTGGATTTATTAAATCATAGAGAAGATCCTCATAGTTTAGAAGCATACTCACCAAAAAATTGAGCAGAGTACCTAACAGAAGCCGAATATATCACTATTTCCCTAATGACAGATGGACAAAGTGAGTTATCAAGTAGCTTTACTACTAAGAAACAAATATGAAATATTATAAAACTTAGAATTTTGTGTTTGTAAGAAGGAAGAAGGTTAATAGAGGGCAATCATTGACTACAGTTTACCACTAATACCAGTAATTATTAAGGATATAATGAGCTACAGACCTAACATGCTAGATATACCTACAGTTGGGCAGATGGTAAACAGTTGATTTCATACAGGAAAAGGGAACAGTAAAATATTATACATTGTTTAATGGCAATATGTTGAATTTCTGAATATATAACTTTTTATTTAACAATAAAGCTTTTTGAAAAAGAAATTGTTATTTTCTTAATTTAAATCAGCCAGCATTTTATTTATTTAAAAAAATAAGGGTGATTTTTTTTTTATCTGCATTACCTTTAGTCTCACTAAACTTTTTTTTCTCACAAAATAATTACATATTTTTAAATAGGTTTACGTTATTTCAAACTATTAATGTAATATTCATCTGTTTTTAATAATAATCTTAATATTTAGTCTTAAGCGCGAAGCTTTTAGAGTAAACCTTTTTTCAATAAAAAATTATTATGTAAATTATTCTTTAGGAGTGAAGCTACTCTACAAACGTTCGTTTTGTCTCTCTGTCTGTAACGCTATGGTGGCCCCTGAAATTATAAAGATATGTAAAGGAAGGGGAAAATTGCCTGCCTCCTATAAAAGTCTAGTATATTATTAAAAGCAGCACACAAAAACTAGAAAAAATACTTAAACAAGGATGACAACATCCATAAAAGCGAAGCACTGAAACGGTAGGACAAACGGACATTATCACGTGTATAGTGTCAGAACTGAATAATCAGAATATAAATGTATAAGAGTCAAAGCAAAACTATAAGTAAATTTGTTGAAAAACTGCTTGATACAGGATAATGTTTATGGACATACTTACATTTTAAGGACTTGATTATAGAGTTGCTTCGCTTATTACATTATACTTTGATGTCCCAGAAATCAATATACCAAAAATCAGATCAATCGGATGATTAGATCACGTAAAAATTTGTTGTTGAAAAAGTAAAAAAATCAACATGTTTAAGATGGACGTACGGACATTTTGGTAATGATTATAGAGTTGCTACGCTTTCTAAATCGTACCTAACTACTAAAGGAATCACCATGCAAAATTTGAAATCGATAGGACAATTCTAACATGCCTAAATTAACGAAAAAAGCTATCCGTTACGGACGTACGGACGGACCGGCCCTAATTATAGAAAAGTTTCGCTTTTAATAATGGATTTTGCAGATGATATTAATTTCTTTAATTTATAGAATATAAGTTTAAATACTTACTGTATCTTATATTCTTACAAATTTACAAATTTTTAGTTCTTCTGTTTAAGTTACGCTAGCTAGATGTTTATGTACTTGATTATTTTCCAGGTCTTTAAGGTTCAGACAATAGTCGATAAATTGCTGTACATCCCAAATGATGATACACAAAATTATCCCTTTTGTAGATTACAACTAATGGTTGAAACTGTTGGACACTCATTTAAATGAACTAAATGAACCACTAAAAAGTACTCAAGGTTGTTAAACCAACGAATTAGAAAACTCTATTATAATACTCTGGGGACTAGTGTAATAAACAGCGCATTGTCTCCTCCGTCCTTGTTATTTTCGCCAACATAAAGGGCCCTAACAGCAATACCATTTAGTATAATTTATTCATATCTAATTGCTTGTTCAACAAAGGTCCTCAACAATTTAGCGTCAACGCAATTGAATTAAAGATGTAATAAAATGAAATATTGTCCACTCTAACTCACAGAAATAAAGGGATAGTAAAACTATCTAAAACAAGTTAGTTCCAAAAGCTTGAGTTTCCATAGAGATTTATGGTTGGTTGATTGGTAGTCTATGCTTTTCTAACATCCCATCACATCTATTATATTAGGCAATTAATTGTAAGAAATTAGCGCAAAAAGAACATAATATCAAATTAATAGAAAAATCAATGAGATTATTTTTAGGGTAGGTCCGTTCATCCGTCCGTACGTCCGTCCAGAACGGATAGCTTTTTTCGTTAATTTAGGCATGTTAGAATTGTCCCATTTTAAACTTTGCATGGTGATTCCAGTAGTAGTAAGGTACGATTTAGAAATAGTAGCAATAATTATAACTAGAATGTCCGTACATCCATTTTAAACATATTGATTTTTTTACTTTTTTAACAACAAATTTATCTATTTATCCGATTGATCTGAGTTTTGGTATACTGATTCCTGGGACAACAAAGTACAATAATATAAGCGAAGCAACTCTATAGCCAACTCCTAAAATGTAAGTATGTCAATAAACATTATCCTGTATCAAGCAGTTTTTCAACAAATTTACTTACAATTTTGCTTCGACTCTTATACATTTATATTCTGATTATTCAGTTCTGACACTATACAAGTGTTAATGTCCGTTTGTCCTACCGTTTCAGTGCTTCGCTTTTATGGATGTTGTCATCCTTGATTGAATGTTTGTTTGTTCAAGGGGCTTTGATTTATAAATCATTTTAGTACGTTAAATTGTTTTAACTAAATTTACTTGATACAATAATTATTTAGTACAGCTATAAACCTTATATGCCTATATCCATGCGGACAACCTAACCCTGTGGCCCTACCCTTAATTCTCTGTGTAATTTTGTTCAAAGCTATTGCATCAAAGTTTTTCAATTCGAAGAATACAATTATTTACTCTTTAAATTTTTATTTAGTGACGAATTATTTTAGTAAATAGTAGCCTCGCCCCTAGAGGCTTTATCCAAAGTTAAAAGTATAGTTTCCTCTGAAATTAAAACACAAATAACGACTAAACCATAAAACAACTTTCTCATTTATAATAAAAATGGTTATTATTTGAAATTTATGATTTTGACTTTTTAACACTGTTTTAACATTTATTTTATTATTTAGATTAAATTTATATGAAAATCAAACTTATCAGTCTTAAAGGCTTTAAATCTAACAAATATTCTCAAAAATATATATTTAAATCACAACCACTTTGTTTATTTTATCTATAAGGAATGCTAAAAAATTCCTAAAACACTTTTATCAACCCCATATAGTCAGAAATAGTTACAGAAATTCTTTAATTTAAGTTGTAATACTTGTGTCAAGGGATTTTTTACTAATTGGATCTGTTACCAAATTATCATGTACTCTAAGAAAGTGAATCTTGTAGCTGGCTAAAATAACGGTCCCCCCTTGAACCCCTTTACCTCATCTATTTCCCTCCTACTGGATGAACGAACTGTCCAACTAGTCTTGTCCATGCTAGCAACCTATATTTCTGCTGTCAAAATATCCACGTATATTCATTCTCGTCTTATTTTGACGTAACTCTAAACCAAATCTTACAAATGGAGTGCATGATTATGCGGCCAAAACGTTCTATAGATACCAACCTTCAGCTGGAAGTACCGACTGTGCATGAGACTGCGCGTTACGGTAGTTTCGTGCCAAGGCAAGCCCCATACTCTATTCATGTCTCACGTTTGACATAGCACTAGTAGGAATAAATTTTATGTCTTAATTAGTATGCGATATTGGACCGTTATTTCAATCCGACAATGAGCGGTTCTTTTTAAGGGAGCATAATAGCAACAAACCTGCCGTCTAACCCCTTCTTAACCCATTGTTATCAAACTTGACCTAAAGAAATAAACAAACAAACGAAAACCAAACATCTATATTTTCAATTCGAATGGTTAGGAAGGCATAAATTAGGATATCCCCTAATGATTAAACACAAAAAAATATTTCAGTATGATTAAAATTGGTAAATGTTTGTCCCTTTCTCTGCCTATAGTTAACAACCCTTCTACAATATTTATGTTAGATTTATATGGTGTAAAATTTGCCAAATTCCTTTAGATTTTTATTTTGGTACATAGTAACTCTACAAATGTTATATTTTCTCACTGACATGTTGAAATACCTTTTTATTCTTTTTTTCTTTCAGGTACAACAATTATACAGATCATACCAAAAAATTGTACTGGACAAAGTGTCTAAATAAAAAGTGACATCATAAAAATGAGGGAGATAAGAGGAGAAGTGGAAACGAAAACCAGTAAAAAAGAGAAGGAAAAATCACTCATTTTTAGAACGTCACATGGCTAATTTTCGAGACACTTTGTAAAGTTACTAAAAAATTAAGATTTTTACCATTATTACTAAAATCCCTATAATAAAGTAAAAGGATATCTGTCTGTTTATCTGTCTGTGTGTGTGTACCGAAGGATCTCGCTAACAACTGAACTGATATGGTTCTTCTTTATAGGGTAGGTCCTGGGAAGGTTTATAACTATTTTGGGGGAGGATACCACAACCCTCTCAAGTGAAATCGCCCCTGGAAAAAAATAACCTCCCAAAAATTTTGTTTTTAACTTTTTCTTTTTAAAACTACAAATGAAAGTGGAAGGAGTTGACTTCCCTCCAGTTTCAAGGACTCCAGGAGCCTCTAGGGACGTAGTCGCTAGTTACATATAAAGTTGATGAAAATTTTCATTCTTGTATGAAGAAAATGTACTGTAAGAATGCATTTATCTTAATCCTTAAGCATCAAATGAACAAAATAGATTTTTAAGTTTGTCAGAATTTGATCAACGTACTGAAGAAAAGCATTATTGTGAATGATAACTTATCGACTTGCTGTCCGAGTCCAAAACATATTAGAGATGTTAATATGGCATTTTCTGAGTTGGGGGAAGCCTTGGTCAATAAACAGGCGAACTTATTTCCATGCAAACTCAATGTTATAATGAGAATACAAATGTCGCGTTGTCTGTTGAGTGTTACTTTACGTGCAAATGTCATGCAAAATAGCCACCGACCCCCCCCCCCCTAGAATAGGATTTATTATTAATTCAAATAACTAATCAATTGTGTTTTAAAGAAAGTACACCAAAGTAGCTATACAAATCTTTAAATAATTTTGGCGGATTTAAATTTTTACACAACACAAGTATATGATATAGACTGATTGATGATTTATAAACAATACATCTTTAATACGTTATTTCAATGAAACGGTACAATTAGCACTATGCAATTAATCTAATGATTTATTGCAATGTTTTCTTCATAGCTTTCAACTGTCAATTATTAGTAAAGAATTAATAAAAAATTTCGAATTTCAATTATTTAGCAAATTTTCTTTATTTTCTCATTAAAGTCTTGAACCATAATTCAAATAATTTTTTTAGAAGTGGCTTTCTCCCTTTGTTCTTTGGGCGAAGCTTTCAAGATAGGGTTAGGGCATCTCCTCGCTTTGATTTTAATTTACTGGTTAAACAAACAAAACAGATTTTGGAGATTCTAAATTATCTCAGAGCTACTTTTATTTATGGTGGGTTGAGAAATGCTCCAACCCAAATCATACAGCCTGTTCAGTACCAAAACAAAAATTAAATGCAGCCGTTAATGAGATCTTACTAGACATATACACATAGACACACTTTTTATTTTTTAGTATCGGAAAAAGTGGCGTGGACACAGCGATTCATCAGGAGGTGTAAATCCTTTTGAGGATAAAGAGAGAGGGGATGGCAGGACTTCCTAATTTCAAATTTAGAGGGGGAGGGGGGTAGATTTTAATACACCACCCTTTGGCACGATAATAATAAGATATGATTTTCTTTTATGGATTAGCCAATCAATTTGATAACCATTTTCCTACCACTTAGTATGAACTAGAGCAGTAAAAACATAAATCTTTATTATAGTTATAAATCAAAAGAATTAAAATAACATTGAGCTAAATAAATAGTTACATAACATATAAATTAACCTATTTTTAGATTTTTGAATCCATCATTTTGGATAATGTTTTTTAGAAAATAAAATAATGTAAGGCTGAAACCTGCAAAAAAAGTTGCTCTTTCGTAAAAAAAAACTACTGTTTAAAATATTTATGCTAGCAACATCCATAAGTAGCGAAGCACCAAAAAAAAACTACGGTTGGACAAAAAGACAAAGTAAGTTATGTTTTATGTTGGGTTGTCAAATAATAATAATATAAACTAGGCCAAAGGAATTTTTACTAAAAATTGTCTGTCTCTCTTAAAAAACAGCCGATAAAATTATATTTTCCCCATAGCGTTACGGACTGACTGGCGGACAGACAGACATTGTTTCTTATAAGGTAGCTTCGCAACTAAATATGTGTGACTGAACGAGTGGCAAAATGCTTTTGTTGTACACTCATAATATAAATTGATTTATCCCTTTTTATCATGAATAAGGAGATAAGTACATTAGCTTTAGGGTATACTCAAAAAAGACTTTAAAAATACTAGTGGCTGCAAAGATTTTAAAAGGCTTAAATATAAAAACGAAATAGCCTAAAACCACTATAGAAGCTTTTCTAAATTGGATATGTCAGTAGGTTCAGCTCGAAATCTTATGCTGAAGACAATAAAAAACTTAATGCTTTATATTATAGATAGTAATATAAACAAAATCACAATAATTTTTTTCTGTAATATATATCACATAAAAAAAATAAACAAAGAAAACTACTAAAAAAACTGGAGAAATGAACTTAAAAGATGGGACAATACAATTTTGATTTCTATTAAAAATGAAGAAATCAAAAGATTGGAAAGGAGAATTCTTAAATATAGGTAATTTACTTGCTTAATTGCTTTCTTTCTTTCATTCCAATTCAAATTTTGTATATCTGAGAAAATTGCTCGCTTCGAATATTCAGCCAATAAGTTTTTCCCTAAATTCTTGACTTGCACAAAACGCTTTGAAAAATTAACCTTTTTTTGCCACGGCCCCATAGCACGAAGTGACTTGAAATGAATGGTATGTGAAGTTTAATTTTGCTAAATCTATTTTTTCCAATGTGGCCATCTGTTAAAATGTTTTTGTTGTGTTGGGCGACAAAAACTAAGTATGTCCTTATATAGGAAGCAATATATTTTGCGATAAATTTCATGTCATAATTGAGTTTTAGATTCTAGTTCTTATTTTTATGTATCTTCACCAAATTTTTTCTTTTTCTCTATTTACTTAATATTTTTTTTATATTCAAATAATTAGTTATTAGAAATTCTTACCCGTAAATAATGTGATTATAATTGAAGCTGTATATGGATTCTGTAATGGTTTTAGTATTTTTTGATCGTTTTTCCTTTGAGACCAAGAGCGTAGTCGCTCTTTCATGTTGTAAGATTGTTTTGTCCAAAAGAAAATATATTAGAAATGTATGTTTTTCTTTCAGGAGTTCCTCCTCTGTACAGCCCCTCAGGGTAGGGGAGATGTATGTAGTAATTGTCAAATGTTACCTGATTTGGATCGTAAGACAGAATCTGAAACCAAAATGCTGAATCTCATCCGAAGTCAAAGCCACCAAACGTAGCTAGGCTTCCAAAGTCACCCAAAAACCCTCAGCTCTAACCACAGATTTGAAACCAAACAACCGTGTGGCTTTATAAGGTACCCAAAAAGCCTCACTTTCAAACGCAGCCACCATTAGTAATGCGGCTTTTTAGATGCTGTTGCCGAAGCCAATTCATCCATGTAGCTTAGACAAATCCGCAGCAGACCTCTTAAAACAAACTTTTGATCTTACAAACAATTTTTTTTTGCAGACACCCTGCATGTGCATATTTGAATGGACTCTCTCCATCTGTGATAGGGAAAACAAAAAAACCGGCCCTCTATGTATGAAAGCAGATTGACCCAGAGACACCTTTGAAAACACCCAGGGATCAAAGGGATAAGACAATGGCCTGTTAATAATATACATCCCCAATGATGATACACAAACTTACCTCTTTTGTTGAATAAAATTAGCTGTTGAAAAGTTTGAACACTCGACTTAATGAACCTGCTAATTAAAATTCATGAAAGTCCCCAAAGTTGTGGAGCCAACGTTATTAAAATACTTTGGGGACTAGTGTAAGAAACAGCTCCCCTTCATTCCTGGGAAACACCAAACTCTGCAAGATAAACACAAGAAAAATGAATTCCAACACCAAGATTAATTACCCTAAAGGACTGAAAATAAACAATTAGTATTATGGCATGCGATATCATATACTTCTATCTATCAAATTTTATATTTTTTCCTTTCTATCCTTCCTCCCCTTTCTTGAATTGTTTATAAAATCTTTTTATTGCAATCTTTCACCAAAGGCTAAGTAAGGAAAGGCATTCAAATATTCTTACTTTCCATGTTCCACAACTTTCCTTTTTATTGTATTTCTTTTGTTTCAAGTCTTTTCAGAAAATCAAAAGTTCTTAGAATTTAAAACTCAATATCATTGCCGAGCTTAAATCGAAAAAAAACGCCAAATACATACTTTTTAGTATATAATCCTGGCATGAACCCTATCCCTAAAAGTGCACTTTAGGCCTTGTTTTGTTTGGTTTGTATCATCTTCTTTTCTTTCTCTTCTCATTCATGTACACTCGAGTAATCTCTCTCTCTCTCTCTCTCTCTCTCTCTCTCTCTCTCTCTCTCTCTCTCTCTCTCTCTCTCTCTCTCTATCTCTATCTCTCTCTCTCTCTCTCTCTCTCTCTCTCTCTCTCTCTCTTTCTCTCCCTCTTTCTCATCCTCTGTTTCTCTGTGTGTGGCTTTTTAAATACAAGAGGATATGTAAAGTGGATAAAAATTATTTCTGTACAAAAGTTTAAACAAAAACCATGTCTCCTTAAACATCAGTGTTTGAAAAATCCAATCTAATTAAGAATTAATAGTCCAGTATGGCCTCAATACCATTTCATTTCGACTAGATCGAAATCGATTTTGAGCTGAAAAATCGTATTATAGTATCGTATTATAGGCCATTTTCAATGAAAAACATAATAACGTTTAAAGAATTTATCCTTCCACTCCTCGGAGCCAAAAAAGAGAATTAATTACAGAAAAACTGAAAAAAAGATGCTATAAAAAAAATTTTAGACTAGATAATTTCTAACTCTCTACTCAATTTGACATCCCAATGTCAGTCGACGAAGGAAAGAACTCGGTTTTAATTTTATTAACTTAATTTAATGGGTATAATTGTCCCTGTCAAGTATAAAATTTGTACCAATTACCCATCCCTTTATTCATCAGGGCTCTCTAAATCTCTCTTTCTTTGACTCCTTGGTAAGTTTGAATTTTGCATAACAAAATCTGACAGCCAAGTTCTACAATCAAGAAAAAGGGAGTGGAAAAGTGTTGTTCTCATGGAATAATAAATAGATGGAAGGATAGGTAGCTTATTATGCCATGTTTGTTTAGTCGCAGCAATAATACAACCACTAGTCCCCAACGTTTTTTAATAACGTTTTCTTATTCGTTAGCTTAACAACTTTGGGGACTTTAATTGAATTTTAATTGGATGGCTCATTAAGTTGAGTATCCAAACGTTTCAACCACTTATTATAATATATAGAGGGGAAATTTTGTGCATCATCATTAGGAATGTACATCAATTTATCGGCCATTGTGTTATTCCTTTAGATCCCTGGGAGAAATCTGTTTTTCTTTAAATTCTAGGTACAGAGATGCTGTGCTTTTATATTTTACCTAATCATTTCATGAATCTTGATATGTAGGAAAATTATGTGTATTTCTATGAGCCTACAAATGAAACAGTCATATATATAGAAAAGCTTTTTGTGTTTGCTGAAACATTTTTTATTTAATTTTTCGTTTTAACTTAATTTACTAATTTAGTGTTTTTTTCTAAACTTGACTTGAATCCCAGGGAGTGAGTGTACTTTGGGCTGTTTATTACACTAGCCCCCAAAGATTTCTCATTCGTTGGCTTAACAAATCTTAGGACTTTTATTGAATTTTGATTGGTTGGTTCATTAATTTGAGTGTCTAAAACTTCAACCACTAACTGTTATATACTGAAAATGTAATTTTATGCAACATTATTGGGGATTTATATCAATCTATCGGCCATTGACATCTAACTTTAGATCCATTCTTGCTCCTGTCGATTTTACTTTTTTTTAATAAACATATTTTTACAATTTTAATATTTTGTAATTATTCTATGGTTGTTGTTAAGTAACTTTGTTAAGGGCAAAACAAGGGAGTGAGGGAGTGAGTAGTGAAACCAAAAACTTTTAAACCCCTTTTTTTTTAATCCATTGAAGAAATAATATTTAGTAGAGGGGGTGTTTAAAGATGGGTGGGTTGTTTGTTGGGTAACAAGGATGACAACATCCATAAAAGCGAAGCACTGAAACGGAAGGACAAACGGACATTAACATTTGTATAGTGTCTGAAACTGAATAATCAGAATATAAAAGTATCGAATGAGTCGAAGCAAAATTGTAAGTAAATTTGTTGAAAAACTGCTTGATACAGGATAATGTTTATGGACATACTTACATTTTTAGGACTTGATTATAGAGTTGCTTCGTTTATACTATTGTTCCAGGAATCAATATACAAAAAATCAGATCAAACGGAAAATTAGATCACATAAAAATTTGTTTTTAAAAAAGTAAAAGAAATCAACATGTTTAAAATGGACGTACGGACATTCTGGTAATGATTATAGAGTTGCTACGCTTTCTAACTCGTACCTAACTACTACAGGAATCATCATGCAAAGTTTGAAATCGATAGGACAATTCTAACCTGCCTAAATTAACGAATAAAAGCTATCTATCTCGGACGGACGGACGGACGGACGTACGGACCGACCCTAATTATAGAAAAGCTTCGCTTTTAAAAATACTGGGTAGGGCAAAAGGAAAACGTATTGACCATTGCATAACACAGTAACAACAAGGAGAGGTGAAAAAAATATGTAAAAATGCTGAAATGTAAAATTTCAATATTTAAAATGTGAAATAAAAAGAGGGGATGGGTTGAAAAATTGTTGTTGAGGGGGTTGGGGAGGGGAGAAAGGGAATGTGTGAGCAACAGCAAATTGAAGAAGATGTGCTGCGCTCCGCTTAACAATATCATACCAACAACAATTTTAACAACCAGAGAAACAGATTTAAATGAGGGGTGAAATAACAAAAGGGCCGAGGAGAGAGAGAGAGATAGAAACGACACATACAGAGAGAGAGAGAGAGAGAGAAAGAGGGGTGCGGCGCGCCGTAAACTTTGGTTCATTCACGGCTGTTGGAACACAAAAGCCAAGCAGTTGTTGTTACTCAGAGGTTGAAGCAAGATATACACTGTACAAAAATGTTGAGACGACTGGTGAGTTCAAGTGAATAATACCAATAATAATAATAAAAAGACTCACATAGATATATTTATGTAGACATTTAAGGATATGGAAATTGGCTTCTAAATAGTTTTGTCTAAAATTTAAATTTTTTCATAAATAGTGACTTCGTTTATTTAAAAAAAGATATGGGAAAATTTAAGCCAAGATGAAATCAACATTTAACTCATTTTTAAATTTTTCATTACTCCATATTTTCAATAACTCTCTTTCACTGAAAAAAAATCCTAAAAGTGAACCAAAATAACAAAAAAAACATTACATTTTCAAAAAGGATAATATATGTAGTTCATGTTTGAAATTTAAAGAAAAAACGTTCTACATTTATTGGACGAAGGTTCGAACTTGCAGATTAATATAAATAAGTTAAATGTACATAATAATAAACCAAATTAAACCCAAAAAGTTTAACATTAATATCAATGTTATTTAAAAACGCAATTTTACTCGAAAATAATTTCAAATATCTTAAATGTTAAGTGAAGCATATTTGTATAAAGAAAATTTATCAAAAATCTTGGAGGATTTTTAAAATTATTTATATTTTTCTTTATCTGTGCATATGTGTGAGTGTGTGTCTATGTATGTGTGTGTGTGTGTGTGTGTGTGTGTGTGTGTGTGTGTGTGTGGTAATAATTGATGATAAAATACTGAATCTTCAAAACTTCTCTCCTCTCTTTATATCTTTGTCCATTCACATTGTATTATCCCCCCTTGCATAGCTTTGGTGGTAACGGTAAAGAATAAATTTGATTTGGAAAACCAATTCTACAATTATTTTTTTATATATATTATAATAGGATGAGATTACAATTTTAGTAAAATTAATGTTCCATCTTGTTATCTTGGATAACAAAGTATCGTATGTCGTGATTTGGTGATTACTGATTTTATTTAAAATCATAAATTATCTTACCAAGTTACCCAAAAATGATGACAATTTTTTTCATTCATTGAAAGTTGTTATAAAATTTTATTTCATAAATTTCTTTTTAAAGATAAAAATGGAGAAAACTATATTAAGGTTGTTGCCCTCAAAGTGCTTAGACCGAGCACAGAATCCCCCTCCCTTTATTTTAAAGTGAAAATAAAGGGGATAGGGATATCTTTTTTTTATGTGCTTTTGTTTTACTTTAGGTACTATTGGGTACAGGGTAGCTCCGAAGGGTTAGGGCATAGACCACCCGCAGGGGTTAGGTATAAAGAACGCTCCACTTATTTTAAAAATAATTAGGGGGGGGGGGGAGTTCTGTGCGCGCTAGGTATTTGGAAGGAAAGGTCTGACATTATTTAAAATATTAAAATACCAGAAAATTATTTTATATACATGTGTGTGTTTCTGCAAGTACGATAAGTCATACAACAGCTTGCTATTATTGATAATAGGAGTTCAATAAATGCGCCATTAAAAAATCAGCACAAGAGAAACTGTGAGTGAATGTGTGTGTGTACATATGCAAAGTCATACTACAGCCCTAACAAAAAGGACGTTAGCAGACAAACCTTCAGATTTGTAGAATAGCTTCTCAAGTCAGCTAGAACCAAACAAATCTATTGAATAAAAAGTACATTATGGTTAAAATGCAGCTAAAAAATTTCTACACCAATTAAAAAAGGATAATTACTACAATTTTGGTTTAGTAATTTAATAAAATAACAGTAGTCAACCAAAAGTTAGAAGATTAAGCTAGATTTTAAGAAGATTTTTGTGTAATGATGCAAAAAAAGACAAAATTTTAATATAAACTTATACTTGCTTTAAAATAGGAATATTTGTTGACAATTTACATTTTTTGAATATTAGATTAAACCTTGATTTAAAATTCAATAACTATGATAAAATTAAAGTTAAAAGTAAAAAATCAAGACTCTATTAAAGATCTTCTTAAAATTAATATCGCAACTTCTAAGCAATTATCTTTGACCTTCAAGAACCGACTTTACCCATTCATTGTTTCTAAAATGTTTTCATTCATGTTATTATCTAGATTTGCATACCCACATGTTCATAAAAACTAGATTCTAACAAGAACGACAATGTTCTTATCAGCGACAGAAATGTCCCTGAAGTGAACCAAAACTCCTTCCCCTACTTACTCCAGTCATAGCTTTTACCATAAAAAAAATTATCCACTTTTAAAGTTGGGGGAAATTACCTGAAAAGATGGAATTAAATTAAATTTATTAAGATTATCACAAGTTATATGCAAAATGCTTGTATTATTTATATTTATTTGATATACGAATTTGAAAGTTTACGACCTGAAATTTTAGAGAAGCTTTGCTACAAAAAATTTGCACTAAATGGACTAAATGAATCCTTCATACGAGACATTACAAAAGATATAAAGTATAGAGTAACAATAATGGATTTGAAATTAGTTTCGTAGAGCCCTGAAGAACTCATTAAAACAATTAAATAGCATTGGAAAAAATATCTACAAAAAATGCATAAATTTTATTTCTTTTGTATATATGTCTTTTAGGCTAAAATTTTCGCTCTAAATTTTTTGTCTATTTGCATGATGGAAAGTAGTAGTTTGGTAGTGTATGTCTGTTGGATTAAGGTCAAGGCAGTGAATATTTATTTGTTAGGTTGTATGTTTTAAGATCTGTATGACTCTAAGTAACGTCCATCATAAAGAAAGACAGTAAATCTATATCAGTATGGATGTGTGGAAAACATACTCTAGATTATACGTCTATTGTCTAGACGGTCAGTAGTTTTATATAAGGGACATTCAACAATGTTAAGAACCTTTTTTTTCTAAAAAGGCAGCGGTAGATCACTCTAGAATGCATCTAAAGGGTTTGACATAAGTTTTATGTAGTATTAATGAATTTGAAAGGACCTGACTAATCTAAAATGTACGTCTATTGTCAAGACGGTCAGTAGTGGTTTCCAGGAAGGGCCAAAGTTTTATAATAACGAATTCTTATTCGTTGGCTTAACAACTTTGGGGACTGTAAATAATTTCACTTGGTTTGTCATTATTGGTCAAAACATTTTAACCGCTAATTGTAAACTACTGAAGGGGTAATTTGGTGTATCATCAGTGGGGATTTACATCAATTTACCGAACGTTGTCTTATCCCTAAGATCCCTGAGTTGTTTGGTAGTTATGTGTACTACGTGCGTGTAGGACATAAAACATTTAGTCCAATACATTTATTCTGGTTTCCTACAGTCACAATAGTCAAGATTATTTATGTCCGGTTGACATATTTTTAAAAAATTCACTATTAATGTTAAAAGATATAATGTTTTAAAAAATCATTCAAACTATGGATGAAGATTCATTATTATCCATAGAATTTATTGAAATTATTGCCAATAAGTTGCACCTGTTTTTTTCCTACTCTTACTATTAATGTTACGCATATGACACAGCAGCAGTAGGTATTACTTTAAAGGTGATAAGTTATGACGCGGATTTACTAGAAAATCCAGGAGCTGCTATTCAGCCAATTAATTCCAATTAAAAATGCCGCAAAATTGTTTGTCCATGTTAATGAAGGGGAGAAAAAAGGGAAGGAGGTTGTCAGAAAATTTTCCTTTAGAATTGTTTGTCATAATCACATTCCCTTTTCTCTAGCTGAATAAATCTATGTATATATTTAAAGTAACTATAATGTATAATGTGCAACCTAATATTAAAAACCTTGAAGAAATACTTGCATTAGTTGTCCTTACCTCCTCCCTCCAATATAAATACACTGATCCTATCTTTAACAATTGATACAAATTTGGCTACAACTTATATATACTAATCAGGAAGTTAGGGATGGGTTGATATGACTAAAACTTATTATTTCTAAAATTCTAAACATTAAAAAAAAAAAAGAATAAAATATTAAAATATAGTAATATTTTTTTCAGTATTGCAATGAATTGGCATTTTATTTTTTCCTGTAATTTGGTGCGATTTAGGTTATTTTTTTTCTGTTGCTGACCTACCCTTCCTACAAATTAAATAAACCTACCATGGAATGGACCAAATGATTATCTTAAGGACCGACCGATCACGAGATCTTATATGACATAAATATTCACAGAAATATATACATACAGTCATTTTATTTGTTTCAATACTTATTCCTTCATCCCTGATACTAATAAATAAACAAATACACATACACACACACACACACACACACAATAACTTTGGCCAATAATTAGTCAATAGTCAAACAAATCTTTTATTTCCTCTTGAGTCCGGTTTCGGTCAGTGGTTCAGTGATAGGTCAAATTAAGAAAAAGGAATCGTTACCCAATGGAAATTTCTCCCATTAAGCATAAAAAAAAGGAAAAATTGAATAATGGGGAATTATAATTCATACTCATGACCTATTCCTGTAACCCTATAGTTTTTCAGTAATGGTATTATGATCAATCCTTAAAAGGAGAAGGAATTTCAATCTTAAGAAACAAATTGTGTTCGCATACAGGGAAGGATAATACAATGGAAGGTACAATTTATGTACACCTATAATTATATTAAACAAAATCAACCCTTCTTCAGATTAATAATATTGATAAAAAAGTTTGAATACTGCATGTTTTGACCAACCAATTCAGATTTATTGAAAAAACCTAAAGTGTTTAAGCCAACAAATGCAAACTTTAGGAAAAGTTTGAACAATGTTTGTACCAACCAATCAAGGTTTTATAGAAGCCCACGGGTAAGAGAACGTTTTAATGCATTTTTTTCCAATTGTAAGTTACAGTCCAAACCTCTTTCCTCCCTAGTTCGCATATATGTGATTACTAATGGTATGATTTAATAAATGTAAAATACAGAAAACTTTACTAAACAAGGTTTACAATTTATACATTATTTAATATAATGACATTTTTTTCTTCAAAATTCTTTCCAAATAGACAAACGGACATACCATTATTTGGAGACAATAAATTTATTTGGTCTAAGGACAAACGCAGGAATGACAAACGTCAGAGAGGACACTTAACCTAACCTATTTTGAATTATCTTATAGGTTTTTTATACGCGTAACCCCTACTGGGGGCCTATTTTCATATTCACGTCTTAACCTTACCTAACCTGTGTAGAAATACTTAATTGTCAACTTACACGTTTGTCCATTGTAACGTATGTCAATTCCAACGTTTGTCCACTTAAACGTTTGTCACTCCTGCGTTTCTCCTGCGTTTTTTACAAGGAAATGTAACATCTCAATATATGAAAGATAATAAAAGTTTACAAAGATGTTTTGAAGAATGGATATAGAATATACGTGGATATTATTAAAGGGGGAAAATTTAGGTTGCTAACATGCAACTCTTTTATTGGCCAGTTGTTTCACCAAGTAGGAAGGGAGAGGGTGGGGGTTATCGTTATCTTAGCACGCTTTGAGTTTCACTTTATTGAGAACATGAAAATCTGGTGTAAGATCCAAGTAATAATACATCCATTTTTGTAAGTGACCTGAAGCCCAAACTTAATTAACCTTCGCCATGAAAAAATACACAACATAAACTTATTTGGACAAAGTGATTAAGAATCAACAAAAACTAAGCCATACAAAATATGTAAGGGTGTTTATAAAATAATATAAAAGTCTCCAAATCAACTTTAAGTCCTGTTTTTTGAGTGTACTATCACAGAGAGTTTTTAAATAACGCTTTTCTATTTGTTGGCTTTGCAACTTTGGGGACCTTAGTGAATTTTGATTGGTTGGTTTATTAAGTTGAGTATTCAAACGTTCCTACCACTAATTTTACGATACAGAAGGGGAAATTTTGTGTATCATCAGTGGCTATGTACTCCAATTAATTGGCCATTGTCTTATCCCTTTAGATCCATGGTATTATAAGCATCCTAATATTATAAATAAGTTCGCATTTTTTAGTTAAATTCCCGTTACTTCTTAAGAAATCTTTAAAAAATCTGGTATTTTTAAAGGCGCCGCGAACAGTATGCTTTTAATGGTTGTATCAGGAAAACGGGCATCGGTCAATAGACCTTATTTTGTTATAACAACACATTTTGTTAAATTAATTAAGCAAACTCCATCTGTTTTATTTTCATTTTTTATTTGACAAAGAAAAAATATAAAAGGTTTATTCTAAAAAAAAACAGAATTGATACTGAATTTAAAAGAATACATTTAAATACATTAGCCTATCCCTCAACCCCTGAATGATATGGGGCCACACAATCTTAATCCTATTACATACAATAAAATATCTATTATTCAAGAATAAGGGGTTACAGAAAACAATTTTACTCTTGCATTTTTGGTATAGTTTAAAAAACAAGATATCTTGTTTAGTATGAAAGTTATTTAGCTATCTTGGTCTGTTAGTCTGTTTATATTTCTAACTAAAAAAGTTTGGAATAGTTCCTTTCGTAACATCGCCCCATAAAAGGCGATTCGTCGTATTTTTAAAAAGGCTTTTTATAGGTTATTTTAGGTTAGGTTATATTGGGTTAGGTGATTGCCCCACAAGGTTAGGTAATTGGCCCCGCAGGGTTAGAGCCCCCCGCAGGGGCTAGAAATAGAAGAAAAGCTACTGTGAAAAATACGATGAATCGCCCCATAAGGTGCGATGTTACAAAAGGGACTATACCCAAAAAGTTTTCACTGTACATGATATCAACAATGCTGTGTAAAAAGCTTTTTTGTTTTTTAAAACTATTTTCACAGATCCTATATTCCCGAAAACATACATCTAAGTATTCATCAACGACACAAAAGCTTAAGCCATTAAAATAGGGTAGCTTAAAAGTAACTTCAACTTATTGGATTTGTAAGTATAAGGACATAAACGCTTAAAAGGGCACTCAAATTAGTTACAGACTATTCATAAAAAATTATGAAAAGGCTAACTTAATTAAACATGTATGTAACTGATTTTTCCTAGAAAATGAACCAGCAAAATCCAGTAATTTTACATACATACACATACACAAATAAAGAAACTAAACCGGCTTCCTTGAAACTGCCTAAACTGCACAGAACCTCCAATCCTTATTTTGAAACAAATTAAAAATGTGGGTGGGGAGTATTTGGTTTATATATTTATTACTTTAGGTAATGTTCGGTTAGGTTAAATTTGATACTGGGTAGTCCCGCAGGGCTAGGGCCTTCCTCAGGGATAATGCGTAAGGGAAAAATTACCATAAACATTTTGTAAGGAAGTCAGAAAAGTTGTAGCCGCGCAACTGAACATAAAACCTCTAAAAATCAACCAACCACTATGAAAATGACAAATATACTTTTTGTATTATTATATAATATTTTTTTGTTGAACATATATGGTTATTATATAACAATATCCGGCGCGTGTCAAACACATGTCTATTCTGTCTATTCACAAATTAAAATATACATACTACATTAGTTTTACAGACAAAGCTACTTTATAATTCACTGCACAATAATACAAGGTTGATGTGCGTTGGTGAAAAAAATTACTATTTTCATATTTGTTTTTTACTTAAAATTAAGCCAAACCTAGAATAAAAGTTATATTAAAGCAGTGATTTCTAATTATATTTTTTTTCATTTGCAGAACATTTTCAGTAATAATTGAATTTATTAATAGTTGAAATTGATTTTTGATAAAATATACCGGCCACTGTTCATTTATTAAGGTATGCTCCTAATATTTTGTCATCCTTGTTTATTCAATTTTGTCAAACTGTAAAGGTCTTCCCCCGTTAAGTATGTACGTCTAAACATGGATAATGATATCCATAAAAGCAACGCTCATACTAATATTTTTGTAGATGGTTTTTGATTTTGGTTTTAAATTGTTATTTTGATATTATTTTAAAATATTTCAAACATATATTACAATTATAGAAAAGCCTGGCTTAAAATAGGCTTAACAGAATAACATGATGGTTGGCAGATGGATATAAAAATATGACAATAGTCATAAAAAATTATATAATTCTTCATTCGACTATCTTTAACTTATCTTTAACATACAGCAAAAATATAAAAATATGATGGCGGTTACTCTAAAAGTGCCTAGTTTACCACATAAAACCCCTCTTTTCTTTTTAAAAAATTAAAAATAGGGGGTAGGGGTTATTTTTCGTGTATTTATTTAATACTTTAAGTCAGTTTAGGTTAGGTTATGGGTAACCCCGGTTGTGCTTTGTTTCAACAATAAGAATTAGTGGTTCAGTGCTTGACAGATACTTCAAGAGAAATCACCGATTTAATTCAGATATATTTCAATTAATATTTTCTCAAAAATTAAACCTTTACTGCTGGATCTTTACTACAATTGAGAGTAAACTTTTCCAGAAGAAAGTCAGAACAAAAACTATCTGCTATGGCTGTTAATTTCCTCTCCCCCACTATCGATTGCATTTACAGCTAATCATAAATAGATATCACGAGCCTTCAATCAATCAAGAAAAAATTTCAGTTGCAGTTTATTAAGGAAGCGTCTATATAACTATCATTTTCAATTTCGATCAATCCATTTAACTAATGTCAAAAAGTCTACCTTTTTAAAATGTCTAAAATAAAAAATGATTTTTAATACTGTTTAAATACATTGGGGTGCTAAAAGGATGTAGGGAGTTGTATACACCCCCCCCCCCCCCGCCTAAAAAAAATAATGGATCCCACTTGTCAACCATATTTTTAGGTATCTTCTCTATGTACCCAAAAACGAAGATACTGACAAACCTACCTTTAAGACTTATAGAAGGTGCTTCGTTTCAAACTATACAAAATGGGGATATTTTTGGCATCATATTAAAAATAAAATTTTTATTGTGTTCTCATAACAAGCAATTTCCTTTCTTTGTAGTTAAAACTGTCATCAACCTAATTCTAGATTAAACTGTAATTTGATTAAATTTTAAATTGTAAAATATAATTTTTTGTAGCGAAGTTGTTTTCAAAATATAAGTCTGTGCGTAAGTCATAATTAAGAACAATAAATCAAATTAAATTTTGGTAATTTTTTTTCTTGTATTCATTCGAATCCGGTGGATAGGAACCGGTTCTCATCCATACGAATAAACCATGTCTAGCATCGTATTATATCCAGCTTTCTACGAATATAGAAATGTACAATCATAAGATTAAAACTAGTTTTTTTTAGCCGGTGACTTCGTCACCTCGGAGCTAAAAAACTAGTTTTAATCTCATAATTGTACATTCTATATCCGCGGAAAGCCGTTTATAATACGATGCGAGAAATAACTATTCTTTTTGAAATTTTATTTCTAAAGTTTTAACAATACAATAGGTTCAATGTTTTTATATATTTATCCTCTATATACTAAAGTAATTCAGGATATTTTTGATATATTCTTTCTTGTTTTAAATTGACAACGGCATCAAATATTTAGAGATATGATTGTTTAAATCTGTTTCCTTTTTTGTCATGGATATCTTTGCCACTTCAAGTTCAGAACAGATACAGATATTCTGAGATTTTATTTGTTTAAGTCGTGCAAGTTTTCCTTGACTACCCATTTTAGAAACTTAATTGATATTATATATGGTTGATATTATGTTGCTAATATGTCAGCCACGATCACCTTTATTTAATACCTTATAGTCGACATGAATAATATTTAGGAAAAAATCATAGGGAATCATGTGATAATACCTCTTTTATTTTATGCAATTTAGTCGACAAAAAACATCGACAAAATGTCAGAAAATATTTGTAGTAAATGATATAACATGGATTGATATTATTGAAATACTCTTTCTGTTTTAAGCTTTGATCTGCATGTAATAAATCATGATAGAGAGTTTGAAGGTTTTATTTCAAGATATGGTATGGTTTGCTTTCTATTTTTTTTAAAAGGGAAACTTTTCTTTATTAGGAACCTTTGATATTCTAACAATTTCATGAAAGACTTCTGAATAATATTTTAAAGTAATGTAAACAATATCATTCTATATCTTATTGTGTTTATCAAACTGTCTACTTTGTTGTGCTTCGCTTTTATAGATTTGGTCATCCTTGTTAATTGTAAAATTGTTTTCACGGTAAATTTTAGGAACGAGAATATTTCTCTTTTATAGTATGTTTTAAAAGTTTTTCTGTTCAAAATAGTTTCTAATTTTACATTTAAAATCGCATCATAATAAAAGCAAAAAGTGAATAATCTAGAAATGACAAAACGACCATGATAAGAAATGACAACAAAGCATGTTGAAAGGTGCCAATACATGCGTAATAAAACTAATTATATTTCTCATTGATTTGTGCACGCAAGTGTGTCTGAGGGATGGGGCATCTCAAAACAATTAATTTTTCCTCCAATTTATTGGACATAAATCAAATCACAAAAGCCTTTAAACTTAAGTAACAAGATATATCTATTTATCAACAAGTCTAATAAATAAAGATATAATAAATGGAAAAATAAAGCGCTAAATTTTTAGAAAATTTGTTATTAGTTATATGTAAGTTTTAAGATTATAATGAGGGGTTGGAAACTCCAATAAAATTTATATTTTTTATTTGAAACAAATTATTTTATGATATCAAACATCTTGCAAAAAAGGACTGGGTAATTTTATTTTCAGATACACTATCCCTGTGGCTCTCCCGTGGTTTTATAATTATAGATTTCTTGCATTGATAATTTCTTTGTCTGACTGATCTAATTTCACATTATGACAATTTGTCATACTAAAGCTTTTATATATTTAAGTAATGCCTGTCTCTTTGTGCAGTTATACATGGAAAGAAAGCGAAGTAGCGGGTTTCGTCGTATTTTTACAGTAGCTTTTGACAGGTTATTTTAAGTTAGTTTAGGTTAGGTAAATGTTAATGATTACCAAATTGCCCCCGAAGGGTTAGAGCCCTCTGCAGGGGCTATAAATAGGAGAAAGGTTACTGTGAAAATACGACAAAACCCCTTACTTCGTTTTCTTTCCATGATCCAAGTATTGAATTCACTATAATGAACAAATAGTTTTTAATATTGTTTTATAAAATGTTAATGATGTAATTTATATAATCAAAGAATATTAATTTTATACTTGTTATGAAGAAATTAAACATCAACGAATTAACAAACTGCTGTTTATTTTCCTCTAATTAAGCAATGAGAATAATGTGTATGGACGCATGAAACCACATTTCCACAAACATGGTTTGTTTACTCTTCTTAGTTTTATTATCTATAAGAAGTAAAGTCAGTCAATGTCTATTACAAGTGGATCTTTTTAATTTAGTCAATACAATCTATTAAAAATCTTTGACTATAGAGGTTTTTGTCAATATAATTTTCAACGTAAAGAAAACGCCTAACGTAAAATAAATAGTGCCTTAGCGACTAATAAACGGATCAAATTTATTTGTATGTAGTATATTATATTTTACTCTTTTTTATCAATACTTGTGATGTGTTATTTTATGAAACAGTTAATTTCTAACACAGACTATATAATTAAATTCTAATTTCAAAAAGTAAAATTTTATAGCAATTTGAAATATGTTATTTTAAAGAAATTGAAATAAACAAAAACCGTCTAAACTTTATATGTTATAGAAATTTTTTTGAGTTTTTTTTATTTGATATTTTTGTTGTGTACAAAAAAAACAATAAAACGTACTTGATAAAAAAATCTTTTAAAATTCTCCGCTTTTATGTTGCAATACGATGTTCCAGGAATAAAAGGATAGGGCCATAGGAAGTGAATTAGTTTTTACCCCAAAAATTTGTAAAAATGAGACTTATGTTCTTTTAGAGATAGTAGCAAGAATTGTTTATCATTTAAAAAAAGACAAATATTTGATATGAATTTAACTTTATAAAACAAGTACAAGACTTACAATATCCCACCAATCCCTTTATTCGTGCCGCCAATTGTAGTCAAATTAATTTTACCGTAACGTATAATTGAATTTAAGTTCGTGGAATTAAATGAAAAATCTGTGTACGATCGTCTGGGAAAGGCTAATGTTATTTAAACATATCATTTTAAAAATTAAATTTTAGATGCAATGATAAAATAAATTTTAAATTCTTAGTACTTCTTAATAAGGCATTCTGCAAGAAAATTTTATTTGAATTATTTTATCTATTTGATTTTAAACGAAATGTCCTTAAAGTTATTGTTACAATTTAAACTTTCTAAATTTATTATGCTTAAAATATTTCCTAACTTTTGCTGTAAATAAATTCACAAACATAGGCTTGAAGAGTAGCTTTGCATCCTAAATCATCTCCCTCAGTTTAATTAGCATCCTAACTTAATAATATCTTCTATCTTTAAACCGATGTTTAAGTCATGCACAATATCAAATTAGCAGCCATTAAATATGTATACTATGAAATATCATATACTGTAAAGTAACGTCTATTTTAGGCCATGACATTCCCACTGTGTTCTAATCAGGGTTCTAATAATAAATGATGTGCTTAGTGTAGTTCGTGAATCGAAACCATTACCTCCCTAAAGATGAGTGGATTGTTGGAAACATGTATTATTAAAATTATGGGAGTGAGGTGACATTGGGCTGTTTATTACACTAGTTCCCAAAGTTTTATAATAAAGTTTTTGTTGGCTTAACAACTTTTGGGACTTCTTTTTTGAATTTTAATTGGTTAGTTTATTAAGTTGTGTGTCTAAACATTTCAACGAATCGTTGTAATATACAGAAGTCGTAATTTAGGGTATTATCAATGAAGATGTACATCAATTATCGGTTATTGTCTTATCTCTTTAGATCCCTATATTAAAATAGTTTTTTTTTACAGTGAGTGTTTACTTAAATGGCTATTATTAGATAAATATACGTTTTTTAAACAATGACCGGAAATTTTTCCTATGAAAATTAGTTGGCAGTGCAGTCATTATATATATGCATTAATATAGTTGGGAAGCTATAAATATATATCCTTGCTTAAAATATTACTGGTATAGTATGCGCTTTATTTACCCATAACCTATTTACAATTTTTACGCTGCATATTTATAAGTGTAACGTTATATTGCAAATAATGGGCACTAAAAATAAGGGGAAAAAAACAAAGTAATAGAGGAGAACTTTTTTATTTCTCTTAAAAGCTTTTAGCAATTTTGAAAAAAAGCATACAATCGAATAAAAGTTAGAAGCTCTAAAACGTATCTAATTAGGTCATCAAAAAATTTGCTAATATCTATAAAATATTAACATAAAAATAAATTGTTTACTCTTCCATCGAAGCATTGTATTACCAATTTTTCAAAGATTTAAGTATGTTGTGAAAAATCTCTTAAACGGCAGCACCGATCGTTCCACAATATTAAAGACAAGTTTAGAAGTGTTCTATTTTTATCGGGCGGGAGTTATAACCCCCTTCTCCAATTAAAAAACATAACAAATAGAGCCAAGAGCGAAACCTTTAGTAAAGAACTAAAAAATAAATTAAATTGTGTGTATGTAATTTTATTGTAGTATTTCTATAATTTTTCATGGTTACCATAATAATTATAATTATTTGCCTATTTTCCTTGTTTAATAATTATAGATTTAATAGCAATAAAACATACAAAAATAGTTTTAAAGAAAAATACAGGTATCTAAATGGTTATATTATAGTCCAGTGTCTCCCACCTTCCATCCCTGTGTGTTCAATGATAATAAACAAAATTACCCCTTGTTTAGATTAAAAGTGCAAAAACGGCTATAATTTACGATCCAATGTCCTATTTCTGATTTAAAAAATGGAATATTTTAGCAAATACACAATTTCATTACTTTTCAATTTGTCTGACCATCAATCAGTATTGCTAAATTCAAGTCACGAGGTTTTATATTACTTACTTCCAATTTTTATTCTTATTTAAAAGTAACAAGATCTTAGTCTGTCGGTCTGAAATGAAGGATCTCGCTAATCGCTGATCCGATATGGTTTTCCTTTACAGTGTAGTGTTTCTTATAGAACCTGGGAAGGTTCATAGCTCTTTTGGGGTAAGGACTACCACCCCACCAAGATAAATTTGAAATTACAATTAAAAGTGGGAGTTGAGGGTTAACTTAAGGTCCTCTAGGAGTCTTCAGGGTCGTAGCCGCTAGCAACACAATAAACTTGTTTTTAATGTATTAATTTTTTTATTTTATTTTAGGTTGTCGTCTGTACTGTGTTGATATTCTGTTCTCAGATATCTCAAGCTCAGAGGTAATATTTACATATCGTAGCTACTCTATTACTAGGGTCTATACGTCTGTACTGTGTTGATATTCTGTTCTCGGATATCTCAAGCTCAGAGGTAATATTTACATAGCGTAGCCACTCTATAACTAGGGTCTGTACGTCTGTACTGTGTTGATATTCTGTTCTCGGATATCTCAAGCTCAGAGGTAATATTTACATAGCGTAGCCACGCTATAACTAGGGTCTGTACGTCTGTACTGTGTTGATATTCTGTTCTCAGATATCTCAAGCTCAGAGGTAATATTTACATAGCGTAGCCACTCTATAACTAGGGTCTGTACGTCTGTACTGTGTTGATAATCTGTTCTCAGATATCTCAAGCTCAGAGGTAATATTTACATAGTGTAGTTACGCTATAACTAGGGTCTGTACGTCCTTACTGTTTCGATATTCTGTTCTTTTTCTTTTAAATCCCGAGCTCAAATATAATTTTCAGAGGTTTATTATCAAATGTTAAAATTCAAAGGAAACAATCTGAAAAAAACGATGGCTTTTTAGTGTTCGTTAAAGTCACTTTTGTTATAGCCTTTACTTTACTTTAAATTGCAAACCGCCGTTCTTATTTAAAACAAAAATAAGCTATTATTATGATTAATTCTTTTTCAATTATGGCTTCGAAACCGATTAATATCTGCAGGATTAGAACCGGTTCTCCACCACCCTAAAAATCATGTATGTCATCGCATTACAGACGAATATTAAAATGTAAAATCATTAAATTAATAACAGTTTTAATATATTTCATTTTAATATTCGAGGAAAGCTGTTTATTATACAATAACTATTCCAAAAAGATCTGGATTTAGTCACCCTTGAAATGAACTAATGACCTGGCCACACTGTAACTTGAGATATACATATCCCTGTATCCCTGATAAAACCTGATGACCTGGCCACACTGTAACTTGAGATATACATATCCCTGTATCCCTGATAAAACCTGATGACCTGGCCACACTGTAACTTGAGATATACATATCCCTGTATCCCTGATATGACCTGATGACCTGGCCACACTGTAACTTGAGATATACATATCGCTGTATCCCTGATATGACCTGATGACCTGGCCACACTGTAACTTGAGATATACATATCCCTGTATCCCTGATATGACCTGGCCACACTGTAACTTGAGATATACATATCCCTGTATCCCTGATATGACCTGGCCACACTGTAACTTGAGATATACATATCCCTGTATCCCTGATATGACCTGATGACCTGGCCACACTGTAACTTGACATTGAATTCCCACCCTACAACGTTTTTACCCATCTACTGAAAATAAATTAGTAACTTCTTTCACTTTTAAATACTTGTATAAAGTTAACATACCGGATACGGTCATAGCGTACATAATAAGACTTACAAACAGACAGAAATACTTGTGAGTGTTGAAAATTAAAAAAAAACATATAATAACAATAACTCTTTCAGCTGCTTATATTTCAAACTGTTTTAAAGAAACATGAAAAAAGCACATTTAATTCTATAATCTCAACTCTCCCGTTTCACAATAGGTTTAATTGTGCATTATTCCTAAAAAACATTATTTGATTTTTCTAAAAAAGATTTCATTTAAGTGTAAATGAAATAGTTGTTTTGAGTAAAATGTAACATTTAAAGTTTTTTTCATCATAAAAATATACTACATACATATATTGTGAAAAATATTGTTTAAAGCTTTTTAACCTATTACAGATAATTGTGAATATTTTGTTCAATTGTCATTTCAAATTTGAGGAGTGGAAAAAACAAGCACGCTAGGTTTTTACATTTCACAAAAAAATGAGTCTCAAACACTTAGAGGGTTTTTAAAAGTGTTTTTTAGTAGCGAAGCTACTCTGTCTGTTTGTCAATCCATGATTTTGTTTTGTTTCGGTATAAATTATGACCTTCTTTGTTTTAACATTTTTGAACTTTTGCTCATCATAAAACAGTGTTTAAGTGGTTTTAGGAAAATTTCTTAAGTTGTTTAACTGAAGAAGTCTCTAAGATGAAATCATTTGTCCATCAATTTATCTTTCTATATATCCTTTCTATTATCTGTTTTTCTATCTCACCCTAACCTTCTGCCCAGTTTTCTTTGTCTAATAGACATTGGGTATAGTCACTTTCGTGGCAACTCACCTTTAGGGGCTATTCTTATTTTTTTTTTACAGTAGCTTTTCTCCTATTTATAGCCCCTGCGGGGGGCTCTAACTCTGCGGGACCAATTGTCAAACCCTGTGGGGCAATCACCTAACCCAATATAACCTAAAATAACCTATCAAGAGCCATTTTAAAAATACGACGAATCGCCCCTTTAGGGGCGTTGCCACGAAAGGGACTATACCCGACATTTTCAAAATAAAAATATGTAAAATAAGATGCCTTAAGTTTTAAAAGGTTTGGTCATGTTTAGATGAGTAGAATTCTAAAAGTATTCGCTTCTCTTACTGACTGACTCACTCCTTCCAGGGTTTTATTTTTATAGTCCAGTACAATTATTTTCTATTCTACCTTGTCCTTTTGACTTTGACTTTAAGTTTTAAAAAAATCTTTTTAATTACTAAAATTTGCAAATCAAAGAGCTTTTTATAACTTTGAGTTAATTTATCTTGTTACTTTTACATATTAAATGTTTACAGTACAAATTATACAAACAGCTATAAAAGTTGTAAAACAGTATGAATAAATATAAACATAACAATAGAAACAAAAAAGGCTACAAACATTCGCAGAAATGTATTAAAATAACAGGGATCTTAAGGGATAAGATAAAATGACATACAAACCCAATGATGAAAAACAAATTTCCCCTTCTGAAGGTTAGAATTATTGGTTAAAAAGGGAGGACACTGATAATTTGGTAAAAGTACCCAAAGTTGTTGAGCCAACGAATAGGATTAAGTGTTTATAAAACTATGGATAACAGTGTCAATTAAAGTCCCCTATCCCCTTCCTCCCTGTAAAAAAACCTGAGCTAATATTGAAATGAGGGGCCTGGTAATTCAGAGATCTATAAGGATAGGACAATGGCCGATAAATTGATATACATCCCAAATGATGATACACAATATTAACCCTTGTATAGAGTACAATTAGTGGTTTAAAGCAATCAAAAAAAGTCCCTAAAGTTGTTAAGCCAACATATAAGAAAAGTTATAATAAAACTTAGTGTATTAGTCTAATAAACAGCCCAATGTCCCCTCACTCCCTACTGGTAATTAGTAGTTGCCCAATTTGGTGTATTTTATATGCAGAGCTCGTAATATCATTGGTTGATGGTATAGCTAATTATAACCTTAGTTATTATTTGGTTATTTGTACTTTGCTTTACATAATGGATATATTATTAATTTGATCTTACATAAAATTTTTTATTCTCTAATGAAGTGAAAGTTGCAGCGGGCAAAAAGAACCACCCTCTTTAACCAATACCCTTCCCTCCTACTGATGTACGAATTGACCAATAAACGAGTTCCATGTTATAAACCTAAATTGAATTTGTCATAAGTTTATAAAGGCAATAAAAACTTTTCTATCAGAAACAGATGCATATATTTGAAATGCCTTGAGTCAAATAACCACTCACAGACGTTGATAACTAATTATAACAGTTAATTCTTCTTTAATTATCAAATTAGATTTGCCTAAAAATAACTGCTTTTTCAAAAAAAAATTTAAAATAAATTGACCAATAAACGAGTTCCATGTTATAAACCTAAATTGAATTTGTCATAAGTTTATAAAGGCAATAAAAACTTTTCTATCAGAAACAGATGAATGTATTTGAAATGACCTGAGTCAAATAACCACTCACAGGCGTTGATAACTAATTATAACAGTTATTTTTTCTTTAATTAGCAAATTCGATATGCCTAAAAATAACTGCTTTTTCAAAAAAAAATTAAAATAAAGACTTGAATATTTGAATTTCATGTAAAGTGAAGGTTTAGAGCAGGGGCAAGAAATAGTAGAAAAAAATACTGTCAAAATACGACGATTAACGCCTCTTAAGAAGCGATGTCACGAGAGAGACCCTACCCAAACTTAACATGGAATCAAAAAATTATTGACTTTTTTTATTTTAGAAATAGACAGAATGGAAGAACGAGAAACAACAGACAGAGTCCGTTCAGAGCCAATGGAGTTACTAGGTAGGCATTTTAGAGTAATCACAAACAATAGACAGAGCTCGTTCAGAGCCAATGAAGTTACTAGGTAGGCATTATAGATTAATCAGAAACATCAGACAAAGTCCGTTCAGAGCCAATGGAGTTACTAGGTAGGCATTTTAGAGTAATCAGAAACAACTGACAAAGCCCGTTCAGAGCCAATGAAGTTACTAGGTAGGCATTTTAGCGTAATCATAAACAACAGACAGAGACCATTCAAATCCAATGGAGTTACAAGGTAGGCATTTTAGAGTAATCAGAAACAACTGACAAAGCCCGTTCAGAGCCAATGGAGTTAAAAGGTAGGCATTTTAGAGTAATCAGAAATCACTGACAAAATCCCGTTCAAAGCCAATGGAGTTACTAGGTAGGCATTTTAGAGTAATCAGGAACAATAGACAGAGCTCGTTCAGAGCCAATGGAGTTACTAGGTAGGCATTTTAGAGTAATCAGACAGAGCCCACCGTTAAGCATTGATAACCCAACCCTCTTTTTATAAATAAATTAAAAATTACGAGGAAAATATAGTTTTTTACTCTCGTTCACCTATTCCCTAAAGGGAAGCTTATATCGGCGGGAACCTAACCCAGCGGGGCTACCTAGTATTTAGTATAACCTAACCCAGCGGGGCTACCTAGTATTTAGTATAACCTAACCTAACATGACATTAAGTAATAAAAGAAACAAACAAAAAAGTACCCTCCATTATGTTACATTTATTTTAAAAATAATGGGGAGTGTATAATCTTAAACCAACAAACTTTCTTAAAAGTACAAATTACAAAATCAAATTACCTAATTCATTCATTGGAAAAATTATAACGTTTCTGAACAGAAAATTTAGAACGTGTCGACAGCAAATTTAACCCCTTGTTCTAAATGCGTGTTCACACACACACACACACACACACACACACACACACACACTTGCCTCTTTCAGTTGGATCGCTGAATAATAGTATCTTCTCTTTAAAAATGTCTATGTTAAAAGTTTTTCCAGTATGGCTTCGAAACCGATTAATATCCGGTGGATTAGAACCGGTTCTCAGTCATACTGAAAAATATGTATAGCAACGAATTAGAAACAATTTTCCACGAATATTCAAATAAAAATCATAAAATTAAGACCCTTTGGAACTCGGGGTTAATAAAACTGGATTTAAGCTAATTATTTTTCATTTTAATATCCGCGGAAATCTGTCTATAATACGATGCAATAAATAATTATTCCATCCAAAAAATAATAGTTTAAATAGAGGTGTATTTATGATATCCTTTGTAAGAGTCCTCTTTCCTCACTGACTGACTGTCTCCTTCACTGCTTCACTCAGAAAATTAGTGTAAATACTTTTTATATCCCCCCCCCCTTGATTTCTTAAGTTGTTCTAGCTCATTGTTTCCTTTTTAATTAGTTTCTGTGGCAAAAATTTTTTTTCGTATGATCTTCAGACAGGATACAGTAATCAAAATTCTAAAGTTTTAAATGTAGTTTCAACATTTTTAAAAGTAAAGAGAAACATATTCAATCTTCAAAATTAAATATACTAAATTTTTGCATCGTCGAATGCGCAAAACTCCATGTAATGAATGCAATAATATATGCATGAGTAATTAAAGACTAAAGAACAAATCTGCACATTAATTAGCTCATGTCTTATGCTTATACCACCCCCTTACCCCCTCCATGGGAGATTCTTCGCTTCTTAAATTAAAATGGATATGGTATTTAAGGCAAAGTTTTTTTTGAAAATATCTTTTAAAAAGACAAACCTAGAATGTTTTAATAAAAAACTTGGCTTCGCACCTAGCATCTATGGGTTAGGGAGGTTATAGAAAAAAAACTTTAGAGTTTAGACCAACCCAAAACTTCGAGTAAAAATTAAATAGTCTTAAAATAGAGAACTCAATCTGTAATGTGATTGTTGAGGTCCTAACGGACAAACAAAACCTTACTGCTTTGTACAATTGGATAAATGAAAGCCCTTGAATTTTTTTCGTCCATGGAATTTAAAGCCAACAATAACTTTTTAACTAGAAATCCTTTTTATTCGTGATAATATGCTCCAGTTATAGCTGTACTTTTTCTCTTTTCTGTGAATAAAATGATTAATTGTAAGGAGAGGAGCAATTTTTATTTGAACAAGGCATAATTTATAATTTCTACTTTGTTTGTGCTTCATATTTGAATACGGTTAACCTTATTATATTTTACTCAAGATGCATATTTAAATTTAGATTTACTACAATTATTTTTCAAATTTTTTTCTTTTCTTCAGTTTTTTATGATATTATATAGTAATATCTAAGATTAGATTATCAATAGCAATTCTTTTCTATATTAGTGTAAGTTAGGCATATCAGAATTGCCCTATCGATTTAAAACTTTACGTGATAATGATGCCAAAGTTAGAAACAAATTAGAAAGCATAGCTACTCCATAATCATTAGCGGAAAGTCCAGTCTGTATCACCATTTTTAACATGAATATTTTTTTTTCTTTATTAAAACAATATTTTTTACATTCATGCTAGTTATTAAAATGTATCATGTACTGTATTTTTGCATTTTTGAATAGATTTTCGGAATCTTTGTGCAGACTTATAAATAAAGTTTAATACCAAATGCGTTGTTAGTGTTCCTATATTTCCAGAACCTATGAAAAGCTACACTGTAAAGGAGATCCCGATTGGTTCAGCGGTTAGCGAGATCCTTCGGTACAGACAGTCAAATAGACAGACAAACACCCTGTTACTTTATTATAAGGATTTTTATGTTCTCTTTTATGAATGTTATCCTTGTTATTTTGATATTAATGAATAAATTGTGAGGTATATGGCTGGATAATGTAATATTTTTGTTTGTTCAGGAACGGTTCTCGAGATCAGAAAGGAACAGAGGTTTACCCCGGCTGTGATGGAAAGGTTTGCCTGCCAGAGGCTCAGCTTTGTGCCACCAGAAAGGAGAAGGTAGCATATTATGTTTTAGGATATTCCTATTTTAATTTGAAAAAAAGTGTTTACTATTTTTATTCTACAAGCGGTTGCGTCTTTGGACTTTGTCTTCAGCAAGATAGGGGCAGAAAAAAATAGCTTTAAACCATCAGGATACCGCAGGCTTAAATCTAAAAATAAAATATTCTATAATCTTCCTAATAACTATTAGAAGCTTACCTAAAAGGGAGAACTCAATCAGTTTTGTAGTTATCGAAATCCTAAGCTTCAGACAAAAAAGGATTATAGTATATGATTTGCTCAGGTTGGAGAGAGAGAATTCCAAGGGAAGTCGTACTGGTTCTCTTGGGACAGCGATGAGGCCGTCCTCAGGAATGCCAGATGGAATTGGTTCACCGCCAGAAACTACTGCAGGTACCAATAATTGATTCATTGATTAGTTATTTAGTGTTTAGACCTTTAATAAAGAGTAGGTTGTGACACTTTCGTATAGCCAGCCTAAGCTCAACGTTTCAACACAGTATAACTTGACCTGCTATCTCATGAAAGCTCCAATATTATTACCTCGCCCTCGCCAAAGTTAGAACTGCTATATTATGCTGCTATACTAAATACAGTAATTTTTCATCTAAAGAAAAGACTTTTTCGACTACAACTAAATCATCAAATGTTTTGCTTAGCCACTAGGGCCAGCTAAAACTCCACGCTTTCACACAGAATAACTTGACCGGCTATATCATGAGACTTTCAAATTAATACCTCACTCTTGGCAAATTAGAACTAATTCTTTGTACTTTTTCGACTTAAACTTTCTGGATCAAAGAGTGACGGTTTCACAAACATATTCTATTTTTTTTTTTACTAAATTTCTTAAAATCAATGCATTTTTTTCTTATTTATAATTCATCTATTTTACATAGTTTAGTAACAAAAACAATTTGCTGTTAATAATTTGTAAACGATATTTTAAGATGAAAAGTAACTAAATGTATTAAAATCTTATTTAAAGAAGAACGCAAATAAATAAACAATTAAGCTTTAGATTTCTTGGTTTTGTAAATTACTATTTTAGTACCTCCTTACTATGTGGTTTAGTCATTACTCTTAACAATACTTTTGGATAGCCTGATATCTAGTTGCCGAATGTGTACGCAGTTTCCTGGGTGTTTCCTCATCCTCGCTCAATATTTACTACTAGCTACAAATCTTCAAACTTCCCTTAAAAAAATCAAAATTTGAATGTGTAAACGATTTATACAATATACATTATAAATTTGAATTTTTTAAATTTTGATTTTTTTTTTTTGAAGTTTGAAGCTTTTTTAGCTAGTAGTAAATATTGAGCTAGGATGAGGAAACACTCAGGAAACTGCGTACACATTCGGCAACTAGATATCAGGCTATCTACTTTTGTATTTATTTCATAGCGTATCTACTATAAAATTTACAAATAAACAATCGACTTACATTATTTTGTGTGAAAAGAAATAAGTAAATTTGTGCAGTGCTATTTGAATTTATTCACCCTTAATAAGCTATATTTATACTGTTTAAGTGCTATGCAACTCGGCAACGTAATTATACTTGTTAAATTTTATGTTTCCAAACTTATTAGTAAATTTGTTGAATTATTTTAGGAAATATTTAACAATTTTGTTAATTATGCAAAGCTATTATCAGTTATCACATTGAATTTAGACTTACTTCCTTCATTTTTAGAAAATAATAAGAAACTTTTGAAATGTTTACTTCTATAATACTCAGTAACTTTTGATTTGAGTTATTTTTAACCTACTAAGTTGTAGACTTGAAGTTTCTGAACTAAGCCACTTTATGGACGTATTAAGCAACTCTGAATCAAAATAGTTAGATAACAGGGCTAGCTTTGCTACGAAAAATACCTAACATACTCAGACATAAAAAAAATAACTGCTCATTCATTCCCCTAACTGGTAAATTCCAGAATCTTTGTATCAAACGAATGCTGAATTATGATAACTTAAAGGATATTAACAAAGATAGACCCTAAGCTAGTTCTAAAAGCTGTCTGATAACTTTCATTTACAGCAGAATTTTTGCTTTGTTTGGCAGACTTTCTGCTGTTATAGTATATTTTTCTTGAAAACAACATAAGTTATGACAAGTCAACTATTCTGGGCATATTTAATAGATACCTAATAGACAAATTAGATCAATATTGACCATCAATTACTAGCTTGTAATGTTTCTCTGTTAGTTAAGGTTGTCACTTGCTCACTAAATATCATTAACAGTTTTGGCACTTTAAATTAATTTAGAGGTTTTCATAACGTTTTGTAGGTTTTCTATTATATAAAGTAGTCTATTGCTTAAGATTTTAATAACTAATGAACCGATTAAGTTCTCCATTTTAGGCAAGCTTCACACAAGTCCTGGGATGGTTTAGGGCTGTTTTATGTTTAGATATAAGTTTTAGGCTATCATTTACCAATCCTTTCCCAACGAATTCGGAGCCGCTAGATGCTAGGGTCGCAGCCACTAGTTCTTCATGATGTAGAAGAATAACATTTGAGATTTTGGATGATTTATTTTTTAGTTTGTTATATGTTAGCTCTAATGGAGGGTTATAAGAGCTACCATGGGCATATTAACATATATTACAATAGACATCATAGTTTTCTTAAATTTTGAAACATATGAAATTTTAAAAGATTTTTTTATGTGTAAAGAATTCTACACTTTTTTATTTGAAAAGCTTTGTGATCAATTATATGAAAAAGTTATCTTGGTGATTGCCTTTTCTTACAAAGTTACTATTCCTTTTTGTAACCAGCCATCTATCTAAATTCGGCTGTCAGTTTATCTATTTTTAAATGTAATGTCTTGTGTTATAGTAAAGAGATAATCGCTGAACATAACTAAGAAATAACCATCAGATAAGATTTTAGGCAAACAACAATAATTCAAGTATGACTAAAACCGATTAATATTCTCTGGATTAGAACCGGTATAGGCCATACAATAAATCATGTTTCTTATCATATTACAGAAATGTTCTACCTTCCTCGGAGCAAATAAAACTGGAATTATTCTTATATTTTTTCAGTTGCTATTCGCAGAAAGCTGTCTATAATACGATGCGATAAACAACTATTATTTTGCTTGATAAAGCAATAATTTGTAATATGTATAAATGGGGTTGATTCTAGGTAGTCTATTGGTATGGCCTAAAGCTACACATATAGTCAATGGAGTTACACAAACCGTAGGTCAGGGGGAAAGAGACAAGTATATGGAGAAGAAGAAAAATTTTGCATTAATTTTCGTTTACTCATTGCTTGAATTAAAACTAAAAAAGTATTCTATTATATTTTTAAAACAAAATTTGATATTATAATAATTTTTGCTTTGAAACTAAACATAGGTATTAGGTATCTCTTATAATGGAAGTAGACTTATTTTTTATTTAAAAAATTAAATTCATATCATTCACAGAGTTTTGAACATATTTATTGATATAGTTTTGACGCTAAAAATAAAATCTAACCTTCAAAAATATGTAATGTAGTGCTCTTCATATTTTAGGCTGTTATATGCATTTATTGCTTTAATTTTGTCTTTCCCTTGAACTCAAGTTTGAAAGGACCCTGAATCCAATTACCATCTTTTTTCTTCCATAATAATCAATGTTTTTGGTAGCTATTATGGGGGTGTCAATACATTATAACCAACTTATTTTGGTAGCTATTATGGGGGTGTCAATGCATTATAACCAACTTATTTTGGTAGCTATTATGAGGGTGTCATTCAACTAGCTAGACAAAAACTAATTCAAGTTTTGTCTCACAGGCGATTGACTACAATTGTAGCAAAGTTTATTGATAAAAATCTTTAAGAATTAACAATGAAAAAAAGAAGTTTTTAAAGAAAAATTTGATAAAGTTTTTTCAATTAACAAAAATATCCAGAGTTGCTTTGCTGGTTAAAAATACGAAATAGCAAACATTTATTACTAAAAAAAACTACTATTGACATTATTTGCATGTTTGTTAAGACAACCTGTTTAGGTAGTTCTCATGCTTGTATGTTGGTTTTATATATATCATGACACCCCTAATATATTGTGGTCTTTTAACCTTATCTGAATACACCAAAAGAATATTTAGCGGTTTTTTCATTTTGTTTCCTATTTCATTCATAAAGAATCATTGAAACTCTATTTTTAAATCCATTTACACTTTAAAGATAGAATATTTTTCAACCTAATTTTCATAAAATCGCAATATTGTAAGACTTGAAGATATATTTTTATTTTAACTATCAATTTGAATTATTTTTGTGTCTTGTAGAAGTGAAATAAGCAATATTATCATTGTAAATCAACCCTCCCCCTTTTCATCTAAAAAAGTTATACGATTCTAAAATACTATCAGCATACCTAACACAATTAAATCACAGTCTGTCAAAATAAAAATCGTATCTGCTTCTTTGATTTTTTTCTGTTTGCTCTAACTAAATAATTTGGTTCAGAAAACGTTGCATGGACCTTATCAGTGTGGAGAGCAGCGCCGAGCAGGACTTTATTGGCAGAGAGATGAAGAGAGCCGGTGTCAGGGAGATCTGGACCAGTGGCAGGCTCTGTGACAAGGAGGTAACATCCACTTTAATATATAAATTTCTTGGCGACAGGTAAATTCAGTGTCTGAATTTGTACATACTCATACAAATATATCTATCGCCGTAGTCTTATATTTAAAGTGTACCTCTTTCTTAAGTCAAATGAAGGGTTTGCAAAAATTAAACTTAAAAAAGATCTGTCAATTTAATCACAAGATTTCTTATAACAATTTAAATTGTGTACTTTTTGGTCAAAATCATGAAAAGTCCTGGTCTATTACTTTAAGTGTAGTATTATTTAGAAATTAAATAGACAAAACAAAGTATATTAAAATTATAGAAAAAAATATGTTCAAAGTCGACCACTGCACTGAGATGATTACAAAGTTTAGTTAAATAATAGAAGTTAGGGGTTATATATTAATGAACCGAAAAGAGTTCAGATTTTTGTTTTTAACTTGGGCTTACCTTTTTAATATAAAGATTATCATAGAAATATGAAAACTATGAAAGAGTATAAGAAATACTGGTGATAAAAGCGAGTATAATATTTCATCATTTAACGCTATTTAATCAAATTTGACCCATTGTTCAAAATTGTTAAGGGGCTTGGCCATGCTTTGTACACAAAAATATTTAAATCAAACAGTTCAAACAAAAAAAGATGAAAAAGGCATAAAAATAAGAAATTTGATTATCTAAACTCTTTAGAAAAGTTTGTACAACATATTGAGAATAATAACCATTCAAACTGATAAAAAAGTTAAAGTTATTAAATTATTTAAGTAATATAGTTTCCTTTTTACTTAATTTCAAACCATTGTTTGACTGCTAAACAACACAGACAAGGATTTAAAAATACTGTTGTACTGTTTGTACAGTACATGCTAGACAAATACTAAATATAAATCCTGACTGTTAAAATCTGCTCATCTTCACCAACTTTTTTTCCAGGAACAAGTTTTAAATTATAATTTTGAGGAAAATGTCATTATATCAGAAGTTGGACTTTTTACCATGAAATTTTGAATATTGGCAACACCAGTTTTCATTTCACCAACACGGGCTCATGCAAAATTTTGGCGGTTTCCTTCATAGTGCCTGTTTAGCACTTACCCCCCCCCCCCCACTTTTTTGAAAATTTGAAATAAGGTTTCATTTGTTTATTACTTTTAGGCAAGTTAGGTTATAATGTGTACTAGGTAGCTCTGCAGTTAAGGGCCCCCGCAGGAAGCTTTTATGTGCCTATAAAAAATGATGTCATACTGGCCTACCATTGGTCAATTTGGCCTGCATTGGTAATTTGGTCTGTGTATTGGCCTATAATTTGTATTGTATGACGTCATTTTTATAGGCAATATAAATAGCTTCCCCCGCAGGAGTTAGACCTACAAAAATAACTCCTCTTTGTCATTTTCAATTCATTTTAAAAATGAGGAGGGGGGTTGTGGGGGGTTGAGTGTCCAACAGGCACTTTAAAGGAAAACATGTAAATTTTTATGCTAATCTTGTTTTAATAATTTTCATGCAAAAAATTGACATGAAATTTAGTTTCTTGACAACAAATTTTCTATAATTTTTTGCGCCTTTTTGAAAATGCCTTCAAGCAATATTTCTTCCCTTTCCGATATTTTACTCCTTTTAATAATTTCAAGTTTTTTGTATTTAATAACCTAGCAACAAATCAAATATAAAATTTTGAAAAATTTTTCTTCATTTTTTTTTATTTTAAACGTTTGAGTAAAATGCTTCATAGAAATTTCTATAGATATATAGATTTTTTTTAACAAATTGATAGGTAGTTTGAGATTAGTTTTAAAAAACATTGTATGACAAAAAATTTTACCTTAGTTACATACGTTTCTTAAAATAAAATTAGATGCTTAAGAACGGTTATAATTTATTACAAACAGCTAAAAATAATTCAAAACTTTACTAACATGATATAAAAATCAATTCTTTCTTCTGAACATTGCATTTGTTACGGATTATGAATTTGCAATATCATTAGTTACCAAAGTTGTTAAGATATTTCAAACTTATCTAATTTTAATTAACAAATATTTTCTTAGCTGAAGATCAAACCATTTTCTTTAAAACTCTGACTTAAAAAAAGTTTTAATTTATATTTGATGGAAATTTTCTGAAATTAAAACAGAATTCAGAATTGTAATTTTGTATGATCTTTTTTAACTTGACATACCCCTTGGATGTCTGAGGGTGTGTGTCCGAAAGTTGTACCCCCCCCCCCCCTTTATTTTGTCAGGGAGGTGGAAACGCTCCCCTACACCTTGCTTGAACTTTACTGAAAAAAGCCCTTCCGATTGAAGGATTACTTACTAAAGATGTCAGAAAATAGAACCCACGAAATGATGTTATAATATAAATGATGTTTATTTAACAAATTGATATTATTCTAAGCATTTTTTCTAGTTGCTTTTCTCCCAATCAGTTTGCAATGCATCCATAAAGTCGATCAACCCTTAAAATAAGGAAACAAAAAAGCAGGATTCACCAGCCGCCTCCAAAACGCCAAACAGCCACCTAAAAAACACCAAAGTATCTGCTAAATAGCTGCTATAAGACATAAACTTGAGTTGAGTTAAACTAAAACATTATTTTATCGTTATTTGTTGCGGCTTGTTATCGACTTTACTGCGGTTATAATACCTTGCAAAAATCAATAATTTTTGCATTCTTATGATGGATTTATGGTAGCATTTTAAATTTTACAAAGAGAACATTAAGTTGGTGTTTTTGTGCTTTATATTTAATTCATAGAAAATGAAGTATTATTTACTTTTAAATATTTCATACAGTAGTACTTGTTTCAATTATACTTTTAAAATATTTTTGTTAGAAAGTTTTTGCTTTAAAGCTTTTTAGAATTCTTTATGGATAACTTTATCTAAATTTTTTTTATAGTTTACTTAACTCTGAAAGTAAACATTTAGGGGTGTCTTGTACTAAATGACACATTTAATGACAAACAGCCTCTGGAAAATGACAAGGATCTTAAGTGATAAGACAATTGATACATATAATTCCTCAATAATGATAAAATTAATTTTTAAATTTAGGCTTAAATTATTTGTTTAAAAGGACACTTTCAGTTTGAACCGCCCAATCATGATTTAATAAAAGTCCCTAAACTTTTTAATCTAACGAATGAGGGAACAAGTTCATATTACTTTGGGTACCCGTATAGTTTGGAGTCAAAAGTCTTCCCTCTATGGTATATTAATAGTAAAATAATCATAGGGTAGCAATGCTATTAAGAAAAAAACTGTTGATTGCCTTGAATGAATTGAAACGTGTAATAATGTTGCAAATGATAACATGAATTATCTCAATAAGTACGAGGAACAGGATCATGTATTTACAGATTTTATTCACATGTTTTTTTTGTTTATTTACAGATTGTTTATTTACAGATTTAGGTTTTTAGTTTTTAACAAAATAGCCTATGCCTAAGTGGGGAGTGGGGTGGGCGATTTCTCTTGGGAAAGTGAAATAGATAAAACCATCACTGTAAGCGGTTAGCGAGATCTTTTGATAAACACACAAAGGCACACACACAACCTGGCTCTTTTGAATAAGTTGTCATTGTCATTTTAAAGGGATTTTAATATACACTATAAATAAGATAATCTACATTTTATTTTCCACAAAACTTAAATAATAAAATGAATACATATCAATGTCACTGCTATATAAATGTACATAAATCATACATTTACTTAATTCCATAGATGATTCTTTATATGCTTCGAAGATTTTTCATGAAAAAAATTTAGGAAATTTTAATTAAAAGTATAATTGAAGACCACAAACATTTTGCTTGCACGACACTTAGTAAAATCTAAGGGTGCTTGGTATAGTTAAGTCCACTTAATGGCTAAATCATCTACATTTAAAATATTAAGGTACCTGACCAAGCAGCAGCAGTTATTATTTCATATAACTTGTATATAATATCGATCATAGGAACCTATTTTAAAAAAATAAGGGAGGTGGGTGTTCCCTAAAAGGAAGTCCTTAATCCTTTAGGGTTTCCCTGTACCCAGTATGACCCTAAGTAAAACACAAAATTACCCTCCCCACCCCCCCTTTAAAAAAATTATTTTGAAACTAGAAGAAAGGGGAGTTCCTGTGTACTTGGAGCGAAATTGTGTACCTAGATTTAGTAAAATTTGAAATGCCAATTCTTAATGTATTTCATTTTTAGGTTGATGGATGTGAGCAGGCAAGATTCCAGCCCTACAACATCAACGGATGGTTCTGGGCCGCCACTCTCCAGAGCATGGGACAGACAAACGTTTTCAACGGTAGAAAGGTAAGAAACACAACACCATCTTACGGTCATAAAGTGAACTAACATTATTAGCTAGTGTAAAGGATTGACCATTTATTTCTTTTGCAAGAGAAAATCTAAAAAATTGTATGTGTTATTGTCGTACAATTTAGGGCATAACCATCTAATGTATTTGATATTGAGTGAAAAATAGACTAATGCGGTCTAAAATCATTGTTTTCATTTATTAAAAGAGTATTTTTTGGGCTTAATGTTAACATCTATTGATAAAATTTTATTCCTATGAATAGATTAGATATCGGTGAAAAGATTACAGACAAAAATCCAGTTAAAATTAGTTAACAGTATAAAAGCAACCCCGACTGAGCTTTAGAAGAAAATAATACTTTTTGGATTTCTTTGTAGTTTAAAAAAAGAATGAGTAACTTTTAATTCTTTTTGTGTATAAACCTGCTATGTCTAGAAATAGAAACCCTTTATTTGAAAAAACAGTTATTGAACACAATAATGTTTCACTTGATTAACATTATGTAACATAATTTTCATCATTACATGGATTTATCATTCATATAAACAACTATAAAGTCAATAAAAAAAATGTATTGACAATTTACTTTGATTAACTATCATATATTATCAAAAAGTATTATTTTTCATTTATAAAAAAGGCATGTAAAACAAAATTATTATCAGATGTAAATTTTGGCTAAATTTTTTAATTTGTCCTCATGGTGGTATATAAATAACTTACATAAAACTATTTATAAAAAAAAGAAGGGATTGTAGAATAGCATTGCACATTAAAAAAGATTTAGTAGATCTAGATGGTCAATCTGGCACAATAATCCGTCAAACTTAAAAAAGGATTCTAATCAGACGCGACGGACACTTTTGTTTATTTACAATACCTATAATACGAGCGACGAAATAGTTCGATGATGTAATTAATGAAAGCTAGCTTTATCTTAAGAAATTCAACTTTTTATAGGTGACTTATTATATATGATTTTTCATATGCCTCACATTTATACAAGAGTGAAGAAATATTTATTTGATATAATTTATTATATCTTCCCTTCTTAGTAAAATCTGTACGTTTTTTAGCCAATAATGTGGCCGGATTGACTCTTTTATGTTTTTCAAATGACAGATTGAGAGATTAAGTATCTAGATTACATAAAATATCACAAAAAAAAACATCCCTGACAGCCAAAAATGTGCAAACGAGATAATCGATTGGAGAAAATAAAATCCTTACGCTCAGTGAATCTAAACAAAACCTAAATGAAATCTTTGTTCATGATATCTCATCTTTGCATTTCGAACACAGTAATAGTGTCTGACTGATTATGACGTAACAAAAAAAAATTAGCCAATGAGAGGCCACTATAAATTTTACCTGCATTGGTCAATAACGGCCTCTCATTGGCTAATTTTTTTTTGTTACGTCATAATCAGTCAGACACTATTACTGTGTTCTTGCATTTCTATAGTTATCTACAGGGATGGAGGAGACATTGGGCTAATTATTAAACTAGTCACCAAAGTTTTTAAATAATGTTTTCGTATCCGTTTGGCTTAACAACTTTGGGGGCATTAAATTTTGATTGCTTGGAACATTAAGTTAAGTGTCAAAACGTCTCAACCACTAATTGGAATCTACAAAATGGTCATTTTGTGTATCATCATTGGGGATGCACATTAATTTATAGGCCATTGTCTTATCCCTTTAGATCCCTGAGTTATCTATCATATCAAATTTTATCAATTTCCTTTATTATCTCTTTTTTTCAAACAACATAATTCGACCCCACCCCAAACACAAGAACAATTACTGTTGCTTTAAAGGTAAAAAGAAGATAACTATAATATAAATATGAAACCTTCTTACAATATTATTTGATACTTTATATTGATTAAATTAGCAATAAGAATATTGCCGACAATCGTTGGACCAATTAGCATTTAAAACAAGGTGCATTATTTGCCAAATGTACCACTTTTCTGCACTACCTCTCCGATTTTGTTAATACTCTATATTTTGGTCCGTTGGGTCATTCAAGGATGCTGGATGGCCAAAAAAAAGTTTCAGAGTCCCTGGATGTCTAGATATCTAGCTATCTATGAAGGTAGGTAACAAAAATGTAAAAAACACCCATTTTTTCACAATTTTAAAAATTAATTTTTTCATCAATCTTACATCCAATCTATACATTTTATACACCAAAATGATCGTTTATTCATGTAAAAAGCGCACATAATGCTATTTTGGCCAAAACTCTAATTTTACAGGGTGTCCAACAAAAAGTGTATTTTGGATATCTAGCGTAATACCCAAAATACCTGTCCGAAAAAAATCATTTTTTTTGGCTTAAATCCTGTGTTTTATCTGTGTGCATATGTGGTATATAACGGTTCGGACCACCCGGGACTATAAGGTTGTCAAATTTCACTTTGGGACACCCTGTAAATGTGATTTTTGCGTCTGTAGAGCTAAAACTTGGTCCAAATTGGCTATTTTTTTCAAATTACTCTAATATGAGTCTTAGTATGTTTGGCCATAGTGTTTTCTGACCAGATCAATATTTTCAGATTTTTTTGGACACCCTGTATTTTCAAAAAAAGAGAAAAAATTTTTTTGTTTTTTTTTAAATTTTTTTTCTATTTTTAAGTTACTTAAAACTGTCATATAGATACAGATTTTGACTAATAACAATAATATTTGCCTATTTTACAATTTTTTACACTTTTGGGACACCCTGTGCATGTTTTTGAAAAATGATGGTTTTTGCCCATTTTTGGGGGGAAGGAGTCGTTTTAGGGCCATAGACTATTTCTTCATTTTTGTAGAACTTTTCAAGACACATCATTTGTTATTTATGCAAAAACCGCAAAAACCGAACCGTTTTGCCGTTATTCACCGCCAAAGGCAGAATTTTTTACGTTTTTTGCCGTTCCCGAGGTTGTAATGGGCATTTGTGGTAAGAAGACGTTGATTTATCAAGATAACTGTGAAATACTTTTATTTAGGCATTTTAATTTACTAAATTTCATGTGAAGTAAATTTTTTTGTATATCCAACCGATTTTTGTCAAAAGGAATTTCAAATGCACATGATTTATGTTTCTTTAATCACTTATGTTATAGCAATTATTTATGTTATATTCACTTAATTTTCTTGTTTTAACAATTGAAATCCATCTTGACGAAAAACGGTTAGCTGCACAAAAAATTTTACTTAATATGAAATTTAGTAAATTAAATTACCTAAATAAAAGTATTTCAAAGGGATTTTGATAAATCAACGTTTTCTTACCACAAATGCCCATTACAACCTCCGGAACGGCAAAAACGTAAAAAAATTCCGCCTTTAGCGGTGAATAACGGCAAAACGGTTCGGTTTTTGCGGTTTTTGCATAAATAACAAATGATGTGTCTTGAAAAGTTCTACAAAAATGAAGAAATAGTCTATGGCCCTAAAACGACTCCTTCCCCCCAAAAATGGGCAAAAACCATCATTTTTCAAAAACATGCACAGGGTGTCCCAAAAGTGTAAAAAATTGTAAAATAGGCAAATATTATTGTTATTAGTCAAAATCTGTATCTATATGACAGTTTTAAGTAACTTAAAAATAGAAAAAAAATTTAAAAAAAAACAAAAAAATTTTTTCTCTTTTTTTGAAAATACAGGGTGTCCAAAAAATCTGAAAATATTGATCTGGTCAGAAAACACTATGGCCAAACATACTAAGACTCATATTAGAGTAATTTGAAAAAAATAGCCAATTTGGACCAAGTTTTAGCTCTACAGACGCAAAAATAACATTTACAGGGTGTCCCAAAGTGAAATTTGACAACCTTATAGTCCCGGGTGGTCCGAACCGTTATATACCACATATGCACACAGATAAAACACAGGATTTAAGCCAAAAAAAATGATTTTTTTCGGACAGGTATTTTGGGTATTACGCTAGATATCCAAAATACACTTTTTGTTGGACACCCTGTAAAATTAGAGTTTTGGCCAAAATAGCATTATGTGCGCTTTTTACATGAATAAACGATCATTTTGGTGTATAAAATGTATAGATTGGATGTAAGATTGATGAAAAAATTAATTTTTAAAATTGTGAAAAAATGGGTGTTTTTTACATTTTTGTTACCTACCTTCATAGATAGCTAGATATCTAGACATCCAGGGACTCTGAAACTTTTTTTTGGCCATCCAGCATCCTTGAATGACCCAACGGACCAAAATATAGAGTATTAACAAAATCGGAGAGGTAGTGCAGAAAAGTGGTACATTTGGCAAATAATGCACCACAAGGAAGAGAACAGTCGTAAGTAGCGAAGCCCATAAATTTAAAACAATTTGCTAAAGTAACAGGGAAATAAACAGACATATGGACAAAGAGAGTAATTGAGTAAGTGTCCAATAGTCAGCAGATTTAGCATTAATATTCAGCCAATTAATTTTTATAATATCCGAGCAAATTTATGTTACAGATATACCGTCAGACAAAGTAAAACTATAAAATAGATGGTCAAAATTATACGACTATGAAACAGTCGAGTGAATTACATTTTTTCTTTTGTGTATTAATACTATTTAGAGCATGACCGACGGACCAACAGATTAATTGGGTTGTAAACTGGGTGCGCATTTGTGAAGTGGAATCCGCAAACAAAAATTCAGCCGCGTATCTAGATATATCTTAAATAGCAATCGAGTAAATCACATATCCCAAATGACTTTACGGATTGACAGCCTGACGGACTAACTAACAGATTGAATTATAGAGTAGCTTAATCAAGAGGGCAAGGGAATAAATGACACAGCCAAGCCAAATTTTGAAGGATTCCAAAATTTCATCTATAACATTATCTAATGTATATCAATTCATCTTATTTTTGTTATTTGTTTGTTTATGCTGATCATTACAATTAGTTACGCTTTCTTTAACATTATTCAGTTAGGGAGTTGAATCCATTTTTATAGAAGCAGAAATATAATCTATGATTATGGTTTGGACCCTCTAAAACTGTAATCTACCTTTCCACTTTCCCCTCTCTTGGTGAAGATATCTTCAACGCCGATACGATTTTTGAAATATAAGATTCCACTTTCCCCTCTCTTGGTGAAGATATCTTCAACGCCGATACGATTTTTGAAATGTAAGATTCCACTTTCCCCTCTCTTGGTGAAGATATCTTCAACGCCGATACGATTTTTGAAATGTAAGATTCCACTTTCCCCTCTCTTGGTGAAGATATCTTCAACGCCGATACGATTTTTGAAATTTAAGATTCCACTTTTGCCTCTCTTGGTGAAGATATCTTCAACAAGAGAGACAAAAGTGGAATCTTATATTTCAAAAATCGTATCGGCGTTGAAGATATCTTTACCAAGAGAGGGGAAAGTGGAAGGGTAGATTACAGTTTTAGAGGGTCCAAACCATAATCATAGATTATATTTCTGCTTCTATAAAAATGGATTCAACTCCCTAACTGTTATTATTGTAAATAATACAAATTATATTTAGTATAAATAATGATGATGATTAAAGTCTCTCAACAGATTATGACGTCATACGATAGAATAGCCAATGAGAGGCCAGTATACACTGTAATTGACCAATGGTAAAATTTATGCTGGCCTCTCATTAGTTATTTTAACGTATGACGTCATAATCTGTTGAGGGACTTTAATCATCTTCTAAATAATTCATTGCAAATAGGGACAATAAAATGCTGTTCTTAAATATAATTTTATAATTTGTCTATTTCGAAGAATTTCCTTTCAGTGAGACCAATGAATTTTTTTTGTTAGTAAGTCCGTCCTATAGTTCGTAAAGCTGTTGATTATAAGAGAGAAGACTGGATAGTTTTTAAGATTCCCTATTCCAATTAGCTTATATTTTGCTTAAGACGTCTGTCTGTTTTCATTCTACAAATATCTTTATTTTCATTAAAACATTAAAAAAAACATATACAAGATTTCCTGATTATTTTCTATAGCATAATTCTTTATTTTTACTTAATAGCCATCTGCTCTTTCCATCTAAAAATTTGTTTGTGCTTTTTATTCTTTTTTTTCAAACGTTGAAAGTTTACTTATCATTTATTCTAAAAATGATTATAATAATGCATGTTAGTAAACCACAAAAACATGTCTTTTTGTGCATCAATTATAACAATGAAAACTTTGCAAAATTTATTATCAATGATAATTTGAAATTTTTTATTATGCTTATTTGATTCAATTTATAAAAGTAATCAATGATTGGTATCTAGTCCTATTCTCTTTATGAGAGTTATTTTGTTGTTGAAATTAAAATTTATAACCAAATCACATCAACATCAAGTATTTTTAAACAAAATTAAAGGCTTTCTCATCATTTGTAATGCCCAAGGGCATTAAAGCTTTAGAAAATTATTTCTAGTCGTTCTATGCAATAATTGGATGTATATCTGTCAAAGTAGTAGTATATATGAGAGTCTGTCTGTCAGTATAAAACTTTACGTACCTTGGCCATTTTTTTCGGATCATACAATTTTTCATCTTACAGAATCAGAAAATATTTTTAAAACTTTTTATGGAGTTTTTTTCTTTACAAGAAAGGGCAAACATTTTTTTAGATTTCACAAAGGCATAAACTAATTTTGTTAGAAATTACATTAAATATAATAAACTAATCAATCTATTTTGCAATTGTTGCTAGGTTAGGCTTTTTGTATCCTAAAATTAATGTTGTCGTTTTTCAGTTCAACGGGTGGTCTGGCACTGGACCTATCGGCAAGTCTCAACCTGACGGTCTCCTGAAGGCTGATGGCTTCGGCGAGCAGGCCTGCATGGCTCTCCTTGACAACTTCTTCGGAGATGGTCTGTCTTGGCACGACACCAAGTGTAATGACAGACGCCTAATTGTCTGCGAGGATCTGCCAGCCGGAAATATCAACTTTGTCCGTCAAAATAATCCTGGAATCAGAATTCCTTAAGTTAGGAAACATACATAAGAATATATATTATATTTAGATTATTCTTAAAAACGGTTTAGAAGTTTATTAAAATTATTTTTAAGCTGACAAAACTGCCATTAATATCTATTCTGCCGTTAATTATTATTTAGAAATGGTGCTTTTTAAGCAATTATTATTATCTAATAAGTTAAGATGTATTTTTGTCAATAAATTATATAACATATAGTCAAAATTATGCGACTAGTCAACGTGTCATTGATAATATTATTATAATTCTAAATGTAATAATATACATTTTTATTTTTTCTGTTCCTTGATAGTTCAATTTTACTGAATATTGTATATTTTTATACAAACTACTCCATATCATTATAATAATTATATTTCATATTTGTGCATTAAATGTCACATTTTATATTCTCTAATTCAATAATATACATACAAGGAATAATTGTGTTTGTAATTTTTAAATTACCCTAGGATACCGTAAAGAGAGAAGGGTAGGATCGTCAACTTACATTTTAATTTGAAAAAATGGGAGGAGGAGGTAACAAGGGGGGATTTCTTACTGAACAAAATGAAATTAAAAAACATTCCCTGGACATGTAAGAAACCGTTAGTTAAAGTCCAGAGTTGAGCGAGATCTTTTGGTACAAACAAACACCAGAAAGGCAGGTAAACAGACAGGCATCCTTCCATTATGATACAAAACAATGCTATAAAAAAACAAAAATTCAAATGATGACTCTAATTTTATTCAACTCCTGAATTATTAGGAAAGTTACAGAGTAGCCTTGCTATTTAAAAAAGACATTCTGTTTTCGTAGAGCTAATGGAATTTAGATTAAATCTTAGATGGCAGACAACCTAACTTACAAAGCAAAATACAGTTATTCTTAAAAATTAATGCTTTTTTATTTTGAGCCAGTTTATATCTTATAACAAGGGCAATTATGGTCAAAAGTAGCGCAGCATAAACTGCTAACAATATTATTGATTTAAGAAGAACAGTAGGGAAAAAAGGACATTTTTCTCCTTTTTCTACAGTTATTGTTAGTTAGTATGATATTTTCTTACTAGCGGCTACGCCCCTAGAGGCCTCTAGTGGCACTTTTTTTTGTTTGTTAACGTCTCTACGATAATTCTTTATGCTACGGATACCTCTTTATGTTACGTTGAAGTCTCCCAGATTTTTTTAAAAATTTAAATTTTTTTGTCATTTCTCTTGGGAGGGTGGTGGTACCCTCCCCCAAAATAGTTATAAACCTTCCCAAACAAACATCCTGTTACTTTAGTATAAGGATTATATTTTTAAAAGCCTTTCTGTAAGAAAAAAAACACCGTTTTTAATGGGACTTTAATGTTTACTTAACCTAGTTATAAAGTATTCGCGGTATAATTATACCACAAAAAAAAAACAATACTGAGTATGAATAATTTGGTCAATGACATGTGTAAAGATAATTATAATTATGGTATCAATCATTATATTTTGTTTTAATGTTGTAACCTACTGTTGCTAATTACATGATTTCCAGTCATAGTCTGGTCATGGTGTTTTGAAAAAATCAGTAAATATTACGTTGTCGATAATATTTCTATTTTATTTTATTTTCTATCCTATAATATGAAGTAATACAGTTTTTTGTCTGTTGCTTATAATTTCGATAATTGCTGAACCGATTGGGCTCTCCATTTCCGGGAAGATCTTTTGGGTGGTTTTAGACTACTACTTTTTTAGGTTTACATCATGGTTTATGTTATTTTTATCCCCTTTCTCTATCCCTTCCAATACAAACTCTCTAGATGCCAGTTTTTGTTTATATGAAAACAAATTTTAGAAGAGTAGAAGCTTCTATACTTGTAATATTGTGGTAAATAAAAGAATCTTCTATACTTGTAATATTGTGGTAAATAAAAGAATCTTCTATACTTGTAATATTGTGGTAAATAAAAGAACCATATAAAAAAGTCAAAAGATGTACGATCTATTTCAAGTCGAAGAGGATAAGGAATGTATTTAAAAGTAGCACAACTTTAGCATAAAGCTTTTGAAATATTTATTACTACATTTAACAATCTCTTAATAATACATAAAAATAATTTAACTGAACTAATTTTAATCATTTTTTGATGATTTACAGACAAAATTTAATTTTGGTAAATTTGGCAACACTCAAAATGAAAACCTGTGCACAAAGAAATCTTCAAATGCCAAATAAAATTTGCAAAAAAAAATGGCGCAAAGTTAAAAAGAAGCTCTGTTCAAAAATGATTTGCAAGTTTTATGCATTTTCACAACTTAAGTTTTATTCTTGTTTTTGCATATTGTTTGGGTTTACTAATTACTCATAAAGTTCAGCAAAAAGTTTTTTCGTTTGCATTTTTCAAGAATATGTTTTATGAAGAAACTTCAGTTGTCAAAAGAGATGCTTTTTTACTAGTAATAAGGTATAGCCAACAAGCGGAAGAAATCTAAAACAATATTTGAGGGGCAGATAAAAAGGTAGTAAATTCTAATAAATGTTGACCCCCAATGACAGCTGAAAATCACATATAGGTTTCGTGATTATTTCGAATTAATTTCATTTCTGGTATAAAGCTGCTATTTTACACTTAAGAGTCTATCTTTGAATAAGAAAAACTAGTCATTGAAAGCGAGAAAAGAAAGGATAAATATTTTTCATGATATAAATGAAAAGTCCTTCTTTTATGGTTGGACGTCATCGTATTTGTTTCCAATAATTTTTTCAAACACTCTTTTTAATGACATGCATAACCGATTACGTGGACATGACATAGTCCACAAAAATAATATGTCATTAAGTTGCTAAAATGATCCCTAGTACGTAATTGTATATTGACCATTTGTACAAGTGACGACGCCCCCAGCATATATGAATTTCCCTCTTTTTTTTCTTTTCATTGAAGAAAACTTTTGGGGTTGGGTGTCCCACACCCTGCAACACCTACAGGACCATTAGGCATATTCCCTAAGAAGCATAACATTGTCGGTTCAGCTGTTACCGATATCTTAATCTTAAGACAGACATCTTATTACTTTGTATTATACACTAGAGGCAAAGGGGCTAAAAAAATAGCATTATACCATCCAAAGACCTAAATTTTAAGATAAATAGCCTAAAACCATCACAGGACCTAAGTGAAGCTTACCTAAAATAGAGAACCCAATTGGTTCAGTAGATAATGAGATCTTAAGCTTCAAACAAAAAACCTTACTACTTTATATTATAGGATATGAAAAAAGGGTTCCGAAAATATAAGCGAAGCTTATCTATAAATGTTTGTTTCTACTTGTCGGTTAACAAATTTTATATACTCAACTATCCAATCTTATTTTAGCTGCAAAAGACAAATCACTCAAATTAAGCAAAGAAGACTGTATTTCAAATTGGAATAAAAACAACCTGCATGCCCATACAATTCTCCTAACCCAATTTTCCTTCAAACTGTTACAAAATGCAGGGCAAGAAACTAATTTTATCTCTGATTTTCTTGAGTTTTTAATAACACAGTGATTCCTGTTTTTCTGATTAATTTCTAGCTACTAAGCTATGTTGATGTAAATAAAAGTCTCGTACTATAATATGTAATTCTGTATGTATATGTCTTTTCTTTATGAAATACATATCTTTAAAACAAAAACAAATTTGTGTGCAGATAATTCACTTTCCCTTCTTCCCTTTCCATAATTGGCGGTTCCTCTCTTATTGCACCTAGACCAGAAACCATTTCTTTGATAATGATTTATCTTTTATGCTTACTTAAGGTTAGGTTAGGGTACGTATTGAGTTCGAGCCCCATGCTAGGGGGTAGAAATTAGTTTTTTTTTCAAAAATAGAAAAGGTAGGGGTTCATTCAGAGGTCAATGAACAGATGTGAGTGAAATTAGAGGATAAAATACGGGATTTAAAGGGATAAGACAATGGCCGATAAGTTTATGTACACACTATAGATGATAAACAACATATCCCTCCTATAAATTATAATTAGTGGTTGAAACCAGGTATAGGGAATAAATCTTAAATAATTTTATTGGGGGGGGGGGGGTACAAATGGAGTGATCGTCAATTTTACTTTATGCCCCCCCCCCCTCAACGACAGCTGAAAACCACGTATAGGTTTCGTGATTTTTTCCCGACTGAATTTCATTATTAGTACAATCTGGTGAAACGTTTCTACACTCTACAGAAAAAATCAACCAATCAAATATGAATAAAAGTCTCCAAAGTTGTTATGCCAACGTGAACGAATAAGAAATCGGTATTATAAAATTTTTGGGGACTATTGTAATAAACAGCCCAATGTTCCCTACCTCCCTAGGATGGACTTTACATACAAACTAACTCTCACAAAAGACTGCAAAATAGCTTTGCTAATAAATAAATAACAAGTATAATATGATCAAGGTAAACTTTGTACTTTCATACAATAATAATAATCAATCATCATAAAATTAGGAAAAATTAACAAATTTTAACAATTTATAGTAAAAATTATAAATAATTATACATATTTTACTTACAATAATGACTAAATTTAAACAAGGAAGACAGCATGCCAAGATGCAAGACGAATTTGAATTGTGCAAAAAAATTTAATAAAAAATCTACAAAAACATGCTACAAATTCATGCAAATGTGTTTTGTTTATTTTTTTATATATGTCATTTAATTTTCAAAACCTACTACTATTTCATTCAACAGAGCTGGATTCTTAAAAAAAGTTTTAGATCGCTAAATCGGCGAGGGTCGCCAGATCACCAAAATTGTTTTTGCAAAAAAAAATCCTCCAAAATCAGACAAAAAATCTACAAAAATTAAATAAAATATTATTTATGATAATAACCTACTATGATTTTAAACACTTTTCTTTAAATTTAAGGATAAATGTGTACAAAATAAAATTTTGTGATCTGGCAACCCTCGCCGATTTATCCTAATTTTCTTTTAAGAATCCACCTCAGTTCTATAAAAATCTTAACTATGTAAGCTAATGATAACATTTGAATTGCATAAATGTGAATATTATTACAAAAAGATTAGATTAAAAAATTAAACTTGACATAAATTACATAATTACCCTCGAACCCCTTTCAACAACAAAAAAAGTACAGTCAAGTAGATTAAAAATTTCCATTATATCTAATAAATTATACATCTATTCTGATAGTTTTTACTTTGAATTTCAAATGTTTTTGGTACTATTCTACATGTTTGTTAACTTGTTTTTATATATAGTTTAATTTCTCTTTTAAATTAAACAAGTCATAATGTGTCTCATCTTAAAAAAGTACGAAACTCGAAACTATTCATGTCGGCCATTTAATTAATTACAAGGGAATCTTCAAAAAAAAATCTCACAAAAACAGATCTGCTATTTAATAATCAACATTAAAGTGAAAGAGTCAGGAGGTTGAAAATATTTCTCTTCACTTAAAAAGGCTACAATATACTTTTTTTTAAATATGAAGTAGAAAGATGGTTGTACATCTATTGGAAAGTAAAAGAAAAAAAAACCCAATATAGTACATTCTATTTTGTCTCATATTATCCTTATACTAAAGTAACAGGATGTTTGTTTGTGTGTCTGTGTGTCTGTACCGAAGGATCTCGCTAACCGCTGAACCGATCGGGTTCTCCTTAACAGGGTATATTCTCATGAGTCTCGGGAAGGTTTATAACTATTTTGGGGGAGGGTACCACCACCCTCCCAAGAGAAATGCGAAAAAATCGAAATTTTTAAAAATATATGGGAGACTTCAACGTAAAATAAAGAGGTATGGTACGTAAAGAATTATCGTATAGACTTTAACAAACAAAAACATTTAAAGTGCCACTAGAGGCCTCTCGGGGGCGTAGCCGCTAGTATCACATATGGGACTATTACAATTCGTGCTATTTTCTGTATGGAAAATCTACGAAAATCTTGTTAAGAGAGTACATATATTTCAACCACCTGACTGGAAAATAAATCTATATGTTGCTGGTATAAAATTACAAAATTTTGCTTTGTTTCATTTTCATACCGTAATGGTATGTTTGCGTAAAATAAAGTAAACAATAGATACAAAATTGCCAGATGTTAAAATTTAACAAACAAACAGTTTTTGGGCTTGCTGTTAATTAAGTAAAATTAAGTAACAAACACGTTCACAAAAGATAAAAATTATACAAATAATAAAGAAATATGAAGGGTCGGGGAGGGTTTGCATTTTACTTAAACATACAAAATATTTTAAATCAATTTTAAACTTGACAATGAATAATTTAAAGTTAAAGTAGAATTAAAGATTTAAAATATCTAAAAAGAAAGCCAAAGCGATTAAATGTCATTTTAAAAATTCTAAAAAAATTAAGTTTGAAAAAATATAAACATCAACAAAATTAAGAAATTGTCTATGATAAAAGAGCAAATTCAAAGAGTATGACAAAAGATAAATTTATATTTGTTTTAACTTTAGCTAGTTAAGTAAGTCCAGTCTAATGGGCTAAGACAATTGCCGATAAATTTATTACATCCCCAATGATTATACACTAAAACAATCCCTTCTATAGATTTCAATTAGTTGTTGAAACGTTTGGACACTCAACTTAATAAACCAACCATTCAAAATATAATAAAAGTGCCCAAAGTTGTTAAACCAACGAATAAATACGTTATTATAAAACTTTGGGGACGTCTATAAAAAACAGCCCATTGTCCCCTTTCACTCTGTAGATAGGTCACTCTTCTAACCTAAATAATAAGTAGCTGGTCATCGATAAAAAATAAAGAGGCGAAGAGAAAAGAAATTTAGATTCATAGTAAATCCAAAATACATAGATAACACATGTATATCTTCGCTACTTTTCAACATAATAGTCCTTGTTTTCTCTTTTGTAACACTCTTTCATCGCTTGAACATACCTTACTAAATTTGAATCTTAACAGCAATATAACTTGAATCTAACAACTCGTTAAATATGGTTTCCAGTTGATCTGAAAGTTTGGACACAATTCTTCAATGTCTAAACACTTTTTTATGTTTTTCTAAATAGAAAACTTTTTGGTCAGAGTTTAAAAAAATTTCTTTCGTAGATTTTTCGTTTGGAGTAATTTCTAAGATTTAGATGAAAGGTCTATACTTAAGTTGTTCTACATTATTATTGGTTTATAACTATCAAAAAGGTGGTCCAATAGTAGCAATAGCTGATTTTTTAGATTGAAGAATATTTGTAAAAAAAAGATTATTTGGTCATACCAATGTCTTCACCCCTAACCTCTATGGGCTTTGAGTTATTTAATTTTTTGTTTATAAAAAGGAGCACAAATTTATTGGGGTGGGTTTCAGCCAAATAACTTTTAACCTGCCTGGACTATTAAAAAGTTTGAGAACGGCTGGTCCAGTCGTTTAACAGGGTCTTAATGAACATATATACAAACAGACACACGCACATTTCGATGCTTCGATATTCCATACTTTAGTATTTGTTTGATTAATGGGGTAAAATTGAATTACTTTCAATTACAGTGATTCTTTTACATCATTTTGAATTAACTCCTAAAATTGTATCTTGTATCGTATTATATGCAACACAGACCGACATACAAAACTTTTCGAGTAGCGTCACTACCAAAAATGCTCTTATGAATAAATTTTGTTCAGCTCAAAAGAAATTGAAAAAGGGAAAGGGGGGTGGGAGATTTAATTGATTAACCCAGGGGTAAGATTGAGTAATTATCTAACTTATATCAGCTGAGCAGGTAAAAAAGTTCTATATTCTTAAAACTATTAATCTTAAAATGTCATCGCCTATTATTTAATTTTGTTCTTTAAACTCATATAAAGAATTGAATAAATGATTTTGTTCCATGTATTAAATCTGCTAAGAATAAAAATGTAATGCAGTATTGCCTGTTTAAGGATACAAAATATTTTTAGCTGCACAACTACTTATTGAACTAGCTTCTAAAAGTTCATTTTTTAAGTTTGGACCAACATCACTTTAGTATTATGCACTAAAAAATCATAAATCTTTTTTTATAATTGATTTTTCAGCTTCGAGTGTTGCTTTATGTTGGTTGCTTTTTGGTGCAAAGAAAAAAATTTTAGCTTGTGTGATATAAAAAAGGCATTAGGATTAGCCAGGAATCGGGTATAAGGTATAACCAACAATTGAAATAAATCTTTAATAATATTTGTGGGGGAAATGGAGATGTCGTCAATTTTACTATATGTTGCCCCTCAACAACAGCTAAAACCACGTATAGATTTTGTGATTTTTTCCGAATTAATTTCGTTATTGGTATAAGCTGGCCAGGAATAAAAGGAGGGGTCAATGACGATTAGTTAATCTTCCCCAATAATGCTAGACAAATGTCTCTATTGATAAATAAAAAACACTAGGAAGTTTTGTAATATATAGCTCTTTCCCCCCTCATCAAATTTGAGCTTTCCAAGGCAGAGGCTGGTTTAAAGGAGATAATATAAGATAACACCCAAATATACATTCACAAATTGATAAAATCATTCAGACATATTTTTTCGTTAATTCAATAATCTGTGCCAAATAATAGGAGTGGGGACAAAACACCTAATTTAAAAATACCTAATTGAAAAATGCCTAATTTTATAAATGTCTAATGTGACAAAACACCTAATTTATAAATACCTAATTTAAAAATGTCTAATTTAAAAATACCTAATTCTAAAAATGCCTAATGTGACAAAACACCTAATTTTAAAAATGCCTAATTTTATAAACACCTAACTATAAATACCTAAGTTTAAAAATACCTAATTTTAAAATACCTAATTTAAAAAAACCTAATTTTAAGCATATCTTAAAACTGTTGTTGAATATATTATACTGGCGGCTTCGCCCCCTAGAGTCCTTAAGGGGTGATTGCAGTGCGAAGGGGAATTTAATTAGTCTGGGGGGGGGGGGGGTTACGACCCCCCTCCAAAATTTCAAAATATATTTTGAAATAGAAAAATTAAGTAGAAAATTCTATTAGGAAGGTGGTGTTAATCTTTCCAAAAATAGTTATAAACCTTACCAAGACCTATGATCTTTCAAAGTTATACATTATTAGTTAGGTAATAAGTGTCCTTTTTTTATCATTAATTAATCATTAAGTTTCTTTACATATTAAAATAAAAAAAGAGAGTTCTTTATATCATTTATTGTCATAGACAAAAAATTTGACAATAATTACATTTTATTTTATGTTTTAAATATTTAATAAATGTACTATCAGATATAACTACATCTCTTTCAATGTTTACGCTGACTAAAAGGAATAAATAGTGATTATAAAACAAGTTTGACAACATCCATAAAAGCGTAGCACTGAAACGGTAGGACAAAATGGACATTAACACTTGTATAGTGTCTGAACTGAATAATCAGAATATTTTATGTTTTAAATATTTACTAAATGTACTATCAGATATAACTACATCTCTTTCAATGTTTACAGGGACTAAAAGGAATAAAGAGTGATTATAAAACAAGTTTGACAACATCCATAAAAGCGTAGCACTGAAATGGTAGGACAAATGGACATTTACACTTGTATAGTGTCTGAACTGAATAATCAGAATATAGAAGTATAAGAGTCGAAGCAAAATTGTAAGTAAATTTGTTGAACAACTGATGAATAAAGGATAATGTTTATGGACATACTTACATTTTTAGGACTTGATTATAAAGTTGCTTTGCTTATAATATTGTTCTTTGTTGTCCCAGGAATCAATATACCAAAAATCAGATCAAATGGATAATAAGGTCATATAAAAATTTGTTGTTAAAAAAGTAGAAAAATCAACATGTTTAAAATGGACGTATGGACATTCTGGTAATATTATAGATTTGCTACGCTTTCTAAATCGTACCTTACTATTACAGGAATCATCATGCAAAGTTTAGAATCGATGGGACAATTCTAACATGCCTAAATTAACAAATAAAAGCTATCTATCTCGGACGGACGTACAGATGGACTGACCCTAATTATAGAAAAGCTTTGCTTTTAAAAATATATAATTTTATCTTTCAAAGGGCGATTTCTCATTGGAAGGTGCTGGTAACCTCCCCAAAAGCGTTATAAACCTTCCCATGAACTACGGGAAGCTTCATTGTAAAGATGAACAATATTGGTTCATCGACTAGCGAGATCCTTCAGCAAGAACAATCAGCCAATTGGATTAATGTTATCAAAATTTTAAGTATTTTAGTGAAAAAATAAATATTTTAGAATTAGGCATTGTTAAATTAGGCGTTTAGATAGTTTAGAATTAGGTATTTTTGGATTAGGTGTTTTTAAAATTAGACATTTTTAAAATTAGGTATTTTTAGTTAGGCATTTTTAGTTAGGCGTTTTTAAATTAGGCATTTATAAATTAGGTATTTATAAATTAGGTGTTTTTAACGTAGGTGTTTTTAACATTAGGTATTTTTAAACTTAGGTGTTTTTAGTTAGGCATTTTTAGTTAGGCATTTTTAAATTAGGTGTTTTGTCCCCACTCCAAATAATAGACAGTTATCTTAAAGGTGGTTAATTTTGTTTTCCTATGAATAAAAATAAGAATATGAAAAATTGCGACCAAAACCTGACACTAGGACGTGTTTGTGCATTGAAGAATGTTTGTATCAGACTCTGGCAATGATACCTGTGTTGCTGGTTGGTGGGGGGTACAGGTGGGCTGGCAGCACGTCGGGGATTTCATGACCTTTCAACTGAAAAAGAAAATATTTATATTTTTTTTGTATTAAGCTCAAGGACTGGAACCCTCTACCGCCCTTATTTTTAGAAAAAAATAAGGGGGGTGGGGTAATTTTCTAGTTAATTTTTAAAATATTTGTAAGTATTTATTTCTACTTATTAAATTTTTAAATGATTGTAATTCTATTTTACCTTAATATTGATCAAATGCATGGCCAAGGCAAATTCATTTCTAGTTAACATTCCATCCTCATCTATATCTGATAATTTCCAGATCTAAATAAAACAGAAATTAATTCTAATTTGTGATGTCAATAGACTATTAGACATATTTGGGACCTTATAATAGCAAATAAGCAATCAGGGCTCAGCAGCTGGTGCAGAGCTTAGCAGTAACTACTGTAAGCCACTGTCAGAACGCAACAGCATTTAGGATCCTGAAAAGCCAAAGCCACCAAGTTTGCAGCCATAACCAGTAGATGCGACTTAGTTTAAGCATCAGCGGTGCAAATTAAGTCACAGCTGTGGAGCCTTTATGTTATTTTCATAATGTTTTCTCTAATTGAACCTAAAATTCTTATTATACAACCTATTTGCAAAAAAAGCGTATTATAAACACTAAAAGTTTTATTACAAAGGTTTGGTGATTATTTAGTAAAATAAATAAGTTACCATTTAAATCTTGAAGATGCTTTACCTTTGCTAAACTTGAGTTAGGAAGATTTGATTTTACCATTTCTCTCTTTGCTTCTGCCCCTGTGATTTTATCCTGCATAAACAAAACAAACAATATTTAGAATATAACAAATTAATTATGAAGTTGTATTTTTTTCAACTTTAGCTTTTTGCATTTACAGTTGAACAAGAAGAGAACATCAATAAACGATAAAGTAATCTTTTCCAATTTTGATTAACAAAAATTTAAATCCATATTTGTGTTTTGCTGTATTTTTATGATAATAAAAAATTGTTTTCATAAAATCTTTAATTAAACTGTAAATCACATTGTTCTCTCATTTTTTGGCTTGATTGGTTGGTATAAATCTAAAAGTCTAAATAGTGTACATAGCTAGGTATAGTTGTCTATGAGTTTAATATATTATATTATTTTTAAACATAAATAAAAGACCTGATGGGGATTTAAAGAATCAAAAATTTTGTCCCATTTTGGTCTTTCTTTAGACACTATCCATCCGGGCTCTCCGTTTCCATAATCTGTGCCTAAAATTAATTTGATAATTTCTAGAGGTTTCGTGAAGTTTCTTCATATATGGCTGGATAATTTCATAATGAAAAGCATTCAAGTCTTTATCTTCCCCCCCCCCCCCAATCATTCCTCACCTCCACTGCACTGTAAGCATATTTTGTTTTTAATAGACAGTATATAATTTTTTATTAATTTGTTTTTATTAAAGTATCATGTCTTTTATTTATAAACCAACTGAAGATTGTTTTAAAATGAAACACTGTGTATTGGACGACTTATCAAATAAAAATAACATGTTTAATTAAACTGTGTTTTACTCTGAAGCTTAAGATCTTTATAACAACTGAATCGATTGAGTTCTCTTGCTAAGCTAGCTAAGCCTGTGCTGGTTTTAGGCTATTATTATCAGATTTAAGACTTGGAATGGTTTTGTGCTATTCTCTGCCCCTTTGAATTAAGGGGCTAGAGGCTTTGTATGAGGGATAAAGAGGGAACCATTTTTTGTAGTCTTGCAACTATTTCTACACTCCAATAAGGGCCTAAAAAGACCACATGAAAAAGCCTTCCAAAAATCAAACTTCGTCAAGCCCTTTATATAATAAAGAAATGAAGAAATTATTCTATTTCTTCTATTTATAACATATGTATATAGATTAAAATACATTAAATTTGAAAATGAGGAAACAGGAAGTATAGTAATCATGTAAACTCATAATGAACACATGAAATATATTCAAATTAATATATCAACACTTTATCTTAACACACAGGAAAGGAAGGGAAATAACATCGGCTGAAAAAATATTTTTTCATGAATTAGGTTGTATAAACAGTGTTAAAATTTGTCTCAATAACTTTTTCCCGTAGTTAATGGGGAATTTGATAAATATAAATTAAGGTATACACTTTACATTCATCGTCCATTTTCTTATCGTTTCTTATTCATTTCTGAATATAATTATGTTCATTATTGAGGACCAATGGACTTATTTAACGCCTATTTTCATAACCCTGTATAATTAGTATCCAACATTTAGAAGAAACGTAATATTTTAATTCTGATATTGTAATGTCAGACCTAACATTGAGCTCTTTATTACACTAGTGATATACTGGTGCTATGTATTATAATAACGTTTTCTTATTCGTTGGCTTAACAACTATAGGGGCTTATATTAAATTTTATTAGTTGATTTTTTAAGTTCCAACAACTTATTGTAATCAACAGAAAGGGTAAATTTGTAAATCATCATGGGGATTGTCTTATCCCTTTAAATTTCTGCGTCAAACTAACTTTCTTTAAATCTATCCCTCACCTAAGTACCTTTATCCCTGAGTAAAACTCCGCCTACCTTCACATCTCTGATAGCCGAAGGGTGTGTTTTGATCCTGGGTGTTCTTGAACACGCCCCCCTTCACACATAATTCGTCGTCGGAGTTCGGCAGAACGTTCATCAGCTGTGAGATATCGTTGTCTAACATTTTGTTTACCTAGAAAAACTATGTTACAAAAATCTTAAAACTGCGATAAAGATATTAGTTTTGATTGATACAGTTAAAGTTTAAAGTATTTTTAGGTTAGGTAATTAAAGAGAACCCCGTGACTGGCTCTCATGAGGGTTCTCTGATGGTTGTTTTGGGCATTTTGAAATCGCTCTTTCGATTTAAAACTTTGTATGATAATTCCTGTAACAATTTAGAAACCGTAGTACTTATTTTTATTGCTTTTGCAATAGTGAAACATTAAACAAAGTATTGTAGGCAAAGCTGTAATTAAGCAAGTGATAAAATGTTAGCATTTCCATATAAGGCATTCAGTCATTTACATCAAAGTCTGTATTAAATTTTTGTTCAAAGTTCAAAATAATATTCCTTTTCTTGGCTTTAAAAGCGCATTTTCTCTATATTTCTTAATGTTCGTTTGTCTGTATTATCTTATTAGCTTATCGCTTAGTTTTAAGGACTTTTTATTTATGTTTAGTTTTTATTTTCTTAATAAATAAAATTATAATTATGTTTTTTTTCTACATCTTTTATGAAAATTTAAATAAAACTATTTTATACTAGCTTCGTATATATGTCTGCTTAAAAAAAAAGATTTTTTGTTCAACTTTTGAAATGTTAAATGCGTTAATTACAGAAAAAAGAAAAACAAACATCAGGTTATATATTACACCGAAAAGAATTTGAGATTATTATTTTTTTGAATTTAAGATTATTATTTTTTTTGAATTTGAGATTATTATTTTTTTTGAATTTGAGATTATTATTTTTTTGAATTTGAGATTAGTATTTTTTTTTTTATATTTTCGATGGAAATTAAGCTTTACAAAGAAAAACCTTCCTTCTATTAATTGCAAATGTCTTTGTCTTTTTTTTAAAAATATTTAGATATCTAAAAGGTTTCATAATTTTGCTGTAGGAATGGTCTATAATTAGCAGACATAAAAAACTTCCAAGACAATTTTACGTGATATTTTTAATTGTTAACTTTAATTCAGGTTATTTTTTGACATTTCACATCTAAATTGTGGGGTTTACCCTCCACCCCCCTCCACTCCCCTAGAAAAAAAGGGGTAATTCATTTAGCCCCAGGTTTAATTATAGAGTAGTAGGAATGTAATTCGGTGCGCTTCGCCTTCCAAAATAAATTAATTACTTAACCCTATGAAAAGTCATGTAACGAATCGGCACAACGGGGCAAAAAAAATGGTACTAATCTCACAATTTTTTCACAGTATCTGCAGAAAGCTGTCTTTAAAAAAAATACGATAAATAACTACTAACAAAATATACCTGGTTTAATAATTTCTCATTTAATTTAGGAAACTTTCTAAAATTTGCAGTCTTTAGTTTGTCCTGCATCCTGTTGACCTCAGGTAAATCCAGGAGGGTCAGCTTGTGTTTAGTCTGCAGATCTTCTATGATACTTGGAAGATTTTTAATTAGTCTAGCTTTCTGTTTTTCCTTGTTGAATAATTTTGGCATTTGGTCGCGTAGCGTGGTGATTAGGAAGGAGTGTAGCTTTGCCATTCTGCAGTTTTTAAGGTTAACTTTTTATTTAATGTTTTAACTAATTTTGTACACATACATATGAATGACAATTTCGAATAGAAAACTAGGAGATACGGAAAGTGTCATGTGTGACTTCATAAAAAGGAAGGATGAAAGAAGAAGTAGGAAAGGAAACCCCTTAAATAGATGGATTTAGACGTATTTTTATGACGTCATACATGACACTTGCCGTATCTCCAGAAAATTCTAGTCAAATGAAGAAAATAATATTTATGATTGATTTCTGTTAGGGGTAAGTTAACTAAGCCCTTTTAAACATAGTTAACATTTTGAGTTGCTACATTTGTAACATCTTGCTAAAAATTAAGATTACAAATATGAATTCTAATTCTTATGATTATAGCGCTCATAGACGTCAAAGGGGGGGGGGTTAATGGGGCGATTACCCCCCCCCCCAAACGAATTTGGGGGTGCCGTATGCTCCCCCCAAAAATTTTTCATTTTACCCCCCCCCCCCATTTAAAATTTACCCCTACCATGGGGGTGCCGTAGGCACCCCCAACCATTTAGGAGGGGGTATTTACCCCCCCCCCAAAATAAAAAATCTCTAACAAATTTTTTTGGGGGGGGAGTAACAAATTTTACCCCTGCCAACAGATTTCAGGGGGGGTAATTACCCCCCCCCCCCCAAGCAAATTTTACCCCCGGGGTAAACATTTTTTGGGGGGGGTAAAAAAAACTCGCGGCGCCATTTTACCCCCCCCCCAAAACCGAATTACCCCCCCCTTAAAAAAATTTAACCCCTCCCCCAAAAAAAAAGCTTGGACGCCCCTGATAGCGCTAATAAGTTTATTCAAAATATTACATATATACATACATTTAAATGTTTTTATTATAATCTCCATAGGTAAAAAGATGTTGATTACAGTAAAACATTATCAGATACTTAAAAACGAATCAAACTAATTGTTTATTTGTAAGATAATGAAGACAAAAAGAAAATCTAGACTTAGAAAAATGCTGAGAACGTTTTTCATTCAAAATAGATTAATGATTAGACAAATTTAGTCAAATAAAGTAAATACATAAAGTTAAAGCATAAAAAAAAACATTTAATGATTATCAGATTAACTTTCAAATCTATCAACAAAACTAAAGACGGTCATAGATGCATGTATTTAGATTCTATTTGAGATTTGACTCTAAGGACACTCTAATACTGGATGAACTTACTGACCAATAAATGGTGTCCATGTTAGCAACCTAAATTGACGACAATTTTTCCCCTGTCATAATATCCACGGATATTCTATATCCATTCATATTGCAACAATTTCACAGTCCTACTCCAAGATTACTTAGAAATCCAAACACTAAGAAACTATGGCTACACACACACATTCGTTTATTCGTAAAAAGTTATATTTTACTTCTAAAACAAACCTTGAACAATGATACAATAAAAGTTTACACTATTCCTTGCGCGCTTGATAAAATCATTTAATTTTCTAAGGGCGGCGTTTCTGGGCAAATCTTGGAGATCATCAAACAGTTTCTACAGTTCATAATAATCCCTCATTTTAATCTGTTTGAAAGCGAAGCTTTTATGTAATTAGGGTCGGTCCGTTAATATGTCCATAACATATTGTTCTTATCGTGAATATTAGATAGTTAGAATTGTTCTATCCATTCGCATGAGGATTTCTGTAACAGCCAGAAACGATTTAGAAAGCGTAGCAAGTCTATAATTGTTACCAGAAAGTTGGAGAGTCCACATGATGATTTTTAACAATGTAAATATGAATAATGATTCCTAGGACAACAATGTAAAATATCAAAGCACCTCTATAATTAAGTCATAAAAATGCAGCACCTTTAGCAGAACCCAGTATCTAAGCAAATTTGCAACAAAATACACAATTTTGTAAATTAATAATATTCTTATTTCGTTCTGACACTCTACAAAGGTTAATTTAACAGTATAATTTAAAGCTTCGCTATTATAGATGATGTACTCCTAGTTGAATATAAATCTCCCTCTAAAAATATAACCTAAAGATAATTACAAAAATTAATTAAGAATGCCTTGTGAAACAGATAACAGAATACAATTTAGACAAATGCTTTTTTCAATGATAAAATTTGGGCTTAAGGGTTATAATTGCAGTACACTAACAAAATTAGAGATTATGCCTTTAATTCTTCTTCAAACAGCCCCCTGTACATGTCATACTTGAGGGGCTGGTCATGGAAAGTTCCTGTGTACACCTTCGGACATTCTGGTACGTTGATCACCTGAAGTTAGTAATTTTTGTAAAAAGAATTTTTTTTCTTCTCTTGAGCAAAATTAAAAAGAGGCCTTTTAAGGTAAAGGCGAAACCGGTAGTGCTTGTATTGCTCTTTAACACAGACATATATTTTATAAAGACCACATAAGAGCTCCATAAACACTCATTAGTTCTTAATAATTATTTATATATTGCTACACACACATACAGACACCCTAATATTGTAAATCAAATATTTCACCTTTGATATAGACCACATAAGAGCTCCATAACACTCATTAGTACTTGTTTATTATTTAGTAAGCGCTACACACACATACAGACACCCTAATACTGGATATCCAATATTTCACCTTTGATATAGACCACATAAGAGCTCCATAAACCCTCATTAGTTCTTGATTGTTTACTTGATCTGCTTTGTTTAAAACTATTCGAACCTGGAAAAGAAAATGGTGATTATCAAACGTTTTGGTAAAGTCTGAAAGACATAAACATGAACTCTGAATATAAACTCTAATTATTTTTTTTAGATTAGGCCACGAGTTTTACAACTTACTTTTTTTCAACTAATTAAATTTTGATTTTATATAGTATGTTAGTATGTGATTAAGTATATTTTTTAGACAATTCATTACAGAACAAGAATAACAACATCCAAAAGTAGTAATATACACAAAATAAAGAAGAACAAACAGACAAAGTGAGTCAAAAAGCAAACAAATTGAATTAATTAAATGTCATAATATAGAATGTTCCACTATTTATTATACAAAACAACTTATTACTCACTAGCCGCTTCGCCCCTAACCTCTAGGGGCTTTGTCCCAAGAGGTAATTCAAAATAAAATAAGTGCCTCGGGAGCTGCCACCACTACTTTTTAATAATTAACTGCCAAAAAAAATGAGAGAGGATTCTTTTGTTTATTGGGGGGGGGGGGTGTCCCACCCCCCAAGAAAATAGCCTTAAACCACCACAGAACCTGTGGGTATATTCCCTAAAGAGTAGAATCCAATCGGTTCAGTTGTTACCGAGATCTTAAGAGACGGACGGACGGACAGACAGAAAGACAGACATCAAGCTACTTTGTATTATAGATAATGAGAACCGAGTGAATGCAAGAGATAAAAGCAATCTGTGTCAATTATTATGAAAAGTTTACCTTATCTTCATACCCATGAATAGCCTTGATAGCTCTCCTAAACTCATCAGAAATATCCAACTTATTCGCATCAAACAGCAGGATAATCATGTCCGACCTCTCAGCAAACCATTGGAGCACACCGATAAAGTCGTATCCGCGGTCAATCCTCTGTTTCTCTCCCGCCAGGATACCCGGGGTATCCACTAGGGTCACGTACTTCAGTACCTCGTTTCTCATCACCGCTGCCTGCTTGAATTCAGTTGTTTTAATGGAATTTACTTATTTGCAAATTGGTTGAAATAGAAATAATACCATTAACATCATCATATAATATTAACAGGATGTCTGTGTAATTTTGTGTAACGAAGGATCTCTCTAACTGCTTGACCGATATTGTTCTCCTTTTTAGTGAAATTCTCATAGATTCTGGTATGGTTCAATATGTATGTTAGAGGAGGGTACAAGAGATATTGCCCGGCCCTAGAAAACCCAAATCTCCAAAAATTCTACTTTTTCTTTTTTTTAGAGTCGACTTCACACTGACCTATGGATGAAAAGACGATGGATATTTGGAATACTAGAGTTGATTTGCTATTAGCTAAATATGAATTAATCTATATGCTGTATAGGCAATTTAAGACAAACGTAATGCATAGAAATGAAAAATGATATTTACTAGATTTGAAATTTAATCTAATAATGACGAAAGATTGAAATTAGAAACTATCAATTAGATTAGATATACAATTTCTAAAATGCTAAAAGTCTCTACAAGTCCTCAATGTTCGTTTGTCAAAAAATAAACTACAAAACAATTTTTTAATATGCAACAATGGATAAAGAATATACGTGGATAATATGTCAGTTGCTAACATGGACATAACATATCGGTCACATTGTTCATTTAGTAGGAGGGGACGAGATGGTGTAAATGGTGGATGGGGGTTATTTTAGCCAGCTACAAGTTTCAATTTATTAGAGTAAATAATAATATGGTGTAAGATCCAATTAAGAATTAATCCATTCCTGCAAATGTAACACATAGCGAATTTAAGTTTTGTCAGGAAGGGGGGAGGGGTAATGGGTTTGAATTTTAGCCCAACACTATGTAATAACTAAAGAAGTTAAAAATAGTTACTATAGCTGCTTGTGATGCAAGACAAAAATAAATACAGGGGTAATGCCTCGGCCCATGAGAGGCGTATCTAATCACTATGCACAGTTGGGCTTCCAGAAAAAGGTAGGCCGTGCAATAAAAACACTTCATTAGCAAGATTTAGTTCAGAGAAAAAAAAGACATAATGGTGTAACCTATCTTCTAAAGGTTATTCAGATTTGCTTTAATCATATCAATAGAATATCATTATTGTATACGGTAGAAATATAAAGGATTCTAAATTTGACAAACAAAACAATGACAAAACTTGCTTACTATGAACTACTCATCTAAAATTTTACCAAAATAAGGGTCTTCAATTATTTCCAGCCTTCAAAAATATTTTATTGTATTACTACCAGTTTCGTCCGTAGTATCCTGGGAAGAGAGCAGTAGAGTAGGCTAAAACCAGACTTAGATTTAATAATAGAATATAAAAATCTATAACAGGACCTTTGTAAAGCTTCCCTAAAATGTAGAACTCAATCGGTCCAAACAATTAACAACTTTATTACTAAAATATCATAGGATTTAAAACAAGACAATTTTCTGAAAAAATAAAGAAAGTTAAATTAGCGAAAAATATTTGAGAAACACATAATGAGCAAAACTTAAATTTGTTAATTGTGTTTAAAAATTGGCTACATTTTTGTTGTTAATAAGTTGTAAGGTATTTCAATTTGTAAAATATTTATTAAAACAGTTTTTCTGTAAATTCATAAATTACGTTTTGACCGAAAATATAAAAATAAACAATAAAGTTGACAAATTTGATGCCCTATAAATGTAAATACATAAATTTTCGGATTATGGAAAGAAAACGAAGTAGCGGGGTTTGTCATATTTTAGGTAATTGTTAATGATTGCACTGCAGGATTAGGAAATTGGCCCCGCAGGTTTGCTGCTGGAAGTAAGAGAAAATAGTCCTACTTGTTAGCAAACATTTGTTTTCCCTGGCAATTGTATAACGATCGGTTCAGCCGTTTGCGACATATTTTGGGACAAACATAAACTCAAACGCAAGCAACTTTATACTTTATGAATAGAATGTGACCGCTATCACTGCCTGGTAAGTTCAGACGATAGACTCCAAAATCCATTCAACCTTTCAATACAAAATGTTAAACAAGGAGCCTATCTAAAGACAATGTGACGCCGTGGCTGTCAACAGTGCATCTTATTGTAGTTGCATCCAAAATTTCAAACAACCGTGAAAACTTAATATATATATAAAAAACATAATTTAAGATAGCTTGTTCTCGTGGGGTTATGGACGCAGCCAATAGTAATTTGTGATTTATCATATAAACAACTCAATCCTGAAATCTGTTCAGAAATGCGCCGCCAAAATCTGACAGCGGCTTGAACTGCCGATTTCTGTCGATCGTCAGCGCGTTTCCAGGTATAATCTGATTCTGTTCGCCGTGCATGATGACCGTGAAGGAATCCGTGGTGGGCTCCGGACCAATCCGCATGCCAGGATAGTCCTGCTCCAGCAGGTACCGGATAAAGGTTGTCTTTCCCGTCGAGTACTGGCCCAGCATCAGCACCATCGGCTTCGAGTCAAAGTCGGCATCGCTAAGGGCAGGCGAGACAAATCCGTGAAATTCATACTCTTTCTCCAGCGGAATTAGGTTAGATTTATACATGGACTTTAGACCCTCGGATATGGTGGCATAATAATGCGAGTCTGATTCGCATTTTTGCCTAAAGAATTTCTTCATTATTTATCACTTTAACAATAACTGTATAAAAAAACTTTCCTTTTTTTCTCAAAAAACTGATCCCTCTCTCACTAATGTTATTAAAGGTAAGTTGCACTAACTAATATGAACACATAACATTGGGAAAGCTCTCACAAAATAAGATAAAATGTCCTATCACCTCTAACATAGCCGCACACTGACTGTGGCCCATATCTGTGTAGTTTGTGTGTATGTGTGTGTGTGTGTGTGTGTGTGTGTGTGTGTGTGTGTGTGTCTGTGTTACTTTCTGACCGGCGCGCTTTGGCCCACAGATGAGCGTTTGTGCATTTTGTAGGTGTAGGTGTGTTTTTTAAAAGTAAGGCTTTTCTACAATCACTGATTTTTGTCGATATTATAGACATACTTTTGTCAATATATTAAAAATATATCATTGATTTTATTTGGTTTTGGGTGTTTTTGACAATGAGTAACACCATAATATTTTAAGCATAGCTTCAAATGTCAAATGTCAATGGTTATTTTCATCCTTGTGTGAGAGAGAGAATATATATGTGTGTGAGTGTGTGTGAAATATATATGTGTTTGTGTGTGTGTGTATGTACTATTTCAGTGTATTTTTGTGTATTTATGTTATGATCTGCACATATATTAAAATGTGTGTGAATGTGTATGTGAGTGTGTGTGTGTGTGTGCGGGTGTAGGTGGGTGTATGTGTGGGTGTGAAAAGGGAATACATAAATATGTGTAATATGCATTTGACACATCGAATAAAATTTCTAAATTCTGTCCTTTCTTGCGCAAGATACATCAAATTCAAATGTTATTTCGAATCTAAATCAGTTTAAGATTGATTGATTTGTCTGATTAAAATGTATAAAACGGCAAATTTATTATCTTATACTTAAATCTTCGCCAATAGACTTGATGGCCTTTGCTTCTTTAATTGGTGGAAGGAAGGGGATTAGGATGAATAATGGCTTGAAACCATCCAAGATAAATATGATTAACTTATATCCTAAATGCAAAGTAGTAGGACTAAGGTTGTTAAGTCTAAAGCTTATGATCTCGGAAATTACTGGTCCCTATTTGTTGTACTTTTCAGGTAAGCTTTATTGTTATCTTGGGGCGGTTTTAACCTATTTTCTTGACCTCCCCCTTCCTCCTCTAGAGACTAGACCCTAAAGTAATGTCTCAATAAGTAGTTTGCGCCAATTGATTTTGTGGATTTTGACACCCTTGTGTAAAATTGTTTTTATTGCAAATCAAAGAGAAGTATTGCATTGTCAAAAACATGTATAAATTGCAAGGTTAATATCTTTTTCAGACAATGGCTCCAAATCAACTGTATAAGATATCATACGATAACTGTACATTACTTTATTTCGTTGATAAAGTAAAGTAAAGTAATAAAAATATTATTTTATATTTTAAAGTGGATAAAAAGCTTCGTTGCGAATGCATTGTTTTTTTTTACCTGTAAGTAATTACCTAAAGATATAATCCATAATATAGACAAGTAATGTATTTTAACACCCTAAATTATGTTGAACATAGAACTCAATCGAATCAGTGGAGAGCGAGATCTTAACGAACAAACAAAAACCCGTACGACTTTAATATAATAGGATTTATAGTTATTGTTTTTGTCTCTAGTATAGTGGATTGGGAACAATGATGACTTCAACAACACATAACACATGAGACGGACAAAACTAGTTGCTAAATAAGGTAGATGCACAAGAAGCTTCAGAAGCAACTCTCATGTAAATCTTTATAATTAAAGGAAAGACAAAGTAAATTATAAAGTAGATGCCCCTGTGTGAAAAGTATTTTAGCCATAATAGCCGGAAATATAACTTTATCCCAATATCTGATAATGATTATAATGTAGATTTGCTACAAATTATATGGTGACAATAAATATTGTTTTTAAATCCTGATTTTTTTATTTTACTATTCTAGTGATCTTAGAGGGAAAAGTGCAAAGTTATCTATAAATATGTCAATAAAAGCTATTTAATAACTAAATTCCCCCTCCGGAAATGATATATGTAATGTGTTCGGGGTATTTGGGGTTAATAGAAAAATAACAAAAACAAGAATATTACGCCAAGTTACTGTAAAGCTTTATGAATTAAGACTTATTTTAAAGACTTTTTAAACCCAGTATTTTGTATTACAAAAAAATTCTATTGATTATTATTTTAGATTTAAAACGTCTCCTAAGATCGTAATTTTAGCCAGCTCAAATGTAAGATCGAAGTGATAATAATCCATTTATAGATATAAACTGATAAAAATTAAGCTTAATGAAGGGATTCTAAGCTGCCAAGAACATAATTGAGTAAAAGATATATAAACAAAATTATGAAATAAGTAGTTGTTAAATGTTAAACAGTGCAGATAATGTGTGAAATACAATAAGAGTTTTGTTTTCTTAACCTTTTCAAATTTACACCAAAGATAAGATTTGCAATAAACAGGGATCTATATGGAAAAGGCAATGGCCTATACATTGATGTACATCTTAAAAGATGCACTAATCCTTCTGTAGATTAATATTATTAATTGAAACGCTTGATTCAATAAAAGTCCCCAAAGTTGTTAACCCAACGAATAAGTAAACTTTTACGTACGCAGTCTTTTTATGTCGAATCCTCAATCAGCTGCCTAATATACAGCGTTTAAAACCCATGCCGCAAGCATTCATTATTAGATTGGTCAATGCAATGTTTTGACTTAGCTGCTATTGTAATTAATCTATCCGAGCCGAAAGTTTTTATTAACAGACAGTTTTTGAGCAAGGCTTAAATATTTTCTTTTGTCTATATTAGGTGCTGATTATATTTTAAAGGTCGTCCTGCTCTAATTCTGTACTTTAGAAATATTTTTATTAATATAAAATATATTCTATATATATGTGGATATTATGACAGGGGTAAAATTTTCGTCAATTTAGGTTTCTAACATGGACATAACTTATTTGTCAGTTAATTTATCTTGTATGAGGGGAGGAAATTAGGTAAAGGTGTTGATGGGAGGGATCGTTATTTTAGCCAGCTACATGCTTTTATTTTTATTATAGTACATGATAATCTGGTGTAAGATCCAAGTAATAATAAATCCCTTTATAGTCCATATAAAGCTATTTCTTTATTAAAGTCTTGTAATGGGTTTGGGATATTTTTTGTCGCTTTATGTTCCCACTGAAAATTAAGCTCCTAGAGATAGGGTCAAAGTCACTAATTTAGTACATATTCTATTAGAGTCAAAGTACTCAAAAGTACGTGATATTATCAATTACTCTATAACTTTTCCCCCTATATTATAAATCGATTTTGACTGGGGTAATGGTAGGACATTAACCAGTTACCAGAGACTCTATAGACTTATATTTGTTCTACATTAATTACAAAAAAAATTGAAAGAATAGGTGAATGAGTTTGAAAAAAGAATGCAGTATAATGTATTTTAAAATCCTATTAGCATAGATTCTCTTCAAGTGTCAATGTGTAACGTCAGTCAAGAGTATTCTTGAGATGATAAAAGAAAGATAAAGTTTATAATCTGAGCTATTATTACATGCTACGAGGGTAGTTTCTCTTAAAATGCATAGCAAGCATAGAACCTACCCCCTTGTAATGAAAAAGAAAATTAGGGGAGCGCTGAGGTTGGTTCCGCAGGGTAGGGCTCCCCGCAGGTGTTAGGCAAAAAAAAACATTCCACTTATTTTCAATTTGGTTAATAAATAAAGGGAGGATGGGTTTCTGTGCTCGCTAATGAAAGCACTGAACAAATTTCAAACATTTTTTGGTTTATACAGCATGACCCTCGAAAAAGTATTTTTAAGCATCTGCAGCCTATATTTCTCAATAAAATATTAAAAGATTCATATGTACTTGTTCTCTATAATTTTCTACATCAAAGGATATCAAAATATTTTTTTTACATCAATTAACAGCCGAGATTTTTAAAGCCAAAGTTTGGAAAAAGTGCTTGAGAAACTGGATATTGCTAAATATTTTTTAGTTTTTTTATTAGTATATTACTTTTTATCAACCAGTTAAAAAACAAATAAGAAAGAAGAGCAAGTTTACAATTGATACATTTTTTATTGCATTAAAAAACGTTACTTTAACATATAAAAAACTACTTTTCAAATTTTACTGAATACATTTTTCTTATAACCATTTTCCCTCAAATCTTATAATATCTCCCACTTATTAATATGACCTTAAATAAACCCCTCCCCAATTTATGCTCATTACCGGAAGTATTAGCGCAACCTTTACCAATAAATTCACGCCCACTCATCAAATTAATCTAAGACACATAAAAATCATTTAAATTGTTAAATGTTCAATAAAAGTTTGTAGCTGTAACTTTTTGTTTTTTTTAACTTATTTTGATAAAATAAAAAGTGTTTGATTTCTGTTTATGTAAACTTTCAATTTGCTACTATTTTTTATAGGATTTCTTTCTGTAAGGGTGTTTTTGCAATTTGCACTAATCTAAAAATGCCTTTTAGAGCAAGTGAAAAAAAGTGCTTTCAGCATGAAATAAATTTCTTGGAAACATCTTTATATAAGTTTTATAAAAAGTATTGAAATAATGAGGAAAACACGTCATTTCACTTTAAAATAACATTTTTCTTGAAAAGTTACATTTTCCTCAGCCACTTTTTCAAAACTTTGGCTCTAAAAATCTCAGCTGTTAATTGATGTAAAAAAAATATTTTCATATCTACTTATGTGGAAATCTACAGAGAACAAGGACATATACATTTTTTGATAATTCATTGAGAAATATGGGCTGCAGATGCTTAAAAATACTTTTTCGAGGGTCATGCTGTATATATTGGAAGAAAATTTATTCATTTTTTATAATTGTATGAAATATATTATTATTAACTTAACTATTTCTTTGTCCATGTAAATATTACCAATGTTCAATATAAAGAGCGCTGAACATTGAACAATTATGTATAAATTACATACACATATATACCTAGATATTAATGAGTATTAAACATTAGTTAGTTAAACACTGTTCGGTTTGCTGAGAACATATCAACAAATGAAGGTTTGGACAGATGATTGGTTTTGGGTAATTTTTTTTTGTAAGGATGATAACATCCTAAAGTGAAGCTAAATTATTGAGAAAAAGCAATTGAAACAAAAATTTAAAGTCTTAGGAAGGCAGAACATTTGTATTTCTATATTCAAAAAGTTCATCTATTAATGTATGAATTTTAAAAAATACAAGATATTTCTAAAAAGTATACTTATGATCCAATTTTAGAAATTCCACGCTTTAAACATTGAGCTTAATCATCATAAGAATCACCAATTGAAAAATTGAGCAAATAGTATCTTTTCAACAACGGTAGGTTTAAAAATGACACACAGAAAACTGTCCCGAATTTGTATTAATTTTGAGGAACAAGACTCCAGTTACGTCATATTTTTCTTTCCCGAAAAATGGAAGGGGGAAAGAAAAAAAAGGGAAGAGGGGAAGAAAAAAGAGATGGGAGGAAAGGGGGTTTTCCCCATCTCTTTTGAAGAGATTTTCTTCCCCCCTTCCCTTTTTCGGGGAAGAAAAATATGACGTCACTGGAGTCTTGTTCCTCAAAATTAATACAAATTCGGGACAGTTTTCTGTGTGTCTTTAAAAATGTAAGAGTTAACTAGTTGATACAGATTGGACTGGCTTAATTTGATATTGACTATGGAGTTCCTATGCTTGCAAAATCATACAATTTTCCTGTAAGGTTTTAAATCAATAATAAAAATTCTAAAATTCTTAAATAACCAATAAGAGGAATCATTTTTATTTTGAAGTTTTTCATCATTAAATATTTTACTTAAGTCATAATTACTTTTTCTGTAATAATAATTCATATTTGTAAAATTAATAAATACATACTTAAATATATATCACCTTTTACCTCATGAAGGCAAAGTGATCTTTAATTTCAAGCGATCGTCTAAGGACCTTAGGCTTAAGTTCAATAATCAACATCCAACGTTTTGATTGAGCGACCTTTTTTTTGTGCAAATAAACGAGTTGCGATTGTTTATGCGTCAAGGCTTTCCTCTTTACTTTAACTATTAGTGTCACTTGTCGGACATAAACAGCAGTTGGTGCATTTTTAAAATCTCTAGTACTATACAGTTTGGTCCAGACCAAAACCCGACAACGCTACACGCCTCTATTTACGCTAATGCCACAGTTGAAACCTCAAGTATTGAAATCAAAACACTTTTTACAAATCTAATTACTATAATAATAATATAATACATGTCCCAACTACTACTAACCCCAGAAAAAAACTCAAGCTACTTCATTTTTATATTGAATATTTATCTATACTGACTATACATCTTTAGTCATCCAGGCATTGAAATATTTTAACACGATCTCACAACAACAACAAAAATTAATTTTTATATTGCAGTGCATGTCTACACATTGTCAAAATATTAACAAACTCAAACAAACAAATCTAATTACCAAAGTTAATCATATTTTAGCTCTGCTTCTTCTGCTTCTTTATAGTTTATTGGCCAAATATTTTTTCCATATACTTTTGAAATATATACATTGAAATTATGTGCTAAAAAGAAATTGTAATTTTAAGGTAAAGTCCCTTTCGTGGCAACGCTCCTTAAGGGGCGAGTCTTCGTTTTTTTTACAGTAGCTTTTCTCCTATTTCTAGCACCTGCGGGGGGCTCTAACCCTGCGGGGCCAATTGCCTAACCCTGTGGGACAATCACCTAACCCAATATAACCTAAAATAACCTATCAAAAGCCATTCTAAAAATACGACGAATCGCCCCTTAAGGGGCATTGCCACGAAAGGGACCTATTAAGGTTATTGATAAATAGTATATGTATAATTATAGTCTAATTACCTTTGGTCAATGTGTTCTTTTTTATGAGCAATACACAAGGATGAAAATATTCTAAAGTAGAAAGTTAAAACAACATTCTGCAGGTTAATACAACAAATTAATAAATTCATTAAAGTAAAATATGTAATTTATATATTTAAAGGATAAATGCATTTTGTCTTCATAAGCCTAAAATAACTTTTTAAAAGTATTTAGATAGCCTACTTCTACATAAATCTAATTTTCTTAAACTATTCCTTTTCCCTTAAGAAAGGACAGACAAACGGACGGTATTATTTATAGAAAAGCATCTGCCAATGAAAAACTGCCAAAAATTATTATTAATGAGCAAACGGCAAAGGTTAGACATTTTAAATAATTATTAAAAGCGAAGCTTTTCTATAATTAGGGTCGGTCCGTCCCTCCGTCCCTCCGTACGTCCGTCCGTAACGGATAGCTTTTTCGCTAATTTAGGCATGTTAGAATTGTCCTATTGATTTCAAACTTTGCATGGTGATTCCTGTAGTAGTTAGGTACGATTTAGAAAGCGTAGCAACTCTATAATCATTACCAGAATGTCCATACGTCCATTTTAAACATGTTGATTTTTTACTTTTTTAACAACAATTTTTTATGTGATTAAATCATCCGATTGATCTGATTTTTTGATTACTGATTCCTATTACTATAAGGTACAATATTATGAGCGAAGCATCTCTATAATCAAGTATTAAAAATGTCAGTATGTCCTTAAACAGAATTCTGTATTTAAGAAGTTTTGCAACAAATTTACGTATAATTTTGTCAAACCTTATATTTTCATATTTTGTATATTCAGTTCTGACACTCAACAAAAGTTAATGTTCGTCTGTCATATCTTTTTAGAGCTTCGCTTTTATGGATGTTGTCATCCTTGTTAAAAAGTATTTAGATAGCCTACTTCTACATAAATATAATTTTCTTAAACTATTCCTTTTCCCTCAAGAAAGGACAGACAAACGGACGGTATTATTTATAGAAAAGCATCTGCCAATGAAAAACTGCCAAAAAAAATATTATTAATGAGCAAAGGGCAAAGGTTAGACATTTTAAATAATTATTAGCAGATCATTAATTTTTAATGTGTATATGGATTTATCGTAGTTAGTAGTTAGAACTACTCATTGTTCTGGCTTTTTCGTTTATTTGTTTATTTATTTTTTATAAACAAATAAAATAAAATGTGACAAACAAATTTAAATTCAAAGAATTCAGCGCACGCCTTATTGTGAAAGTAAAAAGATGTTTTATGCAAATTGTTTAAGAAGCGCAGAGCTAGTCAATTGTTGTTTATTGCCACATATGCTATCATCATCAAAATTTGATTGTTTCAAAATCAAACTTGTTGTTTCTTTGTGATTTGAATATTGGACAATGAAGGTTCGGCGAATTAAAGTTACAAGTCTAAGAAAGGTAAGGATCTGTTTTTAATTACAAAAAATTATTTGGTTAAGTTTTCAAATGTCAATTATTCTGCTGGTTAGGTTTTTAAAAGGGGTGGCGGCTGCAGTTTCGGTAATTGCTACTTGCAGATCAATCAGCCGCGGCAAAAGATTTTCAAAATTAATGCTGCGCGGTTAATCCAACATAAAACTTTATAAGATTTTAGATATTTTGATTATGTGTTATGATAAATTAGATTGCAATAACAAAAAAATTGGGATCATGGAAAGAAAACGAAGTAGCGGGTTTTGTCGTATTTTCACAGAAGCTTTTCTCCTACTTCTGCGGGGGGCTCTAATCCTGCAGGACAATCATTAACATTTAATACACCTAACCTAAAATAACATATCAAAAGCTACTGTGAAAATATTACGAAACACTCTACTTCGTTTTCAATTTCTATGATCCAAAATTTGCAACAAATGCCTAATAAAATTAGAGAGATAATGCTAATCCTTAATCAAAATGTAATATTAAATATAAACTCGATTTGTTAATTATCATATTAGTCAAATTTAAACTATAGAGATGAGATTAGAGACAAAGGTGAAAATTTTGAAGTTTCTATGTGAGATTTTATAAAATTCATATTAAAATGATTTTACTGACTTATAACACATGTATTTTTTAATAAAATTATTGTACAACATTAATCCTCTAAATATCCGTTCTTAGAAAAATCAGGAATAGTCCCTTTCGTAACATCGCCCCATAAGGGGCGTTTCGTCGTATTTTTAAAATGGCTTTTTATAGGTTATTTTAGGTTATATTTGGTTAGGTTATTGCCCCACAGGGTTAGGTATTGGCCCCGCAGGGGCTAGAAATAGGAGAAAAGCTACTGTGAAAAATACGAAGAATCGCCCCATAAGGTGCGATGTTACGAAAGGGACTATACCCGAAAAATCTTTGATTTATAACAACATTTAATTTACATTAATTAATTACTTAAATCTTTTAAATGATACGCAGTAGATAAAAAATATACTTTTAATATGAAGATCTTTATGCTTTGTCAGATGCATAGTGTCTAATTTTTGGAAGGTTATTATTTTAAATTATCTTTCATATTTTAATTTCATTATTTTCTTGCACCCGGTCCATATAGTGCATTTGCTCGTGGGTGAGGGTTAAGAATCTTGGCCCTACTTCGCGTCATAACTTAAGACGTTAACAATGGTTTTCTGAAGCTGCTATGTTAGATTCACCATATAAATTATCAGATTTTTGGGAAATGCAAAAAGTAACCATTGACTGTTTTTTTACTAATGAAAAGGGCCTAATTTATAGCTCCGCCAACTAAACGTACTAAAGATGCCGCTAAAAGGACTCCGATATCGAAAACAAAATTTGTTTGTTCTAAGAAAATTTGTTCAATGCAAGGATATTATACTTAAAGTTTGAAAACTCAACAATTTTTAGAAAACTAATCCGAAACCCGTATTTAGCTCCCCTAAAAAGCACAAATTAAGTAGTTGGCGCTTCTACTCAAATTTATTTCTTAACCACCGCTCCCCCCTGCCTCCATTTTTTTCTAATTTAAAAGAAAACAATATTTCTAGTCACGTCACTGTGAGGGGGGCTCTAATATTCGACTAATAACTCTGCAGGGCTATTCTAACCTAACATAATCTTTCCATGTAATTTAAGGATCCCACCTATAAACCCAAAACACAAAAATAAACTAAAAATTAACTAACATTTGTTTCTACCTATTTATTCATATTGAGCAGTGTGCAAGAGTTTGCTTAACATTTTTCTTGCCAGCACTAATTATTTGTTTTATACCTCTTTAATTACTTCTTATGAAAAATAGTTATTAATTCTAAGGTTTTTAATAAAAAATAATTAATTAATTTATGTAAATGTTTACTTAACAAGAAATTAGAACTAAAAACTGGTAAAGAATTAATGGTCATCATAGATTTGCTTAAAAGAGAAGCTAAATTCTAATTACTTTTTAAAGCAAGGATGATAACATTCATAAGTAGCGAAACACACACAAAAAAAACCTGGGAATGGACATTAGGGAAAATATTCAGTTGTCATAACAAAGAAAATAAAAAGCAAGATATTCTAAAACTCTAAGAAAATCACAAAACCTTTAAAAATAAGATTTATGTCGTTTGACGCATAACCGACAAACAGAAAAACAAGGTATATACTAGTTGCGTACATGTCATAGGAATCTTCAATAAAATTTTATTTGCCAAAAAAATCCAAATTTTTCAATAGCGTTACAGACTGACTGACTGACGGACAGACAAAGTTATTTGTAGAGTAACTTCACTACTAAACTAATCCTCTTTAGTAATGTCTTTGATGTCTTTAGTAATGTGTATTTGATTGTTGCAAATACAAAATTTTGATACCATATTGTTACCATGGCGCTTTGGTATTTTGCACAAGGTGCTTATTTAAAACTACCAAAATAAATATTCTAGAAATCAAATATAGTATCACATAAAAATGGCCACGACTGAAATGTAATTTTTATTCTTGATACCAAGCTTGTCGACTATTTGGTATTATAGAAAGAAGTTTTGATACATTATCTGCATAATAATATTTTAGTGTCATTATGACTGCTTTTGTTGATATAATTACTACACGAAACTTTGTCAGATAATGTTCAAAAATACGTCATCTAAACTAATACAGACTGACTGACAAGGTTACTTTTAGAAAATAGCTTATAGTAAACAAATAAGATTTTTTGTGCAATTATTCAATATAAATAAATTTTGCAAAATTGTATGAAGCACTGTACAAATTATTTAGAATAATTCCTACAATATTTTATGCTCTGATCAAGCGTTTATAAATTCCAAAAAAAATCAGCATTGTCCCTTAAATCTAACTATGGAGCAATCATAACCCCCTCGACAGTGTCTGTCCGTAACGCTATGGGGAAATTTTCTCAGCTGTTATTTAAGTTATACAGCTGAATATTTTCTCTCTGTTTTTATGACAACCACGATTTTTGTGAATTTTTTTCTTCATGTTTTAATAAAATGTACGTATGGTTACATGTGGTCTACTAAATATCTGATGATTTTTGCAAAGTATTCTAGACTATTCATTAACGGAATGTCTGTACATTCTTAGCTAAAAAATTCTAAGTGTGTTTAGCTTAAAGCTTTTGGATTTAGGATAAATAACAAAATGTGCCTCCCAAACAGATCTACTGTCTTAACCTCTTTTCGAGGAAGCTTTGTGTTTATCAAGTTCGAAATTAATTCCTTACCATTGTCCTAAAACTAAGCGCAAATGTCGTCTTTTTTGACTTTCCCTTCATAAAGTGACGCAGCATGGATTGTTTATATGCGCCCACGTTTTTCACTTTTGAATGAGACATGAGTGTGTGAAGATTTCGGAGAACAAAATTGGGCCTATCATTGGTCTCATAGTGTGTGAACGACCCTAGTATATCAGGGATTTGAAACCATAAGAGCTTCAGGTAGAATTTGTTAATTTGATTAAGAAGAATGGTGTATAGGATGATTATATGTAGTTTTAAAAAGGCTTTAGCCAGCTAAGCATGAAACTTAATTATGTTTAATATATGTTTTAGTAATTTTTATGTGCCTTATTGTTGCATTTAACAATGATTTATTAAACCAAATAATTTTCCTTTAAAGCCAAAGTTTCCAAAGATTTTTACCGTAGAGAAAAATGATTTTTAAAAAGCAAATAAGATTACGTGGTTATAAATAACTGGAATTATGAACTAATTGATATTGTAATTTCAGGTCTTTGAAATAATTTCATCAATAAATCTATATTCAAACCTGCTGTTGAAACTTGATGGTTCCTGGTATTGGGGGTTTGTATGTTCGCCAACTGATCTCGTGAACTTCCCGCTAATTCGGAAGTCAAGCTCAACCAAAGTGTCATGGTTGAGACAATTTCAAAGTATCTGATGAATAGGCGTTAGCATTCATCAAGAGATCAATAGCATCTAGATTATTGATGCAAAAAAGAAAGAGCTGCACAAGCAATTTCAAATGATTGGAGTTTGAAGGAGCTGCACAAGCGAATTTCAAAGAAGTGAAGGTTGAAGTTTAGGCATTAGCAAATTTCAAATAACCTGATGGTTGAAGGAGCTGCACAAGCAACTTCAAATGGTTCTGAAGAATAGGCATTAGCATTCTTCAAAGAATCTGAAGAATAGGCGTTAGCATTCTTCAATAAATCAATAGCATATAGTGTATTGATGCAAAAAAACATTGACAATTTTTCTGTGAAATAATTACCTAGTGAATCAATATGGTGCTCACTAAAAAGCAGAAAATTGAGCGAGCTATCGCTATTGGCAATGAAAGGCTAGAGGTGTTTGACGAACAGATAAAAGTGTTTTATGAAAATCTAAAAGCCTGCCAAAGTTTTAGTTCATGTGAAAATGTGAATTTAAAATCAATTCGTGACATTTTTAGTGAGGTCAAGGACCAATCTGACCTAATAAAAAGTCTAAAATCTGCCGTGGAGACTAGTGAGATGCGCAAGTTCAAGCGTGATTTGGATGAAGCTAGTGAACAGAAAACTGTTGCAGATAAAGTTTATGCGTCGTTGGAACAGTGTACGAAAATTCTGCACTGGCTTGACAATGATTCAGACGACGTGAGGTCGAGCACTGTCGCCAGGAACCTCGATGTCGTTGAGAAGGTGAGGATGGACATGGGAGTGCTTAAAATTTCCATGGAGTTGCGCCAAGAAGTACGTGATATTTACCGAAGGCTTAGAGAGATGGAACGTCGTTCATCTAACTCGGATAAGCTTGGTGTCTGTGGCACCAATTATTACGACAGTTATCATAGTCGTATGTTGCATGAGGCTAGTGCTAGTGTGAATACAGTCTACAAATCAAGTTCTGCGCCTAGCACATGTACCTTCCTGCTGCAAATAGTTCCAGTTGTAGCACCTGGCGGCGGCGCCTGCCATGCCGCCGTCAGGTTTGATTCTGGTGCAAATCTATCACTTGTGTCTGAGAAGTTGTCCAGCAAGTTGAAGCTGAAATCTACCGGCAGATATACAAACATTTCTGTTGCTGACGGTAGTGAATCATCCTGCCGCAATGTGGTGTTCTATCTGAAGGACAGGGATGGTAACTTGAGAGAATTTGAGGCAGCTGTTATGCCTAACCTCGGAGGTGGCAACGAGATGTGCTCGGTCCATCCGGAAACCGCCGCCGAAATATTTAAGATGCCGCCAGAAAGATTTACATATATTAGTGGAGGCTTAGATATCATCATTGGAAATACACATCCTGACGTGTTTCCATCAACCTACCAGAAAGTGGGCCAGTCTATGTTGTGGCGAACCATTTTTGGTAGTGGTTTTATCTGTACAAGTGCTGATTATGGAGCTGGTCAGCAGAAATCTGCGTATAAAGCTGCCGTAGCTGTTGATGAGAGTGCATGGCCGGTTGGTACTGCCGTAGCTGTTGATAATGAGCCGGTTGGTACTGCCGTAGCTGTTGATAATGAACCGGTTGGTACTGCCGTAGCTGTTGATAATGAGCCGGTTGGTACTGCCGTAGCTGTTGATAATGAACCGGTTGGTACTGCCGTAGCTGTTGATAATGAGCCGGTTGGTACTGCCGTAGCTGTTGATAATGAGCCGGTTGGTACTGCCGTAGCTGTTGATAATGAACCGGTTGGTACTGCCGTAGCTGTTGATAATGAGCCGGTTGGTACTGCCGTAGCTGTTGATAATGAACCGGTTGGTACTGCCGTAGCTGTTGATAATGAGCCGGTTGGTACTGCCGTAGCTGTTGATAATGAACCGGTTGGTACTGCCGTAGCTGTTGATAATGAGCCGGTTGGTACTGCCGTAGCTGTTGATAAAGAACCGGTTGGGTCTGCCGTAGCTGTTAATGATGAACCTGTTGGTTCTGATTGTGATGCTGTTGTTGATAAACCTGTTATTTCTGCAGTTGACGCTGTTGGTTGTGTTGCAGTCAATTCTGATGTTAAAGATACTGCCATAGCTGTTGATAACATTGCTACGGCAGGTGAGGCTGTAGCCGTTCACAATGATGATGCTAAAATTGGTTGTGTTGCAGCCGGTTCTGATAATGAGGTTGGTGCTGTTGTGAATCAAGAATCGACCTGGCTGCTGCCAATCTGGCCGCCCGACACAGGGTAAAGGGCCTGCAATATGGCGGGTGTTTCCGCCAGAAAGTTATTGAAAGTCTACCAACCCCACAAATCTAATTTACAACATAAACTATTTATGTGTGAAAATGATCTTTTAAAGAAAAGATAATACAAGTTATATATTAAGCTTGTGAAGGGAACCTAAAAAGGTTCTGTAAAGAATAAGTATTCATTATTCAACTAATTTTATTGTTCATATTTAAGCACAAAAATTCTACAAAATTGTTTAGACTTTTAAAGCAGATTTTAAAAGATTTTGTTTCTTTAAGTATGACTTCGAAAAGCAAAAGTTGTGTGTATTAACTACCAAATGATTTGCAGATTTTTTTAGATTGAGAAAAATAGATTTTTTAAAATTGTTTTTCGAGGTATTTTTCATGGTTCACGTCTGCTTAAAAAATGTTATTTCTCAGATTCTCGTATGAGATAATGCATTAAAGTAAAGAACACAACATGTAAAATTATTATGATAATGTTTAAAATATTTCTTATTATTATTTTAAAAAGATTATCGCAAAAAATCAAGATATTTGTTTTAATTTGTAAGCAAATAAAGTTTTTTCTTTCACTCCGGAGGCAAGGATTCCTAATAATCCACGCGTAAAGATTTTCTTCATTCCGAGAGCAGAGATTCGTAGTAATATATGTACCTAGCGATTTCGGACAGGGCAATTTTAAACCTTGAGAAAGTATTTTATAGCAATTATTTCCTAGGTACATATATTTTCGTTCATGTTTAAAAATGTAAATTCTATTTTCTATGAGATAAGCATTTATAATAATGAGCACGATGTATGATATTATTAAAATATTGATTATTATTTATATGAATATCGCAGAATTAATTTAAGATAAACTATGCATATTTAAATTAACCTTTCCTTCATTTTTATCGCAGATATTAAAATAAAAGCGGTTATTAAAAATTATGATTAATAATTGATTCTTATTTTATGAAAACTAAGAACATTTTTTTAGTAAAAAGCTACATTTTCATATGCCTATTTTTATGCCTAAAATAAGAATCAAATGAAATGCGATAAAATTTTATTCTATTTCATATGCTCAAATTTAATTTCATTGAGTTTAATTTCTTTTCAAAAGTACAATTCATTATAAAACTTACCTGAAAAGTTTAACAAAAAGGAATAAATGTGTCGAGGTTGCGTGATTCGATATTTATTCCAAGAAAAAATCAAGTATTTTTTAGCAGATTTTTTAAAATATATATGAATTTCAATCAAGTAAAACATTTTTTATTCAGATCAAGGAATGATTGAAAATTCATATTTAAAGTCTCATATTTTTTACAAAGAAAAATTGGTATTTTTTTCACAATTTCAATGAAAATTCTAACGAAGATAGTATTCTTTTGCTATTCTTTAAGTATTAAAAAGTTTATTGTTGATTAAGATAGTACAGTTCTTATTCATTCGGTTTGAAAAACTTTCTGCCCAAGGATTTTGAAAAAATTTTTCTTACTACTCTTTTTGATGCTTAACAAATTTAGTTTTAAGTACCTATAAATCTTAATTTTCTTGTCTAAGATTTATTTCGTTTTATTTTACCATTATTGTTTACATTTACATTTCAACCTGATTTCGTAGGTACTTATTGATTTATTAATAATGATTTATTACCTATTGATTATGAAATGATTATTATTTAGTATAGTTGTTATATTTACAACATCATGATTAATAGGATTATCTATTTTAGGATTTGTGTATGTGATCTTGTGATTGTCATGTGCATGGAATGTTGTATGGTACAAACCAATCCCCATCCTTCTATCCTAAAATGTGAGGTATTATGAGTCCTAGTGAGGAGTATAATATTGTGTATGCATTTCACGGGGTTTCATTTAGTTAGGAGCAAAAATTGTCACGTTTTTGGGATGTGGCCATTCTCTTGTGATTATGGTGAGTTGAGTTTAGTGAGAAATGTTGCTAGTGCTCAGCGCAAAAAACCTTGAATCTCGTTAAGGAAGTTAATTTGACTTTCAAACGGGGGGTGTGTCTTAACCTCTTTTCGAGGAAGCTTTGTGTTTATCAAGTTCGAAATTAATTCCTTACCATTGTCCTAAAACTAAGCGCAAATGTCGTCTTTTTTGACTTTCCCTTCATAAAGTGACGCAGCATGGATTGTTTATATGCGCCCACGTTTTTCACTTTTGAATGAGACATGAGTGTGTGAAGATTTCGGAGAACAAAATTGGGCCTATCATTGGTCTCATAGTGTGTGAACGACCCTAGTATATCAGGGATTTGAAACCATAAGAGCTTCAGGTAGAATTTGTTAATTTGATTAAGAAGAATGGTGTATAGGATGATTATATGTAGTTTTAAAAAGGCTTTAGCCAGCTAAGCATGAAACTTAATTATGTTTAATATATGTTTTAGTAATTTTTATGTGCCTTATTGTTGCATTTAACAATGATTTATTAAACCAAATAATTTTCCTTTAAAGCCAAAGTTTCCAAAGATTTTTACCGTAGAGAAAAATGATTTTTAAAAAGCAAATAAGATTACGTGGTTATAAATAACTGGAATTATGAACTAATTGATATTGTAATTTCAGGTCTTTGAAATAATTTCATCAATAAATCTATATTCAAACCTGCTGTTGAAACTTGATGGTTCCTGGTATTGGGGGTTTGTATGTTCGCCAACTGATCTCGTGAACTTCCCGCTAATTCGGAAGTCAAGCTCAACCAAAGTGTCATGGTTGAGACATCTACAGTATAGATGTATATACAGACAATTACCTCCATTCCTTTCTCAACGACCTTCTTCGTCTGCTTCTAAATATTTTTTTTTCTATTTGGCTGTGTTAATACAAGCGCGCTATTGGATGATTTTCAATGACCCAATAGAAAAGTTGCACAAGGTGGTTGCGATGGGAAGATACAGTTATTTAACCCTTTCTTCCTCTGGTGTTTTACTCTAATCCCTCCCCCACCCCCACCTTCCCCTTATCTTCCTTTCATTTAAGAAATCAGTGCTCATGTGTGAAAGAGATTTTATAAAATAACACATAAACCTCAAAGCATAAGCTCTTCAAAACATAATCTATCATTTTTTTCTGAGGAAAGATTTTGATAAGAAAACTCAGGGATAATACGATCAGTTATTTAAATAAAAATTAATATTCAAACTAACATTACAGTACACAGTAAAATTTGGTGCTGAAAGAGGTAAAAATATATTATATTTTTTAATAGACATTCTAGTAATAATATTTGAGTTGCTACGCTTTCCAGATTATACAACTGGTGTAAGGTTTAAAATTAATACTTTACTTTTAATTACTTTTATTTTATTGCTTAAGTTAACAAATACACTTTTTTTCATGACACAAATAAAGAAATCTGGTGAAATCTGATACACTTACGGACAGTTTTTTTCAGCCCTGTCATGTTGTTTTAGGGGAAATCATTTTAAAGCCTAGCTATATTGCTTAGAATATCATGTACATGTCATTTATTTGAATTTATTCTATTAATATTATTTACTAGCGGCACGCTCCTAGAGGCCCTTAAAGGGGTGGGAAAAGTCGATCCCCTCCACTTAAAATTTTGGGTTTCAAAAAAAGAAGAAAACAAATTGGGGGGACTTTTATTCTGGGGGCGATTTCTCTAGAGAGGGTGGTGGTAACCTTCCACAAAATAGTTATAAACTTTCAAGACCTATAAGAACCTACACTGTAAAGTAGAACCATGTCGGATAAGCGTTTAGCATGATCCTTCGGTACAAACAAACAGAAAGAAAGACAAACATCCTGTTACTTTATTATAAGGTTTCTCACAGACCATTTTATTCTTATAATTCAACTTGAAGCATTGAAACTACAACATAATAGGTTCAACTACTTTACATATTAAATATCTGTAAGCTTCATTTAATTGTAATTTCTAAAAATTTCTGAAAGTGCGAATTTTTATTAATATGAAAGTTTTATTTCTAAATATTTAACTTACTTTTAGGAGTAAAGCAATCGTTTTAATTAGAAAAGAGAAAGGTAATTGAATAAATTAAATATAGATTTAATTGCAAAGCAAATTATTCTTATGCCTTTGATGATAAAATATGGATAACAGAAAAAGAAAGAGAAAAATTTAAAATTTCAGTCTGTCCTATATTTTTTGGTTTCTGTTGGTTTCTGTGTGTAAGTGTGTATGTGTGTGTGGGTGTGAGTGTGTGTGTGTATTTGAGTGGGATTGTGTGGGTGTGTGATGGGGTAATTGTGTACACCGAACTGGGATTACGAGAGTATGTATAGTGGGGCGTGGATGTTCTCCGCGTGTGTGCATGTGTGTATGTGTAATATTAGTAGTAGTTGTAGTAGTGTGTGTGTGTGGGTGTGTGTGCATGACTATGCTTGGATCAGCTGATCAATATAAACAAAACTTTAGTTTGATCAAATCTATTGGGAAATACTATGTGTCATCCAGTGATAATTCACTTTAGTTGATTCTTATAATAAAATACACTATTTTATCTTCATCTTAAAGTTGTTTCTTTTTATTTTATTGCTTATTAAACGTTAAAGCTGAATCAAAAATTTAATTGGAGATTAACCTAAGTCACAAATCAAATTTAGGTTAAAAGTTTTTATATTTCAAAGCTTCAAATATAAAACATATTTATTCAAAAGTTTGAATGAATATTGAGTCTTGAGCATTTATTTAAACATGTAGATTATTTCATTGTATAAATTGTGACTTTGAATATCTTTTTAAAATTATCAACACATGTATGACGCTTTTAGTGAGTACAAATTTTTCTAAACTAGGTTAAATGATAGAATGAGTGAGAGTAGTTATAAGTTAATAGAAATGTCCGACATTGAAGATAATAGAGCAGGGATAATTAATTGAATTATTAACTAAAAAGATAAATAACCACAGTTCTATGTTAATTTCCAATATGTTTCATGGCATTAGCTGTGCATATTACAACAGGGGGAAAATTGTCGTAAATTTAGGTTGCTATTTTCCCTGTCATAGAATAGTAAAAGTATGGGGCATGAGCGAGATCGTTATTTCAGCCCGCTTCTAGCTTCACTTTATTAGAGATTGTGTTAATCTGATGTAAGAAGATTTTATTAATTTCATGATGGTTTATTACTTAATATTATAAACCATGGAATTAAATCTGAATATCTAACCTTCCCTCGGCCAACCACACCCCTCCGATTGACTATAAATGCAAAATATATTTTCGCAACTCTCACGGAAAATATAATGTTTCTATACATCAATATTAAATGATTATCCCTGCTGTATTAGAAGAAGAAGAAAAGGAAGAGGATATTGATGATGAAATAGTAAGTGGAATACAAACAGATAAAGACATAGATGGAGAAGCTGCGCTTTTATATTTTATAAATTATTAAATAGAAAAAATATATCAATGCCATATTGATTAGAATATAATTATAAAACTATTCCAATTCTAAGTTTTTGATATGAAATATCTTAAAATTCAAATAATTAAGGTATGACTTACTTAGGGTAATGTGCAGAGTACCGGCTTAAACCAATTGAGCATTTGATTTAGATGTTTGAGTTATGCTACCTTAAACCAACAATAAATCACCAAAATGCTTTAGTATAATTACTGGTTTTTTCATCATAGTGCCTTGTAGAGCAAAGAACCCCCCCTCTTATTTTAAAACAAATTGAAAATAGGAAGGGTGGTTTTTTATTTGTTACTAAATCACTTTGGGTCTAATCAGGTTAGGTTATATTTGAAACTTGGTAGCCTCGCAGGGTTACAGCCATACAGCATATAAGTTATAGGCGCCGCAGGATAAGGCATATCTTTAAAAATCCCACCCCATTATTTTCATTTTTTTTAAATAAGGGGTATATGAGACCATTTTGAGGGAAAGCACCGCTTTTTTAACAAGAATGAATTTGTTCAGACTGGTGCAGCTGCGCCTGGAGATGTAGACTTGAAATTACCACTAGAAGACCCAACCTCACCCTCTATACTTGCCAGCCCTTCCAAATCTTCAGTTTATCAGGTGATACAATTTTTTTGTGGTAATCATTTTATGAAAGAACAGGATGTCTGTTGGTCTGTGTGTATGCCTGTAGCTCAAGATCTCGACCCGACAATGAAGCTCCTTATTGGTTTATAACTATTTGGGGGAATGCATTTAAACCCTCTTAAGAGAAAAACTTTGCAGAATAATAAATATATTTTTTTTAAATTTCTAATCTCAAGTGCCCCTAAAAGCCTCTAGGGTCGTAACCTTAAACTAGTATAGTTAAATATTACAAACCCTTCAGACTTCTAATCCATACTTGCATGAACTTTGTGCCTGTTCTTGGGTCAAAGCATATTTATAATTTGATTTTTAAAGTTGGTTAATGTTGCTACCATCAATCTTGTCATTCTCCCAGAAGTCTCAGCAGCTGTAGACCTGCAGGATCATCAACATGGCTTCAGAAAGCACAGATCAACAGTGAGCGCTCTTCAGGAAGTTAACCACCACATCGCAAGCAACCTCAACAGGAAGAAACCCTGTCACCGCACCATCCTTGTTGCCATTGACCTCTCCAAAGCATTTGACACTGTTGATCTCGAGCTTCTTCTGAAAGATATCCTGCACCTCGAGTTGTCCGACACCCTCATCAAGTTTCTCTGCAGCTACCTCCGAGGCAGACAGCAATATACTGTCTTCCGCAACTGCAAGAGTAAATACAGGGTTGTCAGACAAGGTGTACCTCAGGGAGGAGTACTGTCACCACTCCTTTTCAACCTCTACATGAGAACCCTACCAGCACCACCCGGTAACATCAAACTAATATCCTATGCTGATGACTGCCAGGTACTCAACTCGGGGCCGACTATTGACAAAATTTGTCATAAAATCAACCCCTACCTTGACCAACTAGTCAACTGGTTCAAGGAACGCAGTCTGGAAATCTCCCCAGAGAAATCCACGGCAACCATCTTCACAACCTTCAGCAATGAAGTAAGCACGACCCTACCCATCATCATCAAGGGCAAAGATGTGCCGACTGTCAAGCACCCTAAGATCCTTGGAGTCACCTTCGACCCGATGCTCAACTTCGGGCAGCACGCCATCGCCACCAAGAAGAATGTGACCCAGCGCAACAACGTGCTGAAGTGCTTGTCAGGGACTGACTGGGGTAAGTCAAAGGAGACGATTGTAAACACTTACAAGGCCATAGGAAGATCAGTTCTAAACTATGGGGCACCGGTTTGGACACCATCTCTGAGCGCAACGAATTGGAGCGAGTTGCAAAGAGCACAGAACAATGCTCTGAGAGTAGCAACTGGTTGCATCAAGCTGACTCAGGTCAGCCACCTTCACCAAGAAACTAATCTTCTCCCGGTGAAGGAACACAATGAAATGCTTACCAACCAGTACCTACTCTCCATGCACCGCCCAATTCATTCCAATCACCACCTGCTGCATAAACCATCCATGCCCAGGAACATGAGGAACACCATCATCAACCACCTCCCTCATGTGGAACCCTACCTCAGAGATGGTCCACCGGTCGAACAGAACTACAAGAAGAGACTAAAGAAGATCCATGACGATGCTCACAGAGACTGCAGAAATAAGTACCCTGTAAATAAAGTTTTAAATACACGACCCCCTGCAATTAATATTCAGGAAGAAAAAACACTTTCAAGACAGACGAGGAGCACACTAGCCCAATTAAGATCAGGATACAGCACTTTTCTGCAGTCAACAATTTCAAGATTCGACACTTCAAAGAGTATACGATGCCCAGATTGTAACATAGCGGACCACACAACTGAGCATCTTTTTAACTGTACTTTCAAACCCACTATTTTATCACCAACTGACCTCTGGACGCAGCCCAAAAAGAGCGCAGAATTTCTTGGAATATTGTAACTAAATTTATCTGCTTCCTGACCTGGCTACAAACAACAACAACAACATCTTGTCATTCTTGTTATTTGCCAAGAATTTTTGATAAAAATTTACACTAAAATTATATTTGTTTGTTTACATTTTAAATACTAATCATTGTTTGTTTAATATTATTTATAAAAAAAACCCAAATATTATCATTACCTTTAGGATTTCAACTTTAAAATTAAATTACTTCCAAATTAAAAATGGATATATTTACTATACATTTATCTCAAACCGTTTTTGTACATTAAGTGATAGTTTTGTTTCACATAAAAGTATTTAATTACCAATTGAAACAATCAAATCAAAATGACCATATACAGAAATGTTTATACATAAATTAAATATGCTTGAGGGGGCAAAATGGG